>NC_136514.1:57524887-57759887 GCF_053919585.1 Euprymna scolopes | reverse complement strand
AGATTAGCAGCAAAATCATGCTCCTTCGCTGTAGATGTTCCTAAATGCCGGAAAAAATTTTTACTGAGAAAAGCTTCTCTTCTTGGAACGCTTACACTTGGAATTTTCTTCCTGCTCAGTGTCCCCAACACCATCATCGAACCTAGTGTGATATTAACCCTTAACAAACTATTACGGCTTTCTCGAATGGAGGAAGTTTACAGAGAATATCAATTTCACAAACATTTTCCAGCTATGTGTATATGGGGAAAGTGACACACAACGCCTAATGTTCCCAAATGGTCACTCATCTCGTACTAGCCAGGCTCCACATCGCTTAATTTCGGTAATCTAAGAAAATCGGTGCTTCAGTACGATTTCTTTAAAATGCAGAAATTCAAATGTAATGTGAACAAATATCTTGCTGCCCAACTCGCCATTCCGACTGCCTCCTATAAATCTAGGCCCTATCACTGCAATCTCTTGTGCTTCAATGGTAATATATCTTGTTTGTGGTGAAAAAAAAAAATTTTTTAATTAAAAATACTTACGATGTAATTAAAAATGTTAATTTATTTTAATTAACAATATTTTATTTTGTAAAAGAAATATTTTTATGCAAAAAAAAAATACAACAAATATTGTCAATGAAAATAAATTTCGGAACACAGCTGTTAGGCGTAAGGGGTTAAAATGTAGACTATATTTAGTGTAATTTAGTTTTATAGAAAGGAGTATAGATGGAGTGAAAGCACTTTGTGAAATTTCAAGCGCATAGTTGGACAGCAACTATGCACTTAATTTCATTTGAATTTCTGCATATTGGGGAAACTGAGTAGGAAAGGAATTCCAAAAGCAAGCGAGCCGAGGAATCGGTTCATTAGTTTAGGAATGGATCGTGTTTCACACAAATATATCAACATATACACATACCTAACTTTATATAGTGATATGCATAGTTATTAACTGTAATTGTTGTAATTAATTACGCGAACAGTTTTAAGATGAATTGTTCTACCTACCGTGCAACCATGGAAGATAAGTAATGCTTGCCACGAGGGCAATAATTAAGAACGACTTCATATTTCGACGGCTTCCGGTTCACAAGTGGACTGGTACAATGGACGAAACCGACTTCTCTATTTAAGCTATACCACAGATGGACCATTCACAGAATGCTTTGTCCAACTAATAGCTAAACAATTGGAACAAAGAAACAATACCTCTGTGATGGCGAGATATTTTCATTTTTTTTTCTTTTTGTATCTAAGGCATAAGTAAATCAATAGAAAATGTTTCTATTGTGCGCTGCGACACCGTTCAATACCAATGGCTTTTTGGTGAGTTGCAAACGTCTGGAAAAGACAAAACAAACTCCGTATTACACGACTGTTTCATCATGTGTGATCAGTACGATATTGGTGTCAACTTCCTCCTAGATTCAGTACCTGATAGGTGGCCAAATGACCACCCATATCGTACTGATCAGGCTCAACGTTGCTTAACTTCGGTGATCTAACGGGAATTGGTGTGTCAACGTGATCGTGTCGCATAACTACATGCAATACTTAGTTAAAGCAAAATAAATTGTTTTGAACTATTAAAATAATTTCGAAAGCTATTGGTAATATTTACTCGATTATTTATTATCATCGCTTATGTTCGAATTCATATTTTGAAACATGATGTAAATAATAGATATATGACGTCACGCCGAAGCTATAATTATATTGTTACGGTAATATTTTAAGTTCTATTGATAAGACAATCCAACTAGATTAAGTGACAGAATCCTAAACTGTAAATTTCAATTTCAGTTTTTGGTAATGGCATCCGCTTTAATTGCTAGAAGTTTATTATTCACTATTAATGCAATATTCTCCATTTCTAAAAGTAGTCAATAACTCTGAAAATGAGGAAAAAAGTCTGTGCTGTTTTTTGTTAGGGTTTAAAAATATTGTGACTGACAGACAGATAGATGGACAGAATTTCTATTTATATAAGATTGTATACGACCGAATCGTCTTCCCAGGCCAATCTCTCAGCTCTTCTATTTATATAGCTGCACGACATCTTAGGTCATCAGAAAGAATGGCTTAATCTATCCATACAAAAATAACTGAATTTTTTTTGGTAACTTTTTAATGAAAACGAAGATTTGGTAATGAGTGAGAGTTCAAAGAGTTCAAAGATTTTTTTTTTTTACTTGGTGGTCACTATTTATCAAGGCCCGGATGCCACTTTAGGATAATGGTTAATGAGTGTTAGGTAGATGGTGAAACAACACCGTGATGATCAGTAATGGTGGAACTTGGCAGAGTTTAACTATTATCTCAACAGGAACTTATTTATATTGTTTTCATTGTTCGGACAATAATTCTCATCTTGGGTGTTATTGGCGCAACGTTTCGGTCGCGGAAACCTACGACCTTCATCAGGTGTAAAATCCATGTTTTGTTTTGTTTCTTTACAACTAAGGAAAAAGTGTTAGCTCTGTATTGTAAGAAATTGGATCGTTGGTTTGAGAGTGTGTCCGTAAATTATAAAAAGAAGGTCAATTTTCAGGAGTCACTAGTGTATTTTTTAAAGACATTTTTATGATTCAACGAAACCGTAGATAGACATCCCACGCGTGTTTTAATTAAAAAAAAAAAAACACAGTGCAAGGGAGGCAACTCTAAGAAAAAAAAAATTGTCCGAACAATCAAAACAATAGAAACATTCATACCTCATCTCCAAAAATTTAGAATTACATGAACTTATTTATTTGAGGATTGAGAACGACCATGATATAGTTAGGATATAGTTAGCTGGAAAGTATTGTGTTCCACAGACGGACAATTCTAGAAAAAAAAGCTCTGTTCATAGAATTTTCGTTTAGTTTTAAGCACAGATATAGAGCGAGGGAAATTGTTGAATATTTGTTACGAAAGTTTTACTGGGAGCATAGATTGAAACTCAATCGAGTATCTACCATAAAAATAACGATAGAGCAGAGATAGACTAGCAACATAGCTTCTGTAAGAAAGAGGAAGTAGGAGACGAGAATGTACTCGCCGACATATGTCAGGAAAAATTGATTATACATCTTTATTTCGGCTGCTGCCACGTGCGTTTGTGTGTATAAATAAAATGAACAGAGAGCATGCCAGTTTTGCAAGTAATAAAGTATACTGTCCATATTTGTTCAGTGAACGGCATGTGTGTCTATGCAGTTGTTACGTTTAGTAAGTCTCTTGTTATGTGTGTATTGCTTGCCGAGAGGCTCTTGGCCACAAAGGAACTGGCAGAATTATATACGCATCTGTTGGTTTCGTAAAAAAAAAAAACAAAAAAAAAACAGATAAAAGAAGAAGGACTCTGAGTGTTTGAAGTTTATAGTACACGCAAGATTTTGAAAATGAATATTCCTTGTATTGTTACTGTTTTTTTTTTTACGTTGTCACTGTTAAGTTGAACCTGAAGACGATAATATTGAAGCCGGTTTTGAACTCTGTCAAGGCAGCTCCTGCCCATGTGTGGCAACAATGTTCCATCCTAGGATGTACTTGGCTCTTATACAGGTAGAGAATTGCATCGGCAGTGGTTAAAAGAAATTGCTGATTTGAGCTTATATCCAATCAAGAGTTGCTACGTAAAAACAACATTCACTGTATCTGCTATTTCGTGTTACGTTTTCCTGTACCAGTATTACGTTTCGTGTGACGACCCGTCCTCCATCGGTTAAGATGAAACACAAAGAAGGCCGCAGTTACAAGGAAGTCTTTTTTAAAAGTTCGTCTATATGTATGTTTTTCTGTGGATCGAATCTCTGTCGCGGACACCAATATAACTTTTGGAATCTGTAGTTGACGAAAAGGCACACAATGTGTAGTTCTAGATGGTTAGAACATCCATCAAAATTCTACGATGCAGCTCCAGTCGATCTCACAAGGACAGGGTTGATATCACGTTGGGTGTAGTAGTGGACGTAGTTGGCTTCGGCGTGACGTCATATATTTATTATTTACATATTCTGCTGTCCTATTTTCTCTGCTGAAAAGATCATTTAACTCAGTTGTTCACTTATAAGTATTAACAATAATAATAACAACCTGGTTGTAGTTTTCGTATGAAACTAATTATTCACAAAAGAGAAAAATAAAAATATTAAGTATGTACAGTTTTTCACAAGAGAATAAAAATAAAAATAATAAAATTTTCTTTTTTCTGGTGGTTACAACAGTTGATGAACAGGGTCTTAGTCAGTTTTTTCAATAACCGATTCTTGCTTCCAATCGGTCAGCGGACGAGTGTTTATCGAACGGCGGCGTGGGGAGCTGTGGACAGTTTCCCCGAATTAACTCACTCCAGACTTTCTGCAAAAACTCTCTCCAGACTCTACAGAACTTTGATTTTTCTTGCTCTACACGGGTTGGGGGTGGGTATGAACACGCCTGGTTGTCCCAGCTAACTAATTATCGTCCAGTCTGTTACACCTTTATTCGTCCTGATTGGATAATCAGCTATTTTCATCCACATCCAGATCAGATAATGTTCCACTATCGATGGTTCTCTCAACGATAATCGTCTCACGCACCCGGGAACCCGTACTGACCTCCTGGGGTGAAGCTCGAGACTAAACATCCGCTAATATATCCAAATAATTACCTTTAGAGTTTATTATTTCATAAATTCGACTTTTTTCCGTTACAACAGAAAATGCATTTCACATCGGCGACTACGCCATCTCCCTTTCAAGCTGACAGGATTACTCGCTGCTTCTCCAATAAAAATAAAAAGGCTCTAATTCCTCTTTCGCTTGCCCTTTTTTGGGGCAATTTTCAACCAAAGTTCAAATTTAGCTCTCTGTAATTACTAGGGTAATCTCGTCTTACTGTGGCTGGTTGGGTTACATTTTTCTAGGGAGCTAATCTTTACTCTCGCTTCTATCACGTCACCTGCAATTGGGTATATTTTCGTTTGCCACTGGGTTATTCTGATATTTTTTTTTTTTACATTTTGACCCCAAACAAGACACATTGCCACTTATGTGGTTACTATTAGGGACATAAGCTACAGGAGTACTATATGGGAAGTTGGGCAGCAAGACGTCGGTTCACATTACACTAGAACTTCTGCATGTCAGTACAGTTGGGGAAACAGGAACCCGAAAGGGAATTCCAAAGTCTAGCGGTTCTGGGGAAGAAACTACTGGAGTAGAAGGCTCTCTTACATCTAGGGATCTCTAATGTGAAGGCTTGGGGTTTTTCTGCTTGTCGGGTTTGTCAGGGGTATTTACGTAGAGGGGGTACAAGTGCTTGCAGTTCGTCGGAGCATTCACCGTGAAAGTACTTGTAGAACAGGCAGAGGAATGCTACATTTCGTCGATGGGATAGAGGCTGAAGCTTGGACAGTTCAGGACCTATTAGTTTGGCGATTCTCTTTTGAATATTGTCTAGGAGTGAGAGACTAGTAGCAGATGCACCAGCCCAAATATGACAACAATACTCCATACATGGGCGAATGGTGGCCTTATAGAGGTACAGGATACTTTCGGGCGTTAGTAACTTTCTAGCACGGTAGAGAGAGCCTACCTTTTTCGCAGCGATCCTGGCAATGCTCTCAATGTAATTTTTCCAACTCATGTTTCCTGTGAATGTTAGGCCGAGAAGTTTAAAAGATGTACTTTCAGATAAAGAGTATTTGGTCATTGCTATTGGTGGTAGAGAAAGTTTCTTGTAGTTATTGAAGGAAACCAGTTTAGTCTTGGCAGCATTGAATGTGGCCATTCATTTTTGTCCCCATTCCACTACAGATTGGAGGTCATCCTCTAGTGCTCTGCCATTTCTTTAGATATGTGTTCATTTGTTTTCCTGTCGTATCTGTTACAGAGCGTGGTGTCATCGGCATATATACCCATCTCACAGGCAATTTTGTCAGGGAAGTCATTTATAATTATTAGGAATAGTAGAGGTCCAAAGATAGAACCCTGAGGCACTCCCGCATTTATACCATATTGTTTAGATGTACGACCATCGCGGACAACCTGGATTTTTCTCTTATCTTATTGAAAACAACTCTGATTTGCTCATACATTTCTGGAATCTCCCTTTCTTATTTAAATGTCTGATCCTCTGCCATAACCCGATGTAATCGTATATACAGTGCTTCTCACTCCTCGGCCTAACATTTACAGGCAACATGAATTCGAATGAATACATAGAAGATATTGTTAAGTCTGCTGCAAAGAAGATGGGATACCATTACCGGGATAGAAAACTTCTTACGCCTTTCGGTATCCTATATCTCTGTAGAGCCACCATTCGCCAATGAATGAGGTATTGTTGCCACAGCTGGTCTGGTGCACAAATCATTAGTCTTTCCCCCTTATACACGGTGCAAAAATGAAATTCTCACCTAATAGGTTCCGTATTGACTGTCAAGCTTCAACCCCTGTCGCGTTTCCGTAATGTTGCATCTCTGTGCTTGCTACACAAGTGCTTCTACTGAATATATTCTGATGAATTTACTTTTCCCAATTAATCCAACTGGCAGTAAATTCCATCCCTTTACTGGCAAGTTACCCAGAAGCCGGCAAACTTTCTACTCTAAAAGCTTCTTTTCTCGGAATGCTTGCCTTTGGAATTCCTTCCCTGCTCCCTGTTTCCCCGACTGTACCAATATGCAAAAATTTTTCCATATTCACAGTAGTGTCGTTGTGGTAATATACTTTAATAACGGTGAATATATTTTTTATATAATCTGTTTAATCTAATACGTGTAATCTAATATGTTTAATCTAATATGATATATGCGTCACGGAACCTGGTATCACTGCTATAAAAGGACCCCATATTTCTCTGGCATTCAGAACTGTGATACGGGAGAAGTAAGCGCACACTAAAATGAAAATATTTATGCATATCGAGCATGTGTTGCATCCATAAAAGACAAGGCCATACGATCATAGTCTTCTGTACAAATCTCTCTATAGTGCTCAGTTTAATCTTTCTCTGAAGTCTGTTTGTAAGAGTCATGTGATACATTCATTGTATCATTCTCAAATCATTTCTATTTATGCAACGCATGTCCTCAACTCTAGCTGTCTAGAAACCTGAAAAAAATCGACATATAAAAGCTTGCTTCAAATAAGTAATAAGGAAGAGGCTATCTAGTATTCTATAAATTGGATTTGAAGTAGACGAAAATATATTATGTAGTATAAGAATACTTTTGTGGTCACTAAAAATGAAGTTAGATAAAGATTGAGACTTCAAAATAAATGTTCTAGATAAAAGACGCTTTGTCTGTAAACGTACATGTGTTTATTTGGACTAGCATTATGCTAGTATGTTACAGTGTGTGTAAATGGAATTCCCATGTAGATGTCTGTGTATATTATTGCGTTTATTTTGCCAGTTGTTGCATACTGGTTATCAATACGTGTCTTATACATGTATGTATAATGTACGCACTTGTCATTGAGAGAGTAAATAAACGTGTACGTTTTATGTCCTGTCAGTGTGTTGTATGCATAATCACGTTTAGCCGCATAAACTGGAATCTTAGGGAGATATCAATCATATCAGTTATTATAGGTGCTACAGGGCGTATGAAGAAGAACCTGAAGTCCTACCTAACTAATATTCCTGATGGACCAAGTGCAAAAGAGATCCAATCAATAGCGCCTAAGGAAACAACGAGGATACTAAAAAGAGCTCTCGGTTGGTTTCAATAAAAAGCAGGGGAATGTTGGCAGCTGGTTTGGCTGCCACATACCAAGCATTACAATCTTCAAAGAAAGAAAATGAAAAAAATAGGTAAACAGGTACAAAAAACAGTTCCCTTTAGACATGCTAATCTTTTAATCTCCAATTCCATTATACGATCGGTGCCAACAATAAAACCCAGATGTACGTGACGAACATATCTTTAGTCAATTTATTCGTTTCCGCTTCTTGCCGTGATTCACACCTGATTGATGGACGCTGAAATAGATATCTTTCCGAAGTCGGATATCATGTGAATAGAACACAAGTTTTATTTCAGACTTCAAAACACTGTAGTGACCGAAACGCGACACCAAGTTCTCCTTACTAGCCCGTATATCTTGGGGGAGGGGGGTCATGTAATTCGGTGTGCTATATCTTCCAACATGAGTTGTGTCCTCTCGCCTTCTAAGGACCAAAACGAAACTCTATCGCTGTGCGAACCTCTCTGTCTAAACTCCAAACCTCTCTCTCTCTCTCTCTCTCTCTCTCTCTCTCTCTCTCTCTCTCTCTCGCTCTCTCGATTCTGTAGTTTCCTATATAATCAACTGTTCTTTGATCTCTCTCCAAATTTACAATTATGTCATTCTTTGACGTTCGAGATCAGGCGATGCTTGTTATTGTTCCAGACACACTTTACTTGTTTCAAATGTGTATATTCTAAATTTCTCATTGTTGTGGAAAATGCATATTTATTTAATAGTTAATCCTACTCGCTCGCTACTGTAGAACCCCAATTTGTCTCGCAGGGCTGACATCGAAGAATACGTTATAACGACCACGGTAAGGCGATGGACAACTATTAATTGCAATAATCATTGTTTGTTTCAATTCTCAAAAGAGTTTTTTGCCGGAAAATACAGTGGTGAAGTTATATATATATATATATATATATATATATATATATATATATATATATATACTCGGGTTTTTTTATATTCAAAAGTAATGGACTAATGAATTCAACGAGGTTGTTAGATAGTGCTCAATAAAAAGAGCTGATAATACTTGTTTATTGTTATATAAACATGCTCACATCCCGCTGCTACAAATAGCCACTTGTTTCAATCAAACAACAGATATCATCAGGCAGCGACTTGACTATTCAAAAGTTCAATGAATAATGGATTTTTATTTTAGGTAGGAACTCTTTAGAAGTTGGAGTTAAAAAACTTAAAACACAGAACTTTAATTAAATAAAAAAGTAAAAAGGGAGAGGCAGTTTAAATAAAGTTAAAAGATTACAATGGGGAGAGAGTGATTGAGAAGAGAAAAAAAGGAATAGAGACAGAAATAGAGAAAGAAAATAGAGAGAAAACAAAATAGAGAGAAAAAGAAGAGAGAATATATATATATATATATATATATATATATATATATATATATATATATGATATGGAGAAGAAAAGAAAAAAGATATAAATGGTTATTATAAAGAGAATAAGAACTAGAAGGAAAAGGAAAGAATAATGAGATCTAGTTAAATAGAGAAAGAGAGAAAGTAAGAATTTGACAGTATATAGAAAAAGAAAAAGATCTGCGTGTCAACCAATTTATGAACAATTATACAATTCAGTAATGAAACATATTATTACAAATACAAACAGAAGATACAATCCAAGCGTCAGAAATGAATGTGTCAAAAAAGGCAGTGAATGTATTCAGCTAGCATATTTATCCTCTTACATACGTCCACGAGTAAAATCAACGCAATTCAAACATACGTCTACCATTAATTAGGCCCTTTATGCTAAATGATATAAGTTTAAAGTTTTCGCGTTTTTATTAGATAAATATATGAATAAAAGAAGAAAATAATGATAAAACAATATTAAAATTATTATTAATAACAATAAACATAATAGTAATGATAATTATAATAATAATAATAATAATAATAATAATAATAATAATAATAATAATAATAATAATAATAATAATAAAAACAGAATAAAATTAATATTTATTATCTTTTTAATATAACATATTTAGCCATAAGAGGGGATTAAATAAATTAAATAGGTCCAATAATTATAAATAAAAAACTACTAATATTTATGTATATAAAAAGAATACAATACAAATATGTATATACACACACACACACACACACACATATATATATCCATATATACACACATACACACACATATATATATACATATACATATACATGCACATAAGTAAAGGTGTAAATATACTATTAAGTTGGAAGTTTAAGCTATTTAAGTATAGATATAAAGTCATATTAAATCACAAAATAATACATTCAAGACCAGATTACTAATAACACAGATACAAGTACACTTACCTATAAATATATAAATATATTCAGGCAAAAGAAGTAATTAAATCAACGAAATACTCAAAAGTAGCGACGCACAGGTAGATAGTACCCAAATTAAAAATAATAAGATACATATGTATATACCCACAGAGAACCAACCGACATACAAATAAGCACACATATATATATATATATATATATATATATATATATATATATATATATATATATATATAATCTTATGTATACACATACATACAAAAAATACACAAATATATGCACACAATCATATACTAATAAACAACAACGCACACACACATATATATACTCACACATAAATATGTATAATTTACATAAATTATATATATAGAAATACATAAGAATACAAATAATTTGGCAAGAGTACAGATAGATGCATACACACATAGAAACATACAAATGGATTGAATAAACATGGGAGGGTATACCAAATAATATAGAAATATATAGATCTAAGTACACACGGTCATAAAATAAATACATAGACACATACATATACACATAGACACACAGGTATATAAGATAGGAGAAGTAAAGAATGAAATCAGGAGAGGAGAAAGTATATTAATAGTATTTTAATAAATTATAGAAATCAGTGACAATTTTTAATTTATTTAAATTTTATATCTAAACTAAATTACTTAAAAGATGGTTTTTATAATGTGTGCAATTAATTGAATTTTCGTGCTTCTTATTTAATAATTTATCTCTTTCTCTAAAAGTAAGTATAAATAATTTCTCATAAAGACATAGGTAGCAAGGCGAGTTTAAAGATGAACAGGTTTTCGCTTTCTTTAAAATTTTCCAATTTACTATTGGGGAGTAACCTTGCTCTACTAGTTCATTGTAATATTTAGACAAGGAAGTTCTATTTTTGTACTCATTATTTTCAAAAGAGCACTTGTGACCGGTAAATCTTTCTTTAAAATTGTTATTTGTCATTCCTATGTAATATTCTTTTTTCATTCGGATTTTCCTTAGTAGAAATAGTTGCTTGGTACACTACAGAAGTAATTTGACAATTTCCTTTAAGAGGGCATTTTGATTTAATTCTACAGTTACAACTTTCGGTAGCAATGGGTGTGCTATTTTTGTTTAATATTTTGTTATTATGTTTTTTAATTATTTTTTCAAGGTTTTCATTACAGCTATAACTAAGTTTTATTGTATTTTTATTGAAAATTTTATGTAGTATGTTATTAATAGGGAAGTGCTTTTTAATTAAGTTTAAGAATTTCATTCCTAGATTTGTTTTAAGTTTCAGATTAAAAGGGGGATTGTACCACAGGATTTTTCTCTTACGATTTCTATTTGTATTTGTGTTTGGGTGTGTTGGTTCTATGAACTCAATTTGGGTGTTTTTGTATCCACTATCCTTAAGGGCCCTGTTATAGAAATATTTATGTTCATTAAATGTTTCAAGATTGGAAGAATTGTCACTGATTCTTTTACTAATGGATTTGGGGATATGCCTAATGATAGATTTTGGGTGATTTGATAGGGGGTGTACATAAATTGGGTTTGAGTTTTCCTTCCTATATGGTTGGTAGATGCCTTTCCTTAAATCAAAGTTCACATCCAAAGTTCATCGACCAATTGGATGCTTTTGAAGCATACATTATGGATCTTATTAGAAGCCTGTCTTTCCATAGGAAAAAGAATCATTTTCAAAAACAGTTGGATTTTACCATTAAGAAAATCAACACCTCGGATTACCTTTACGTTAAAGCAGATAAGACGCAAAATTTCTACAAACTAACTACACATGAATATAACAAGCTTATTAAAGAAAATATTACAAAAAATTAAAAAAAATCAAATATAGATATTTGCAAAAAAATTGACAAGGATAGTAAAGAAATAACTGACCGACTTAAAATTAGTAATAGAGTGGGAATTTTACAAAAAAAAAAAACAGTCATATATTTTGCTTAAAGACCATAAGATAAATTTTGAAAATAAACCTACAACTAGGTTAATTAATCCTACGAAACCCGAAATTGGTAAATTAAGTAAAAATATACTAGAAAGAGTTAACTATCAAATTAAATCAACATATAAACAAAATCTATGGATTAACACAGCGGATACCATTAAATGGTTTTCCAATATACATAATAAAAAGAATTGTACTTTCTTACAATTCGATATTGTGAATTACTATCCCTCCATATCTAAGGAACTATTCGAAGAGGTGATGGAGTTTGCTAAACTCCTGTCTGATATAAAAGACACTGAAATTAAAATTATACGGACATGTAGAAATACTACATTAATTAGTGGAAATGATCAGTGGTTGAAAAAAGATCAAAATGACCTGTTTGACATTTCCATGGGGTCTTTGGATTCGGCTGAAATGACAGACTTAGTAGGTCTATTCATACTATACAACTTAACCAAAGACATCAATGTCATGGATATAGGCTTGTATCGTGATGATGGACTGATGATCATCAAGGAATCCAACGGCCCTAAAATGTGAAATAACCAAAAAGATTATCTTAAATGAATTCCGTAGAATTAAATTAAAAGTGGATATTATATCAGATGTTAAAACTGTAAATTTTTTGGATGTGAACTTTGATTTAAGGAAAGGCATCTACCAACCATATAGGAAGGAAAACTCAAACCCAATTTATGTACACCCCCTATCAAATCACCCAAAATCTATCATTAGGCATATCCCCAAATCCATTAGTAAAAGAATCAGTGACAATTCTTCCAATCTTGAAACATTTAATAAACATAAATATTTCTATAACAGGGCCCTTAAGGATAGTGGATACAAAAACACCCAAATTGAGTTCATAGAACCAACACACCCAAACACAAATACAAATAGAAATCGTAAGAGAAAAATCCTGTGGTACAATCCCCCTTTTAATCTGAAACTTAAAACAAATCTAGGAATGAAATTCTTAAACTTAATTAAAAAGCACTTCCCTATTAATAACATACTACATAAAATTTTCAATAAAAATACAATAAAACTTAGTTATAGCTGTAATGAAAACCTTGAAAAAATAATTAAAAAACATAATAACAAAATATTAAACAAAAATAGCACACCCATTGCTACCGAAAGTTGTAACTGTAGAATTAAATCAAAATGCCCTCTTAAAGGAAATTGTCAAATTACTTCTGTAGTGTACCAAGCAACTATTTCTACTAAGGAAAATCCGAATGAAAAAAGAATATTACATAGGAATGACAAATAACAATTTTAAAGAAAGATTTACCGGTCACAAGTGCTCTTTTGAAAATAATGAGTACAAAAATAGAACTTCCTTGTCTAAATATTACAATGAACTAGTAGAGCAAGGTTACTCCCCAATAGTAAATTGGAAAATTTTAAAGAAAGCGAAAACCTGTTCATCTTTAAACTCGCCTTGCTACCTATGTCTTTATGAGAAATTATTTATACTTACTTTTAGAGAAAGAGATAAATTATTAAATAAGAAGCACGAAAATTCAATTAATTGCAAACATTATAAAAACCATCTTTTAAGTAATTTAGTTTAGATATAAAATTTAAATAAATTAAAAATTGTCACTGATTTCTATAATTTATTAAAATACTATTAATATACTTTCTCCTCTCCTGATTTCATTCTTTACTTCTCCTATCTTATATGCCTGTGTGTCTATGTGTATATGTATGTGTCTATGTATTTATTTTATGACCGTGTGTACTTAGATCTATATATTTCTATATTATTTGGTATACCCTCCCATGTTTATTCAATCCATTTGTATGTTTCTATGTGTGTATGCATCTATCTGTACTCTTGCCAAATTATTTGTATTCTTATGTATTTCTATATATATAATTTATGTAAATTATACATATTTATGTGTGAGTATATATATGTGTGTGTGCGTTGTTGTTTATTAGTATATGATTGTGTGCATATATTTGTGTATTTTTTGTATGTATGTGTATACATAAGATTATATATATATATATATATATATATATATATATATATATATATATATATATATATATATGCTTATTTGTATGTCGGTTGGTTCTCTGTGGGTATATACATATGTATCTTATTATTTTTAATTTGGGTACTATCTACCTGTGCGTCGCTACTTTTGAGTATTTCGTTGATTTAATTACTTCTTTTGCCTGAATATATTTATATATTTATAGGTAAGTGTACTTGTATCTGTGTTATTAGTAATCTGGTCTTGAATGTATTATTTTGTGATTTAATATGACTTTATATCTATACTTAAATAGCTTAAACTTCCAACTTAATAGTATATTTACACCTTTACTTATGTGCATGTATATGTATATGTATATATATATGTGTGTGTATGTGTGTGTATATATGGATATATATATATGTGTGTGTGTGTGTGTATATACATATTTGTATTGTATTCTTTTTATATACATAAATATTAGTAGTTTTTTATTCATAATTATTGGACCTATTTAATTTATTTAATCCCCTCTTATGGCTAAATATGTTTTATTAAAAAGATAATAAATACTAATTTTATTCTGTTTTTATTATTATTATTATTATTATTATTATTATTATTATTATTATTATTATTATTATTATTATTATTATAGTTATCATTACTATTATGTTTATTGTTATTAATAATAATTTTAATATTGTTTTATCATTATTTTCTTCTTTTATTCATATATTTATCTAATAAAAACGCGAAAACTTTAAACTTATATCATTTAGCATAAAGGGCCTAATTAATGGTAGACGTATGTTTGAATTGCGTTGATTTTACTCGTGGACGTATGTAAGAGGATAAATATGCTAGCTGAATACATTCACTGCCTTTTTTGACACATTCATTTCTGACGCTTGGATTGTATCTTCTGTTTGTATTTGTAATAATATGTTTCATTACTGAATTGTATAATTGTTCATAAATTGGTTGACACGCAGATCTTTTTCTTTTTCTATATACTGTCAAATTCTTACTTTCTCTCTTTCTCTATTTAACTAGATCTCATTATTCTTTCCTTTTCCTTCTAGTTCTTATTCTCTTTATAATAACCATTTATATCTTTTTTCTTTTCTTCTCCATATCATATATATATATATATATATATATATATATATATATATATATATATATATATTTATATATATATATATATATATATATATATATATATATATTCTCTCTTCTTTTTCTCTCTATTTTGTTTTCTCTCTATTTTCTTTCTCTATTTCTGTCTCTATTCCTTTTTTTCTCTTCTCAATCACTCTCTCCCCATTGTAAACTTTTAACTTTATTTAAACTGCCTCTCTCTTTTTACTTTTTTATTTAATTAAAGTTCTGTGTTTTAAGTTTTTTAACTCCAACTTCTAAAGAGTTCCTACCTAAAATAAAAATCCATTATTCATTGAACTTTTGAATGGTCAAGTCGCTGCCTGATGATATCTGTTGTTTGATTGAAACAAGTGGCTATTTGTAGCAGCGGGATGTGAGCATGTTTATATAACAATAAACAAGTATATATATATATATATTATACATATAAATATATATATAAATATATATAATTATATATATATATATATAAGTGTATTAGATTATTAATTTAAAGTGCAACCGTTTGAAAATAAATTTTAGTAAGATTTTTCACAATCTTTTTTTTTTATATAATACGGCAAACATTATGCTGAATTATTTTTCTTTTAACTGTATATTTTCTTATCTATGTATCTATAAAAGTGAGAAATTGTGTGAGGACATTTCTTAACCTACATACTCAAAGGATTTTTGATCTACAGACATGAAATTTGGTATATAGGGTATTCAGAAATGTGGAAAACATTTTTATCCTTGGCAAGCTGGCCTAATAGCTATTGTACTTTACTCACTGTCTTTAGTTTTGGGTTTTTATCTCAGCTCGAGTATTTTTACAAGGAGTGAACTGTTTAGAAAAAAAAACATAATACTCGCGTGCACATGTCTCAGTTTCTTCCTGTTTTTTACTTCATTTTTTAAAGGAGTTCAACGTTACGTTTCATACTTACGATATTTCTGCTTGTAATAAGTAAGAATTCTGCATTAATTAAAATATAATATTTATGCGTATTTTATGACCGGGCAACGCCAGGCGTCCTGCTAGTAAGGATACAAAGTGAACTTTTCGGTCGAAAAGTTAAACATTTAAATTTATCTTTTTAGATTTTTAACTTGTTAAATAATTTTTATATGAGATTTATTTTCATTCCGTTCTCTTAATAATAAATATTTTTTTCATTAGAGTATCATCCATATAATTTCGATGTCTTCAGATTTTGATATGGGGGTCAATAAACTTTAAAATTTTAGCCTCGATTTTGACTTTATGATAAGAGTGTTAATATTTTAATTTCTTTCTTCCAAATTTTTAAAATTCCGTTAAAACTTTGTGTGCGTGTGTGTAAAAAGAATGTTTCGAGTTTATTATTTTTGTCTGGGAGTTATTTTGTATAATAATATTTTAAAAATATTTACATTAAAACTTATCGTTTAGTTTCATTTCTAAAATTATTCATGGATCGATTTCACTTTTAAAACTTATTCGATTTTATTTTTTAAAAATTATTTATCTCTTGATTTCTAAACTGAAATAGAAATTGTGCGTTTTAGAACTCGAAGGACTAAGATAAGATCAGCATATTTTAATCTTAGTGTTGGCATAACAAATTAAAACCCAACAATGAATAATTTTTTAAATTGAACTCGAAAGATAATTATTTTTTTTATTCATCTTTCGATTTCAATTTAAAAAATTATTCATTGTTGGATTTTCATTTTGTTTATTTCAATGTTTTTTTAGTATTTGATTGCCTCCGACTTCAAACATACATAATTTTAATTCTTGTTTTTATTAATTTATAAGTTCAATTTCAGTATAAATAAAATCGTGTTCCTTTCTTTTCTTTTTTATGCATGTTTTTAAGTAAACGATTAACGGATTTTACTTTTTAAAATTAATAAAACAACGAGATCTTTACTTTTTATCGCATAAACAATGTTAAACTTTTCCCTTTAAATTAATTCTTATTTATCGTTTTTTTTTTAAATTAATATTAAATAAGCTCAGTTTCAGAATGAATCGTGTTCCTTATTTTTCCCAGTTTTAATGCAATTTTTTAAGTTTTCTTATGCTTTTTCTAAAAGGTTATCATTCATTATCGACAATTTTATCGTTCGACCGATTTTGTTTGCTTGTACTTCGTGCATGACGTCAATTTTAGTGATTAGGCCTTCTTTCGTTTATTTACGCCGGCCACGCCCTTGATTCCGACAGACTTGGGTGGTATTATAACGTACGAACATGTGTTGTCTCTAGAGAAAATGAAAGAGAGAAAAACTGTGTTTGGGTGTTTATATTATACGTGAGACTCAGAAGTGAATATGCTCACTTTTTTTTTAGTGTTTGTCCAATTGAGAGTCGGTTGTAAAATGACATTCATTGCGATTGCTGATTCTAATAGCGGAAGCACTTGTCTTTCGTTTCCATATTGTTTTTTCCGCAATTATATATTATCACTCCACCTAAGTGACACAGCATATTTTTGTTCAACTCTCTATAGTCCAAAATCTGTGCGACTATATTGTTCATTAACTGAACTGTTAAACAAGTACACCCATTAGAAAAGGATTAATTGAGAGTAAATTGATGAACTCGAGGTAAGACTTGCTAGACTGTGGAAATTAATCAAAAACGGATATGATGTAACATGGCTCAAAGAGAGAGTGTGAGAGAGAAGAGGGTGGTCTATTTGGGAGCACATAGCAGCATGAATGTGTAAAATGAGTTGAGCTGACAAAATATGATTAAACAGTGATTATTGATTTCTCTCTCTCTCTCTCTCTCTCTCGCTCTCTGTCTGTCTCTCTTCTCTGTCTCTCTCTTTCTCTCTCTGTCTATATATATATATATATATATATATATATATATGTGTGTGTGTGTGTGTGTGTGTGTGTGTGTGTGTGTGTGTCCTATCTATGCTAATGGATGATTTAGAATAAAGATCAGGTCAAATAAACCTCCTTTGTCTTCCATCAGTTTTATATCATCTTTATTTTTTTTGATAGTATAATATAAGAACTCTGATTTCAGGGTGGTAAGCATTCAGGCTGAAAGAATCATGTAGAATTGCGTACATGAATATACAGGTTCCAAAGTATGAACACAATTTGTGAACTTTAATGTTTCTGTAACGAATTACGGCAACATCTTCCTATTATTAACTTTTTTAACAGGAAACCCTATTGTTAAACATCGGGAAGGGGTACTCTTGTTCAGTATTTACCATCGAACTCTATACGTACTCTTTATCTTCAAGTTTACAAATATCTCCTGTACTATTTCCCTTAATTACAATAACTGATAATTCTAGTAAACATTCGTGTACTGTGTGCAAGAATGGAGTGGGATTCAATGCCATACAATGCAGCTTATGAGTTCACTCAAATGTATATTGATTTGTCCATAAAGCTCATAACATAAGTTTTTTCAGACTAGTATTATTTTCATAGAATATGCTTGCTAAATAATTTTTACTTTTATTTAAACATTTTTCTTGAAGAAGACATTTATTTTATCTCTATATTTACATTCATTATTATATTATATTATAATCTTGTGTATTATTAATTCTGTCATTATTGTTACGTTTTAAGATCTGCTTATTATGGCTCTTAATAATTTTTTCTAATTATTTGTACAGCTATCGCTAAGTTTAGCAGTGTTTTATTAATTAATTTATGTAGATGGTTAAAATTTAAGGGAACATATGTCTATTTTTTGGATTTAATTAGCAAATTAAATGTATACTGTTGTGTCGTGGAACAACAGTGAAAATAAGAACAATCAAGTCCAGGTTCGGTCAAGGAACAAGTGTATTAACAATAATATACAAAGGAAAACGTGTATATCTGCTGAGCACTTAGCTAGCAGTTGAAGTGTGGTCGCATCTCTCTCACCGGTGTTGGAATTACTAGCGCTATTTATAGTGCTAATCGGTGTAAATTCCTCTGTTCAAGGAAGGCCGGTATAACACCCCCCTTTGAAAATATCCTGTCTGGGATTAATAACGTTTTTGTTTTGGGTTCATCCTAATCAATTCTGTTGATTTCCGTTTTCTATTTGATCTTCTGTTCTCTGAAGCTGTCTCTGGTATGGGCACCTGAAAAGTATCAAACACTGTGCCCATGATGTCCTCCTCGAGCGATCTGGTCATCTCACTGTTCGAGTATCTTTTCCGAATTTGGTTAGTGTGACGTTTGTGCACGAAGTCTGGTCCCGTAATCATGTAGACCATGTTGCCTATTTGCTTCTCAACAATGCCGGACTCCCAGAAAGTCTTATTATTTTTGTGAATCTTGTAGAAGAATCTTTCGCCAACTTTATACCGTTTTTTTTTTTTTTTTTTTGTTATAGTTTTTTTTTTTTTTTTTTTTTAGGTTAGGCCTATCCTGGTTTGGTAACAACTTGTGAAAAATCGATCTAACCTTGCGTCCAAACATAACCTCAGCAGGTGTCTTCGACATTTCGATGTTTGCATTCGAAGTGACTCTGTAGACTTGTAAAAACTGTTGGATTGACTTATCCGTCGGCGACCCACTAGCTTTTTTCAGAGCTCTCTTGAATGTGTCAACGAATTTCTCTGCTTGTCCATTACTTCTTGGGTGGTATGGCGGAATGGTTATATGCTCGATTAGATGATCCTCGCAAAAATGTAGACGTAAATTGCGTTCCATTGTCTCTAACAATGCAGTCTACTACTCCAAACCTAGCGATTAGTTCATACAGGAAGTTTATAGTTATCTCGGATGTGGGATTCTTACATTTTAATACTTCCGGCCATTTAGATAGGCTGTCTACAACAATGAGATAGTAAAACCCATCTAGCGGTCCTGCAAAATCTAAATGAATCCTAGACCAAGATCGGCCCGGTTTGGCCCACGATCCGAATTGAGTCGGAGGAGCTTTTATAGCTAATGCGCATCCTCTACACTCCCTGATTTTTCCCTCTATATTCTTATCCATGTTTTGCCAATAAACGAAAGAGCGCATAAGGCTTTTCATTCTTGATATACCTGGATGTCCTACATGGAATTCCTTGAGCATTCTTTTCTGTAATGTCGCAGGAATTACGACCCTGTCGCTATATAACAGGACGTTATCGCAAATTGAATAAATTTCTTCATCCAGTTAGTTATTGTTGATCCTTTCTTTCGTGTGTATAATAAATTCGTCCACCTCTGCCTTACTCTTAATCTCATCAAGCGTTACTGGAAGTTCTCTTATTATGTCACATAACGTATTTTTTACTTCAACTTTCGCTTAAATGGCTGCTATTACTATGTCCTCCAACGGTTCTGTCTGCTTAGGTATTAACCTCGATAACCCGTCTGCATGACCAAATTTCTTAGATGGTACATACTCCATTTGAAAATTGTAATTCAGAAGTATGGTACCATCTTTGGAGTCTATTCGCCGTATGTTGTGGCAGTCCTTTTTTCGATCCGAAAATAGTTAATAATGGTTTGTGGTTTGTTTGTAACAGAAATTGCCTACCGTGCAGGAAACAATGAAATTTCTTTACCGCGAATATAAAGCTTAGCGCCTCTTTTTCAACTTGTGAGTAGTTCTTTTCGGCTGGCAAAAGTGATCGGGATGAATGTGCTATGGGTTTCACTTTTCCATCATCCATTTTGTGTAAACTGCATGCTGCTATACCATAGGAGCTAGCATCGCTTGCAACTATAATTTCACGCTTGGGATTATAATGTGCCATGTCAGACGTTAAAGTCTCTTTAATTTCCCGAAATGCTTCTTCGCACTCTGGCGTCCGGACCCATTTTTGGTCTTTCCTTAACAATTCATTTAAAGGCGATCTTAGTTTATACATATTTGGCACAAATACATTGTAGTAATTTGCCAAACCTAAGAAACTTTGCAAAGACGCAATATTTTCTGGAGCAGGCATATTCTTTATTGCACTCGATCTATCTAGATCCGGCCTTCTTCCATGTTTTACTTTAAATCCATAATCCTGGATCCTTTTGAATACTTAGTTTACATGAGCTTTGTGTTGTTCTTTGCTAGCGCTTTTCATTAACACATCGTCCAGGTACCCTACTGCGAACCCCAACCCATTTAACATAATGTCCATAATTTGCTAAAAAATCGCAGGGGCGACTTTGACCCCAAAAGGAAGTGTGTTAAACTTGTACAATCCCTTATGGGTATTAATACATAGCAGCTTTGAACACTCCTCATCGACTGGAACTTGTACGTACGCGTCACTGAGGTCGATTTTAGAAAAATATTTCCCTCCACTCAGTTTCGCAAATATCTCTTCAGGGCTCGGAAGAGGATAATGGTGATCTTGTAATGCCCTGTTTAAGCCGGTCGCGAAGTCAGCGCAAACCTGAATCTCCTTACTCTTCTTTTTTATGTAAACCGTTGGTGCAGCCCACTCACTATGATCACTAGCGCTATTTATAGTGCTAATCGGTGTAAATTCCTCTGTTCAAGGGAGGCCGGTATAACAATATACCAAATAATTTTTTGGCGTTTATTTTTCTTTCTATTATTATTATGATGCTTAATCTTAGTGTTGGCATAACCAAGCTTTTATATGTGTAACTATTGTTATTAAAATTTTCTTCAGTAGAGACGTTATTGTTAATTCTATGGCTAATTGATATTGGGATATGTTTAATAATAAAAAGAGGTGATTTGACTTAGGATTAACAAATGCCGTTTATATGTGCCATAGATAAAGTTAAATGTAACAGCTAGAAAATTGATTATTCCTGTTGTAATCTCAACTTTAAGTCCTATGTTTTTCACAGTTTCGTTTCTGAACTTTTTCATTCTTTCAGTTTTGGAGTTAGTGGTATTTCTAACTATAACCAGGACATCATCCCTATATAGTCATATATTTTAACGTTAATCGTGTTGAACTCACTAAGTCTAAAACCAAGCTTCTCTCTTTACATCATCAACATTCTGATCCACATCTGGCATCAATTGAAATGAATGGCTCTCGTCTTCAGAAGACCTCAAATTTTGACAAGCTTCTGGGCTTGACCATTACTCCTGATCTTAAATGGAACACATACATAAAATCTGTTGCCAAGGCCGCTGGAAAAATGGTGGGATCTTTCTATCGATCCGGTAGATATCTCACTGCTGATGCAATTCTCTATCTATATAAGAGCCAGGTACGTCCAAGGATGGAATACTGTTGCCACATCTGGACAGGAGCTGCTAGAAAGGACTTGTCCTGCCTTGATAGAGTTCAAAATAGACTTCGTAGCCTGGAAGGGGATGCCCTTTTCTCTTCCCTGCAACCTCTATCTCACAGAAGAGATGTTGGGAGTTTGTCTCTGATGTATCGTTATTTTCATGGAAAGTGTTCGACTGAGCTTCAGTCTATGGTCCCTCCTCGCCAAACTTTCACAAGAAACACTTGTCTATCTGAAAACACTATCAATAATTCCCCCCACTCTTTATCTGTGCCTAAACCTAAACGTAGATTCCATGAGCAAAGCTTCTTTCTTAGAACTGCACGCCTGTGGAATTGTCTTCCGTTTTCCTGCTTTCCGGCTGACTACAATATGATTGTGTGCAAGTCTAACGTAAATAAGTTCTTGATGAGCTGTTCCATATAAGTTATCAAATTTACCGAATTTTCATTACTAATGATTACTGTATTGTCCAATTTCTACTGTACACTCTTTAATCCTTATCCTTGAGTGGCCTATTGGCCTTGATAATGTGGTGATGCCTGTGTAAAAAGAAGTCTATACAAACTACAAAATATTATCAAAAAAGATATCAACGGAATCCAGTAAGCGCATCCCAACGTCAAATGAATCTGCAGAATCTTTTTTCACCAATTTTTCATTATTACAAATGAGTAATATTTTGCAGCATCACTAGGTAATATCCGTTCGTAATTTTGCGAAATTTAAAGCCGTGTGAAATAACTTCTTTTTAATTGAAGGTTAGCAATCCTTTATATCAAAGTCTGTGAATGTATATTGGTTCGTTTCCCCGATCTCTTTAAACAAATTAATTGTACTGGTGGTGTGAGTTGCTTTAGATGTAGCTTTTCTGGATATTTTTACTGATTTTACGAGTATCAAATCTGGTTGAATTTGTTTTACTGCTTTTAACCTCAAACAAAGGCACAGCGTCACTTGGACGTAAGGGGCAACTATTTGGGACAAATTCAACAGGGATACTACGTACGGAGTTGAAAGCGAGATGTTTATTCACACTATACTTGAACTTCTGCATGTCATTATAGTCAAAGAAGTAAGTACCCGGAAAGGAATTCCAAAATCTAGCTGTTTGAGAGAAGAAACTACTAGAGTAGAAGGCTTTCTAGCATCTATGGATTTCTACAGTATAGAGCTTGGACATTGCTGCTTGTCGGGTTAGTCAGGGGTATTTACGTTGAGAGGGTAAAAGTGCTTTGAGTTCATGGAAGCACATTCTATTAAAATACTTGTAAAATAAGCACAGGGGTGCAACATTTTGGCGATGGGACAGACGTAGAAGTTTGGTTAATAATATGGGATGTATCAGGTTGGGGACTCTTTGTTGGACTGTCTAAGAACGAGAGACTAATGGTAGATGCACTAGCGTAAATATAGCAAAAATACTCCACGCATGAGCAAATGGTGACTTTGTAGATATATTGGGATACTCTCAGGTGTGAGTAATTTTCTAGCATGGTTCTAGTTCGCCTTCAATGCAGCAGCCTTGACAATGTCTGCGATATGTGTTCCAATTCATGTTATTTGTAAATGTTAAGCTAAAGAGTTTTAATGAAGAGCTTTCAAGTGCGATGATCAGAATTTTCCGGGCTGTTTATGTAAAAAGTCAGAAGGTGTTGAACGAAAGTTTTGTGATTTTATTTTCATGTAAACACTGTCCAATTCTTCCAATAAAAAATATTATTTCTGTTATTACAAACATAATTCAGTGAAAAATGTATTAAAAAAAAAACAACTGAAAACAATATTCTTTTTATTGTTACGAAGAAAATAGAATGAATAATCACTGGACAATTTTTAAGAATTTTTTTAAGAAAATTCAAATTCAAATCAAGAAGAAAACACTTATTTCAGTTTCATAAATAAATATTATTATATTATTTTCTGAATAGCAAGCAATAAATTAAAAGAAATATTTTAATGATTTTTTCTGTTTTATGAATTCTTTTGCTCACATCAAGATAAATATGTAAACTTTTATAATAAATCAATTACAGTAATCCTCCAAGGGATTACCTCCTCTTTTTGGGAATAGTGTAGCATCTGTTCTGTAGTGATGATACCATACTCTGAAGAGTATCTTCTGCGCATTACATCATCTTTCGTGTCACTGCAGCATTTGTTTTGTTGTTATGAAATTATCCTGCAAGGCATTACCTCCTCTTTTTGAAAAGGATAGTGTAGCATGTGTTCGTTGGAATTACCACACGCACTAACAGAATAAGGTAAATATACACATACGATGCTATGGGCTATTCATTGAACTGTTTTTTTTTTTTTACCGAACACGAATTTACATAAATGAGTATTTGCTAACATAAAAAATGATTATAAAATTGCAAAATAAAATGTTTTATAGAATTTCGTTTTTTTTTCTTCAAATTTTCATTTACAAATCTTTGTTTTCAGTTAGCACTTCTACCTCATGATTCTTCTATTCTCTTAATGTTTCATTTATTTCCTTTTGTTATATGCACGTCTGTATATATATATATATATATATATATATATATATATATATATATATATATATATATATATATATATATATATATTTGTTTATCTCATTCCTTTCACTAAAACACAACTTTTATACCTAATTTATATTAATTTTATGTGTGGTCCTTGGCAATACCCAAAGACCCTACCGTCGTTCAAAAATGGCCCAACCTAGACCAGGGAACATGCCAAAAAGAGGGGGTGAATTTCTGCATCACGCCTTTTATATGTCTGACCATGTGGATAATTGTTGACTGCTTCGTTGTCAAGCGATCTGAGACTCCATGTAGTAGACAAAAAGAAAATTTAAATAACTTTGCTTATAAAAACATGGCAGGATTTACCGTATATTTCGGCGCATAAGGCGATAAGACGAGGTACAAAATTGGAGCAAATTTTAATAAATTTATTATATACCGGTTGTATAAGACGACTGCTAAATCACGAAACCATGTTTTTTTTTAGCTTAGGCTAGAGATTGCATTTGCAACACCCGGTATCTCATTAAATATTGACTTTAAAGATGATTTTTAACTTGAAGAGTCGTCTTATACGCCGAAATATACGGCATTTGTCTTTGTCATATGCCAAAGTTTCCTTATACGTGAATATTATTGGAAAGCAAAATTACTAAATATCATAGATACACCCCCCACACTACATTAAAAAACGTGGCCTGATTGTAGCAACCTCTATACGCATATAATCTCATCAGTGGCCAAAGTGGAAAAGAGAACATGTTATGACCTCGACGATCAAATCTAAAAGATAAAAATAGAATGGAAGGATTATCACCTGATACAGGAATCCGTGTATTAGAAGAAGAAAAAAGGCTCTCAAACTCTGTTTTGCATAAAACCAATAATTTGAGCTATCTACTGCCGAAGCACGATTCTTAATGTAAACGATTCACTATATAAAATTAATTAAACGCAAATTACTGTTTTACTCTTAGATGTGAGGAAATTGTGAGTTCATGCCTTCTTCAACATTGTGAATACATAAACGAATTAATACGCAAATTGATTTGGATAGGAAATTACTTGATTCGTTTAATCCTGTTACGACTCAGTTCTTGTCTTTCAATCGTATACGGGTCCCCTTTCTTCCTGAGATTTTTATGTGCGGCTCTGTTCTTGAAGAGAAATTGACTCCTTTCTATCTCATCAATCTTTCTTGGTGGTTCATGTATGAGATTCATTGCTCTTTCTGCTTCTCGTAAAATCGGTTATCTCTACCACCTTAAACACGTTCTCATACCTGAGGCTATTCTCTATCTTTACAAATCTACTATCAAACCATGTATGGAATACTGTTGTCATATTCGGGCCGGTGAATCTCTGTCCCATTTGATAGTTCTTGATAAAGTACACAAACATATCTCTAGTTTGTTTGAACGAAACCTTTTTTCTTCACTTCAGCCTCTCTCTCACAGACGCGATGTTGCTAATCTGAGTCTTTTTGTAAATACTATTCTTCAGAATTGACTGATCTATTACCTGCTTTTTTTTTCAGCTTTTTTTTTTTTTGTTGTTCCAGCTCGTTGGATTCGTTGGTCTAGTGGGCTTCTTTAATTTGCTGTTTTAATACCTTATTGCAAAATAGCTTCCTATTCTAGAAAGTTCTTTTCAAGAACTACAAGCTTGTGGAACTTTTTTTTTGCCGAATGTTCTCCTCCTACCTATAGTCTTGTTTTTTTTTCAAGACTAACATCAATAGGCATCTCCTGTTTTTGCAAAAACCATGTTTCATTTGTGTTAGCTCTTTACATCAAGAGGCTTCATATATTGCATCGAGCAATTTGCAAAAAAAAAAATAAATAAATAATACCAACAGATTCAGTAAGATTTAGATTCATCGTTGTTGCTTCCACAGTTCTACTATTTATTAACGAGAAACTTTAATGACCACAACGACTGGCAAAGCACATATACAGCGCTCAACAAATGCAAATATGCACACTCCCTACGCATATTTACCAAATCCATGTACACATAAATACACAAACATAGAGCTTCTGATTTAAAAAGGGTTGGTATACATAAAGTATAGAACATATTCATAAAAGCATACATTTTCATAAAACACACACACACACACACATACACACACACACACACACATATATATATATATATATATATATATATATATATATATATATATATATATATATACAAAGTAGAGTAAGATATACCTTTTATTTTTACATAAACATTTATATATCTCTCTTTGTCTCTCTTTTGCAAGCGTCTGTCGTGACCGATAATGCTATAGAGGTCAAAACTATGGCGTCTTGGATCGCATATATGTACACATAAATACATAAACATAGAGTTTCTGATTTAAAAAGGGTTGGTATACATAAAGTATAGAACATATTCATAAAAGCATACATTTTCATAAAACACACACACATACATATATATATATATATATATATATATATATGTATATATATATATATATATATATATATATATATATATATATATATATATATATACAAAGTAGAGTAAGATATACCTTTTATTTGTCTCTCTTTTGCAAGCGTCTGTCGTGACCGACAATGCTATAGAGGTCAAAACTATGGTGTCTTGGATCGACATATTTGGAGTTTTTTTAAGTTTTTGTCTCATCTCTCTCTTCCCCAGCATAAATTTTGGCTCGCTAAGCACTCAAGGATAGTGCTGTCCATTGCTCACATTCTACGCCAAAATCCCTGAGATTTCGCTTTAGCACACCCTTGAATCTGAGACGCGGATGACGAACAGGCTGAGTACCCTCTTTTAAAACACCATGTAATACATTGTGAGGTAGGCGTTCACATAACATTCAGTTTACCTGCCCACCGAAGTCTCATAAACTTAAGTTTTGAGGAAAGTGAACCCGAACCTGTCCGTCTGAAGAGCTTTTCGTTCGTCATTCTGTCCTCCCATGACACGCCAATGATGGATCGGAGACATCTTGTATGGATGGAACTAACCCTGGACCCTTGAGGACGATATGCAGACCACGTCTCAACCCATAGAGAAGCCACTCAACACACACGCTTCATACATACGGACTCACGTCTTGATGGCCAGACACTTGTTCTTCCAAACGCACTGCGTGAGCCTCCCAAATGTGGTAGAAGCTAGGCCAAGTCGCGTGCTAAGTTTCGGGTCAGGAGTAATGTTTTTGGCGATAGTCACACCAAGGTATTCTTCAGGGTTGTATTATCTATTGTAAAATAATAATAAAAAAACATTTAGGTATCCCTACACACTCATGAGCATGTTTCAGTCAACTAGTTATAGATAACTAGAGACTTAATCGGGCGATATTACTTTTTCAAAAGTCGTTCGTTTGGGTTCGCTCTGTTATTGATAGCTAAAGGCAAGCTAGTTTTTACAGGAACATGTTTAATCAAAGTATTTTCAACCAATAAAAATCGTTTTAAGCCCTCAAATTAATAAGCCGATGTGAACTTAGAAACTCATATAAAGTGAGGAAATAAATATCCAAATGATAGAGATTTTCCCAGCTGGCTGTACAGAAGAATACAAGAACGTATGCTCAACTCCCCCCGTGCTTTTAACCAGGGTATGTGAAAAGGAGTCTTCATCAGCTCGCACACATCTATACACGCACTAACAAAGCAAGAAATAAGACATAAAAAACAAAAGGGTAAACTAACACGTAGACAGTGATACACATGCCTATATTACTATCATACACATTCGCGCTATGAACATTTACTTGTAGCTATTTATTCAACATTCTACACGGTTATTTTCATGACAAGTGCTTGTCTAAGCTCAAATCAATGGTCCCCCTCGCCAAACTTTCACGAAAAACACTCGTTCATCTAAAACCACTATCAATAATTTCCCCCACTCTTTACCTGTGCCGAAACCTAAACGTAGATTCCATGAACAAAGCTTCTTTCTTAGAACTGCACGCATATGGAACTCTCTTCTGTTTCCCTGCTTTCCAGCTGACTAAAATATGTACGCCTTCAAGTCCAACGTAAACAAGTTCTTGATGAGTCGTCCGCTTTAGTAATCCAATTTACTAAATTCCCATTACTAACGATTATTACGATATTGTTCCATTGACTACCGTACACGCATTAACATTCATCCTCAATGGCTTTCGGACCTTGATAAGTGGTAAAAAAAACACGAGTTTCCATAAATGAACATTTACTGGCTAATAATGATATTGATATTCTCATAAAATTTTAGATATAAAAATGTTTTGTTATGAAATTTCGTGTTTTTCAATTTTTCATTTCCAAAACCGTGTTTATGTTTCAGTTAGCACTTGACCCTTTTATTTTCTCTGCATGTTTCATTTATTTCCATTCTTATATGCATACAGTATATAATCTTCATTTTCTTCCTTTGCTATAACATTTTCTTCCTTTGCTATGTTTTATAAACAATTTATATTGTGCTTCTTGGCAATATCCAAAGACGCTATCGTCGTTCAAAATCGCTTTAACCAAAGCCAGGGACCACGTCACAAACTCTCATTCTTTTTCATCAACTTTTTCTTTTATGAACTTAGCAATTTGTTGAATGAATATAAGTTTGTAGGGATAGACGTTGTCATTCTTTCTTTTGATACGCAACACTTTCTCTTCTTTATTTGTGAAAAGAAAAAAATAAGAAGTACAAGACTTTAAATGCTATTGTTTTTTATTTATTTATTTTTAATAGAAAATAACATTTTAAACGCATTTTGAAATGTTTTTTTTTATTTTTCGATTGTGTCGTTCTGTTTTATGAAAACGTGGAATTTCTGCGGCCTTCCCATCATTAAATCGCTGGCAAACGTGTAGTATAGCTAACAACACAAACATAAAGCAAATATACAACAAATAACTTATACCAAACGCAAGAAAATTTAATTTTCTATTGATCTGCATGATTTCAATTTTTAAATTTGTTTGTGTGTCTTTTTTTTAATTTGTATCCTGCAAAAATAAAATGGACAACCTTCTATTCTACGATACAAATTCTGAAAAAAAAGCACTTACAAGAAGTTTTTAAAATTGAAAAGTTTATGGATAGATAATTTTTCTTGCGTTTAGTAAAAGATATTTGGTACATTTGTTTCAACTTTTCTGTGTTGCTAACTATAATGCACTTTTGCCAAATCCATTCATCGTTACTGGTTCCACGATCTAATAACTAAAGGCTTTACCAGTCAAACATCGATTCCGCTTCCTGAGCCGCTTTCTGCAGGTATTTATCTCGCATATTATTCAAAATGTCTGTTCTTGGCTCAAACTGGACCGCTTCGAAATCACCTTTGATTCCACTTTCATCCCTTTGGCTTGCCAAAACACGAGCGGACTTCCTGTAGGCGAAGATCTTGATCCGGAATAACTACAAAATTTCAAAATGAAAAATTACGTATATTGTTTAAAAAAAAAAAAGAGAGAGAGAAAGAAAAGAAAAACAATTTTAACGTTTAGTTCTCTGGTTCAATGCATTAGGTACTTCTGCGGGTTGTTATCCAGAATTCAACCAAATTTTAAACACACACACACACTCAGGAAATTTGTTATGATGTACGTACCCATCACGGAACGGAAATGTCATATTAAAAAAAAAAAAAAAAATCACGTAAAATGATCAAGTAGTTTCTTTATAATTGTAGACATTACAAAACTGATTGGGGGGGGGTTGACCAGTGATGAATTTTAAAGATGGCGAAGCAAGACACGCCATCTTCATTTCCTAATAAAATTTTATATTCTTAGTTTTTTAACTAAAAAAAAAAGTGGCTGGGGATTTTCAGTCTCTTTGTCTGATGATACTTTAAAGAGGAAAGGCATGTCGAAGACGTCCTGCCCAATTGTTACATGATAAGGGCTGTCCCCTTTTCATGTAAGTATAAAAATAGAGAGATTTAGTTAAAATGAAAATGAAATAGAATAGACGAAATTCGAACCTCGTAATTTAGATTTAGAAATAGATTACGAGAGAGAATTAGAAAATGGAATGTAAAAACAAACCATTGTTTAACTTAGAGATAAAATAGTTTTAAGAAAAAGAATGTGCATTTGTCAATTCTGTTATGAAATTGAATGAGGAATGCAACTATAAGATAATTTAATAAACATGTTTTTAACATATTGGAAATATAGGTTACTGGAAATATAGGTAAAATTCCTTTTGTAAACAAAGGAAAAAGTTTTGGACACGCATTTCCAGAACACGTGAAAGAAGACACATGTTTTAACATGTGTATGACGTCATGGAAAATGGGAAGTTCTCGATATAGTTAGAAACTTAGAATATAGTTAGAAACATATTGGAAATATAGGTTACTGGAAATATAGGTAAAATTCCTTTTGTAAACAAAGACTAAGAAAACCACCGATCAGTCCATGGAAATAAACGCGTCATGTGTTTTTATAAACGTCATCTTTGTGTTGTAATTCTACTAAAAGGTAAAGTGAAATTGTCATTATATGTCTTATATATCCTGTGTTTTAAAATGTCTTCACATACACAATGTCTTTACATGTCATATCTACAATGTGAACACTAAGACTGTCTCAACACTATCTCCTCACTACACTTCTAAGTATGAACATTTTATATATGTGAATCTCTTCATAACACGAACACAGAACGCAACATCTCTCTTAATAAGACTCTCTAAGACTCACTTTTAATAAGACTTCCTAACAACGAACAATAACAATAACAACAATAACACCAACAACAAGAATAATAATAATAATAATAATAATAATAATAATAATAATAATAATAATAATAATAATAATAATAATAATAGTAATAATAATAATAAGACAACTATATAACACAATGAGGGAAACGCGCACATTGTAGACGGGAGAACAGAGTCGAGCTATCTATCTATCTATCTATCTATCTATCTATCTATCTATCTATCTATCTATCTATCTGCGTGTCTACCTCCCCACCCCTTCTCCTTCTCATTCTCCTTCTCTCTCTCTCTCTCTCTCTCTCGTGCGCGCGCGCACATATATATATATATGCTTGACAAAGTAACCCATGCCTGTGATGTTTCCTGTGAATCTTCTTCTCTTTTTTTTTTTTAAATAAACCTTTTTATAAAAAAAATCAGCATCCGAATGATAGTATCCACAGACAATCAACACCTGTATTTGACGATGACCACGACAATAACGTGGGTGTATAATGGTTTACACACCCATCGGTAAATGAAAATATAGCACAATTAACAGACAGAGTTGTTCGAATATTGTTCTTGGTTTGGCAGAAAAGCAATGCTCCATTTAGATAAGAAAAATAATGAACGCCCTCTCTTCGATAAGATTAACAAAAAATGTTTCTCTCGTTTGTTCTGTGATAAAAGGTACTAAGCAAAATGGCCTTTCCTGGTGTACAGGGTGGCAAAACAATAAAGTTTTTGTCTGGTAAAGTTGAGAAAAAAATCAGTTCACACCAACATTCAATTTTTTCCTCCTCCTGGTAGATCAAACGTCTTCCTATGTCACATCTGGCATATATTTTTCTTCTACATTATGAATAACTAAAAAGATAGATTTGTTTCCTTAGTCCGATAAAATGGTGGTTTAAATGTCTACCAATCGAAACATTGCCATGACAATGAGGCTTGTGTACATGTTTGTATAATATATATATATATATATATATATATATATATATATATATATATATATACATATATATATAAAACTCAAATGACCTTGTAACGATGTATGTAACCCACTTTCCGGTTTACGACATCCGGTTGCGCATGCGCGCATGATCTGCGCATTGAAATATTAACGCTATTATTTCGAAATTATTATTTAACATGGGAAGAGTGGGGTTTAAAATAACTTAAACGTAATGCAGAAATGAACGATGTAAAAAAAAAAGCAGATATATCAAAATTTGAATTTAACTATAATAAGTATTATGGTATCTGTTCAGTGCACATTTACTTATAAGTATGGCCAACCACTTATAATTCAGTAATTGTAATTTTTTTTCCAAAATAAGCAATTATAATAAACAAAACGACTCATAGAAATTTATCTATATTCTTTTTTCATTTTAATATACTTTCATAGAAATGTTCCTGTTATGTCAGAAAAAAACTATTTTCTTTACGTGACAAGTGTCACGCTCACACATGAATTCCAAGCTAATATAGCATACTGACCCAACGGGTCACGGGTAATCTAATATATATATATATATATATATATATATATATATATATATATATATATAATCAGATCAGTTTTTTTTCCTTCTTTTTCTTCTTTTTCTTTCCTCGTGACATGGTGTAAACAAGAAAAGGAAAATTCATCTGGTTTTACAACGGTGATATATCTAACCGTTGTAAGACCAGATGAATTTTACATAACACACACACACACACACACACACACACACACATATATATATATATATATATATATATATATATGCAGCAAATCGTTGTCGATAATTAATAGAATAGCCTTAACATCGGCATTAACTTATTAAATGCCTATTACAATTAAAATTTTAAAAATATAGGTAAATGTAAAGCACATAATAAAACAACGATTAAACTTTACGTCTTCCAAAATTAAGAAATAAAAATCAGCAACTTAGTTCAAGCATTAAATGTACAAACACATAAATAAAGTATAGATACAATTACACCTTTTTTCTGTTGCTAAAACTAAAGAGAAAAAAATAAAAGACTAAAAATAACAGCAATAATCTAACAAAGAAAGCAACCTAAAGATGGTCGCGAAGATCAGAAACACGGAAACAAGGTCGCTGAGTCGGGAGCGATCGATGCTTTCGTTCAGTCTCGAAAGACAATGGATACCCTCTGTAAGAGTAGCTGCGCGTGTAATTGTGAGGCAAGGGTTTCAATCCCCAAACACATCTCTCTTGTATCTGCACTGTTTGAGTCCAGTTACAAGAAGTGCTAAGCGACTGAAAAAAAAAATGCCGACATAAGGGGAGAACACATACAGAACCTAGAATTCTCAAATGGTCATTTTGGTACAGTCCAGGCTCAACGTTGCTCAACTTCAGTGATCTGACGAGAACCAGTGTGTCAACGTGATTACACCGAGTCGGGAAAACAATTCAGAAATTAACAAAAAGAGAAAATTCGGAGATGATAAAGGGAAGAATTCACTATCTTTTATTTTTATCCGTGAGAATACAGTTTCGTGCAATCACTAATTTCTCTCTTGGGATACAACCAACCGCCCCCATCCCACGAGCTACAAATTCTGATGTCGACAAAAAGGTTTCGATATCCAACATGGCGACCTTTCCGCGTGTGGACATTGTAACGCACACATACTTACAAATGACATATGAACTCGGCCAATCTTTAAACTATACCTACTTTCGTATGGACTTTTTCTTTGAAACATTATCCTGTTATAAACTTTTCTATGTTCTCCACACGCAGGACATTTATCGCTCATATGACTCTCAGATCTGTTTACTCTTCAAGCTGTTAGCAACCCCTTCTCCACAATTAAATGTTAACGAAGATAGTCGTTGATAAGGTTGATATAAAGGTCATATTTCTTCATTTTTCTTCACTCGTGCATGTATTTGCTATTATTTATTGAGATTTATTGTATATGTGAAGATTTTAATTTGTTGTTCGTGTTTCAATACATCTCACTGAAGCGTAGAGCTTTTATACCTGCAATACAGTGTTTCTCAACCTTTGATGGCCTGTGACCTCCTTACCAAGTATCTCTACACTCACGTCCCCCACCCTGCATTTCAACTGAAAAGATGTAGATTTTGTTTGATGTTGTTTATTTAGTTCTTATTTCATTCTGGTGTTATCTTATAAAATTTAATGTTTGTTTTCGTATAGTTTACAACGGATTAAGTGATTTATTTGTAAAGCGCCAGATACGAAAATTTCAGGATACGAAGTCCAAGCTGGGACCAATGAATTTCGTATATAGAGGTTCCATTGTATATAACATGATATATAAAAGTAAATAACTTTTTCATGGCTGAAGTCTTGTTATCTTATTTATGCATTGCAAGTTTCTGCATTATTGAATTACATTTTTCCGGCGTCCTCTTATAGTTCTCCATTGAGAAACACTGCCCCAGTAGGTCATGCACTTCTCGTGATTGATTCATTTTGGGAATTACCTCGCCTCTCCCCCTTTCTTTCTCTCTCTATCTCTCTCTTTCTCTCTCTCTTTTTCTCTCTATTTCTCTTTCGTATTTTTTATCTAGAAAACATAGACCTTTCTTGCGTTAAGTTATAACCAAAGTCGTTTTGCATTATTTGACCTTCATCCGAACTTTCAAACTCATTATGGCTCACCTGATCATTCATCATTTTATCTTCTAACGGTTTAAACCATTAACAAAAGAGATTTCTTCGTCATTTTGTTCCTCATAATTCGCTGACCGGTCTTATTTGATTCGCATGGGCTAATACACAATTTATCTATTCATTATGGCTGTATGTACAACACAATCTCGTTGACACACCGGTTCTCGTTAGATCACCAAAGTTAAGAACACTAAGTCTGGCCAGATGGGTGACCATTTGGGACTACTGACGTTGTATGTAGATGGAAGGTCAGTCCTTTTGCTTTTCAAAGTGTGTAGTCGTGACGTGCGCACACATTAGCAACCATATGAAAAAGATTATGGAATTTATCCATATCCTGCATCTTGACTGCAGTGGAAAAATGGCGATGATGGTGGTGGCTGTATTGTGGCATTTTAGCACGATCGATTCCGCCAGTTCTGATTGTTTGTTCATTTTGTACGAGTTCTTTGTTTTCTACTTGTAAAATACAACATCGTTGTCTGCGCTCTGTCAGCTATCTAATATCAATATTGGCCGCACTTTCTTGAAACTTATAGACAAAAATTTCAATATAAACAATATCCTGCGCAGTAAAACTTTTTATAGGAAAAAAATTAGCTACTCGTGTGTCAAGAATATAGATGAATAATCAACATACACAAAGATAAACTACTAACAGAATAGGTAGACAGGCAGATATATAAATAGGTAGTTTGGTCGCGCTTTACTTTGTTACACTGTGCGTTACCGGACCCCCATCAAAGATGCAGCCTTTTACAAGTCTACTCTGCTCAAAGTGTCGCGAGGCAACAATAGAACTCTCTTTATACAGACGTTAGATGCTTGAGTCGACTTCCGTTTCTGGTGTCACCTCTGGACCCTAGGTGTCACACAACCTTTTCCATTTAAACTTGAAGTCTCCATTATTTTAATGGATATTCATTATTGTCAAGATCGTTTTTGTTTTTAATGGAAAAGAAGACTATGATTTCTGTGTTAAGCTGGGACACAAACTAACAGGTTTGTGGAGCGTGTAGTTCTGAGAGAATTCGCATGAATTTCCTATAACATAATTGGATTCACCCGCCTTTTGTTTAGAATTATTAAGTTATTTGCCTTTCCATTAAAGTTGATAGGTTTTCGGCATGTGATAGCTTATAACAGTCTTGGTAGCAAAAACTCTTATTTTTTTATTTTCACTGAGAACATGTTTTTAGTCTCGTTTTTACGGTATGAACCATTCATTGCCGCTAATCCATTCGATTGATGATAATATGGCGGTATTTTATACGTTTTTACATCCTATTTTTTCGTCTGGGACATCTCCCCCCCCCTTTCTCTATCTGTCCCTCTTTCTCTCTCGCTCTTTCTTTCTCTCTCTTTCTTTCTCGCCCTTCCTTTCTAGTTTATATGTTATTTTTTTTCCTTTTTAAGTATTTTTTATTTCATTATTTGCTTTTTGTTACTATATTTTTACTATTTTACTTATTATCGTTTTTCTTTTCTTTATTTGATTTTCTATTTAAGTTAACTCTTTGCATCTTATCCTTTATCCATAAATTCGTTAGATTCCTCCTACTTATCATTAATTTCTACTTGGGTCTCTCGCTATGATCTACACTCCCTCTTTCGCATTCTTACCCCCTGACTGGCTTCCCTTTTCTACACGAGTATCCTCTTTCAAACAAATTGTTTCTTTTCACCACCCTCCTTATTTCACCCCCCCTCTCCCGAATAATACATACTAACGCTATAAGTTAATCATTTTAAGTTAGCTACAGACCTGATTGGTTCGTCTCGTCTGATAAGGCTGGCACTGAGTCGAAATAAATTTATAGTAAGATTGGACTAAGTTTGCGTTTTATTTTTTCTTTTACTCTTATTTATGTTCTGCTCTGCATGGAGTTCTCACACTTGATGGTTCCTACAACAACATACATGCACACACATATACATACATACATACATACATACACACACACATATATATATATATATATATATATATATATATATATATATATATATATATATATATATATACACTAGCAAAAGTACCCGCCGTTGACTGGGTTCAAAAACAGCCTACAGAAAATGGACTCTGATTTATGAAAGTATGATAGGTTATGAAAAGGAAGGGCTGTAAAGAGATAGCTTCGAATTTGGGGGTATCAAAACCAAAGCAAAATATGATGAAAGTAAAAATAAAATAGATAATCCCCATAATTTATTATACCATACCTGTTCACACTGAAACACTTATCACAATATTCTGTGGATCTATATTAAAAAACCTTGTTAAACTTTGTGACATATTTCCATTCTGTGGAGGTCAGGCACGAACGAACACCCCATAATTTTATAATACCATATTTCTTCAAACTGAAACATAATTATCAAAGTATACTTACGCAGATAGATATGAAAAGTCTTTATTAAAGTTTGTGCCTATTTCCATTCTATTTTATTATACCATCCCTATTTAAGTTAAAACATACTTATCAAAGTATTCCTATGTACATCTATATAAAAAATACTTGTAAACGATTTTTTTTTTAATTTTTAAATTTTTTATTTCCATACTTTGTGAACCAGGCGCGAACGCAGACCCCACAATTTTAATGAACCACCGTTCTATCAGATCAAACATACCCATTCCTGTGTCTCGATACATCTTCTATCATTATATGTAATCAGTTTTTTAAAATAGTCAACCATATAGGAGCCTATTCGTGACCAGACACACACACACCGCTTTATATATATATATATATAAAGTAACCTTAACTGTCTGTCTCAAGAACGGTTTCTACCAAACTCTTCTGTCTACTTTTAGTTTACAGACTTGAAACTGGATTTGGACCTGTGGGACAAATTCGATTTGGTCTTTAGCCGGTCTCTTAGTTGCTAAGTAGTCAAAATTGGAAATAAAAATGGAACTTGTAGGCGTAAGTCAACTTAAATTGCTTTTCTATGAACAAAAGTACTAAATAATAAAACCAAAACAGAAAAGGAACCCATCAATATTTTTCAAAATCACAGTAATTAACTTTGGCAAAACATTATTCCACGTGACATAATTTAAAAATAGAACTTGCTAGAGAGTTCCTATTCAAGGGAGATAATACTCGATTGGAGAGATACTCTCGAAAATGAGAGATTTTGTTTAAAAAAAATAAGAATGATTTTGTCTTACTTTGAAGAACGGATTTAAAGGATCTGGATAACGAATAACGCCGACATCAACGATGGATCGCTCTACATAATCCTGTGCATAGAAAAGTGTTGCAAAGTCGACAACTGCAGCGCCAGAAGCAGCAACAATGTTAGCCAAATCTTCAATGTCAATTTTAGTGTCCTTCAACACGTCTGTGTCGTTGATGAGATTACTAAACCAGGTCATTACTTCCAGGACCTACAATAAATACAAAGAAAGATATATATTATTGTTTTGATAATGAAAAGAAGAAAAAGAAGAAGAAGAAGAAGAAGAACAACAACAACAAGCAGGGGGAGGAGGAAGAGAATAAAACGAACAATGTAGATATTTAATCATTTCATACATTTATTAAGCCACCAATGGCCCATGCGTGGAGAATCGTTGCCACATCAGAGATGTTGCACTAATTGCTAGAGTGCAAAAGATAATTTTTAACCAAATAGTTACCTCTGCCTCATTGTCACAATGTTGTACGGTACTATACTTGTTTATAACTACTTCCATGGAACGTGCTCCAACGAACTTATGGTACTTGTACATCTTGCTTTAATGTAAATGCCCCGACCAACTTGAGTAACAACAAAGTCTAACCCCTTCACTGTAGAGGTCCTAAGAGTATTAAAAAAAATCTTTCTATTCAAATAACTTTTTTCCTCGGAAAACTTATGTTTGAAATTCCCTCTCTGCTCCCTATTTCCCATTTCTGTGTAAACACACAGAAATTCAAATGTAATGTGAACAAACATCTTGCTGAACAACTCTTCACTTAAGACCGCCTTTATAAAGTCGGCCTCTAATCACAGTAGACTCTTATTTCTCATTGGCAATATGCATTGCTTGCGGTGAAACAAAAAAGAAAAAAATGCTCGAAAAACAAAATCTTTTTATTTTTGTATATTTTTTAATTTGTATTTTTATCTATATTTGGCAATAATTTTTGGAAGGGCATTATCGAAAGATTCAAACTCCTCCGCTTAACATTCACCGGCAACATGAATTAGAACTAATACACTGAAGACATCGCCAAGGATGCTGCAAAGAAAATGCATGCTAGAATATTACTCACATTTAACTGTATCTAATACATCTACAAAGCCACCATTCGCTCATGCATCTGGGCTGGAGCATCTACCACAAGTTTCTCCCTTTTAGACAGGGTCCAAAACGGAGTCTCAAATCTAATAGGTCCATCCATCAGTATCAACCAAACACCAACCTATTTCCCACCACCGTACGGTTGCATCTCTGTGCCTGTTTTACAAGGAGTTTAAGAGAATCTGCGCTGATAAACTCACAGCACGTGCCCCTTTCGACGTAGATACGCCGGACTAACTCAACAAGCAGCAAAATCCAAGTCCTCTTAGAATTCCCTCCTTGTTACATTCTTCGCTGACCATACTAATCTGGAGAAATTTAAATGTAATGTGAACAAATATCTCACTGCTCAACTCCCTACAGTCTCCTGTTATACATTATCCCAAATAGTAGTCTCTTACATTTCAAGTGGAAATAAGCTTTGTTTGGGGGGGGGGGATTAAGGGTCATAAATAAATGAATAAATAAATAAATAATGATTTAAGTGTGTTCATACAAAAGTAATTAATTTTATTGGTAAGTTGTCAAGACAACAAAAATAAATAATGAAAGTTCAAAGTGTCTGAGAATGTTCTTGCTACAAGTGCTATCTGTAAGGGAAAACGTGTTTATTTCGGCTGTCACCTTGTGTGTTTGCATGTGACAGTGTGGGTAAAATAGATAGAGATTGTAGACATGTGTATATATTAGCTTACTTGTTATGTTAATGTAAAAGTACATACATGCATAGTGTATAAGAGTTCGTTTAGCAGCATGTATATAAATAAAACCTCAATCAGGATTTCTTATTCAACAATACCTAATTTAGCACAAAGAATCTTAACATCCAATAACAAAAAAATTAAATCAGCCCAAAAAATCCCTAAAACTAACTGTAATTGTAATAACAAACACCCTTGCCCACTCAATAATGATTACATCCATAAAGATGATATATATTCATGCACAATTACTGAGCTCCCACGCAATCCTTCCATAACAGACACTAATATTTCGTCTTCAAATTATCCTTCTTCCCATCCTCCATCTGATATAGTTACTAATCCAATACACCACTCGAGCAGCCCCTCCATCTACAATCATACAACTAGCAATAATAATAATAATAATAATAATAATAATAATAATAATAATAATAATAATATTTCTCCTAACAGCTATCCTAACACTAACAACACTCATTATCCCCTCCAAAATAGTCCTCATACAATCATTGTCCCACCATTTGTTGGACACTATGAACAAAATTCAAACTATTTAACTAATACAAATCAGCAAATTAATATTAATATTAGACCTCGATCTTTTAATAAAGTACATACATATATCGGCGCTAATTCAACATTAATTAAGAAAGGAATATCAAACCACATTTCTTCTTTTAACAACCATAATTCTAATAATAACCAAGGAACTTCTCTAACCACTTTAATTAAAAAACTTAACTCTAATAATACCCTCTTCTCAATCAAATGGACTATCATAAAAAAGTTAAGTCTTATACTCCAGGCTCTAAGTCATGTCGCCTCTGCACAACCGAAGCTATAACTATAATCACTTCCCCTCAAAGTAACAATATAATAAATTCTAAAAACGAACTGATCTCTTTCTGTAAACATAAGTCTAAATTTAATTATGTTAATTTTGAAATTACATAGTTATTACTTTAACCTTTCAGATATATATATAATTTTTCTTTAACTTTATCGTTTTTTTCTAGATATGTTCTTAATACTTTATAACTTAATAATCCTTTATTTTAGTTCTTTATTTCTTCTTTGCTTGGCCGGATTTTTATCTGCAATTTCCGTTTTAGTCTTTAAATATTCCTATCTATCTAATATATCAATCGACCCACACATTCATATCCTGTATGTATATTTACTTATATTTTACTATATGCAGTTACATACTTACTTGCTTTATCCTAAATTTGTAGATACCGGGCATCCTCTCCCCTTAATTTTTTTTTATTTTTTATTTTATATTTTATAATTTATTTATTAATTAATTAATTTATTTTTCCATTTAGTGTCTTTTAACAACTCTTGCTGACATTTTCTTAAGTAATAACCTGCACATTTCAGTTGACCTATTTTTTCGCCCTACATATTTTTCGCGCTTTTTAACATGTTTTTGTCTGGGTCATTTGACATTTACTTTTCTATTTTATATTTAATTCTATCACCATTTAATTTTCTTTTTTTCCTCTTCTTATTTACATTATGTCTCGGCAGCCGTGTGAAAAGCATATCTTATTTTTCTTTTATTAATATTATTGGAATTTTTCCCATTTTCCTTGTAAATATTTGTAAATTATTCCATGGATTTCAGCCTTTTGGATTATTTTGGACCATCTTCCCATTACGTGATTTCCTTGGATTTTACTTGTGCAAATGGAAATTCAATTAACTTTCTTGGAGTTATATTTTTGGATTTTACCGTCATTGGATTATTTACCTTTCACCAGACTATCCATTCACGTGTAATCACCTTTTTCCTCACCATATTCCCTCTGCTTCACTTTTTGTTATCAAGTAAGATCTTTGACTTACTTGCAGTTTCATTAAATACTTTTGTATGCAAAATCCGATCCCGCATTTTATATATATATATATATGTATATATATATATATATATATATATATATATATATATATATATATGTGTGTGTGTGTGTGTGTGTGTGTGTGTGTGTGTGTGTGTGTGTTAATCATTTACTTTAAACGGTATCGGTACTCAGTTTGTATGTATATATTTAAAAAACTTTTATATAAATTTTGAAAAGATCCGAGCTCAATTTTCTATGTTTTTTTAAAGGTGAACATTATATAAGTAAATGATTAAAATGTAGCAAAGACATAATTTTGCAAACTTGTAAGTCGCAAAAGAAAGAATATCGTAATGGTTACCTTTCGAAAAGTAATAAATTACCAGCTACGAAGGCTTGAGATTTGAAAATTGGAGAACTATATATATATATATATATATATATATATATATATATATATATATATATATATGTATGTATGTATGTATGCATATATATATATATATATATATATATATATATATATATATATATATATATATATATAAGAACACAATTAAATTGTTCGACAGAAGACTCAAAAAGAAATGTGCACAGATTGAGGCTACAATATACGCTGATGGCAGTTATTTTGAGAAAAATCCTCGATAATAGTCAATTTTTTATTGTCTATTTAATTTATTTGAAATCATAAAATTTGATAGGTACCAAACGTTTTTTCGTTTTCCTGATAAAACTATCAGATTTATTTCGAACATCCTGTATACTATAAAGGCGTATTTCTGCTTGTTTGTTTGTTCAAAATTTTATTGATATATTCAAAAGGTACGCCGTGTCACAAATTAATTTTCATACTGAAAACGAAGTTTATACTCTTTTATTCCAGCATAATTTCTATATATACAATTTATTTAAAAGAAAATCTATATTAAAGAAGTTACCTCAAGGAAATAGGTTTTAAAAATCAACTCTGTTAATTGCTATTAGTAATAATATTGTTTAAATTGTTGTTTAGCAACATTATATAAAGTTGATTGATTTATTTTATTTTTTATTTAATTTATATTTAATTTAATTCATTTTTTATGATTATTAACTGACATCAGTTTAATTTAAAAGCGGAAGTAAAACGTTATTTATTTGTTATAAGAGTTAATTCCCAATTTGATTACCACAGATGAAAATGACTGTATTTATGCTTTCATATATACAACGTATGGATGACTTTCAGAAAAATCGTAACGTTATTAAGAAGTTAGAATATCTGATGTATCTTAAATAGTATGTGAGTAAACTCTCCGCCCAACAATATATTTCAACCTGACACCAGGTATATGCAGCTAGTATATATATATATATATATATATATATATATATATATATATATATATATATATATATATATATATATATATATGTTCGAACAATAAATCGGAATCGGAAAAATCAGAACATTTTGAGTATTGTGCCAATGTAATGAAAAACATTTATTGATATTTAATTACCAAGAAAGCTATGAATTATTACGATAATCCGAAATAAATTAATACAAAAAACTCTGTAACTAAATCGTTAGAGATTTTATTATTTAGAGATTTTAAAATAACCTGAATATGTAGTTTTAAATGTTGAAATCGTTACATGAGTGATATATATATATATATATATATATACATACATATATATACATATATATATATATATATATATAATAGAAGTCTTTTATCGGTTTTTATCAAATAGAAATGAAATCATGTCGTACTTTCTAGGGCAACAATTTTAACGGTCCACCTTGTGTGTGTGTATATATATATATATATATATATGTGTGTGTGTGTGTGTGTGTGTGTCTGTCTGTCTGTGTGTTTATGTATATATATATATATATATATATATATACAGGCACACACAGACACACACACACACACACACAATATATATATACACACACACACAAGGTGGACCGTTAAAATTGTCGCCCTACAAAATACGACATGATTTAATTTCCATTTGATGAAAACTGGCGTTCTTTTTTTTTTTTTTTTTTGGCGGACCATCTACTAGTTGTGTACAAAACCCAAGAGCGATAGAAGCCTTCTATCATGTCTGAAATTGACCCAATGTTCAATGACCTCGATCGGAGGTGATTCACTGTACTCATGTTCTCTACAGATGTAAGTTCTATCAAGAGGATTAATGCATCGCTGAATTTCCACGAATAACAGGGGCGTGCCCAAGGTGATGAAAACAAAATTTTCGGCCACGGTTATGGTCATTGGTGTGGTTTCAAGTGATGGCCACATTATGCCACCTTACATCTTCGAAGTCGGCTTGAAAGTCAACACCAAAGTGTACCTGGATGTGTTGACAAGTGTGGTGATGCCCTTGTGCAATCATGTGGTTGCTGGCACACCCTGGCTGTGGCAGCAGGACTTGACGCCGACCCACAAGTCCAAAGGCTTGGCTTCAGAAGGAGTGCTACGATTTGTACCCTTCTCTCACTGGCTCCCTCCTCCCCCAGCTTGAACCTGGTGAACTACTTCATTTGATCATACGTTAAGAACATCAGCAACATAGCCTTGCTACAACATCAAAGCCAGCCTGATCGCCGCCATCCACCAAGTATTCGGCAACTTCTCGCTGATATTTGTGGAAAAGACATGCTCCCACTTCCAGACCCATATCAAGACGGTGATTGAGACAGAAAGCGACTTCATTGAATAGATGTCAGCTCTACTACATAATTAAATTACCTGAATTGATTTTTTTCAAAAAAAGTTTGAAAATAGACCTGTAGTATAGCCGCTCTCCATTAAGGGGATACCAAATTGGTCAAAGGGAAAATTATTCCCAATTTGCATTTAGGTAAAAATGTACTTTGGTATAAATAATTGAGTGAAAGAAGAGTTCAAGGCTTAAGTTGCTGACGTATGTCGTACTCTGTAATTGGGGCGACGATAGCACAGGAAATAGATTAGTCAGGTACATGTGAAAGAGAACGCAGAAAGAAAGAAAGAAAGAAAGAAAGAAAGGATGAAAGGAAGATATTTTTCTCGCATGCAAGTCAGTCTGGTTTCCGATTTTTGGACGGAGTAGAGACGTCTGGATTAGTGCAAAGATGCGTCGGAGAAAGAAACGCAAAAAAGAGTTAAGAACGACCGATAAGAAAGAATAGGCACCGTTAAATTACGAGAAAGAATTAAGCCAAGCATTAATTAAAAGAAATCTCCAACTTGTTATTCTGTGCATGTGGTTCCCTTTGTAGGCAGAAAAATGTATGTCAATGTTTGTTTATGCACATACTTACTAGACAATAAACCATCATGAACTTAGAGACAATGTGTGGAAGAGGAGAGGCATTAAACTCGCAACCAAACTGAAAGTATACCGAGCGGTCGTCCTGACAACCCTACTCTACGCCTGCGAAACTTGGACGCCATATAAAAGACATGAAAAACAGTTGAATGGCTTCCACCTCAGATGCCTCCGTAATCTTCTCAACATCCGCTGGCAAGACAGAATTCCTGACACAGAAGTCTTGAAGCGCGCGGGGCTCCATACCATCACCACCATAATCCGCAAAACCCAGCTCCGGTGGGCAGGCCATGTCTATCGCATGCATGACAGCCGAATCCCCAAACAACTTTTCTATGGGGAACTCAGCCAGGGAAAGCGGAATGCAGGGGGCCAAAAGAAACGATATAAAGACTGTCTGAGAACGTCCCTAAAAGACTTTGACATCAGCCCCCAGTCTTGGGAGAGTCGCGCTGCTAAACGTTCGGCCTGGCGTTGCGTCATCAGCCTAGGAGCCGACAGGGCAGAGAATCAACGCATGACACACGATCAGCAGAAGCGCAAGAGGAGGAAGGAGAGAGCTGCCGGTTCACAGCCTGCCGATACCAACTTCACGTGTCCAGAGTGCGGAAGAGTCTGCCGAGCACGGATTGGCCTCATCAGCCATCTCAGGACCCACAAACCCCTGACGCTGAATTGATTGATACCTTGGTCATCGTCGATTTCGACGGACGAGCAAGAAGAAGAATGCACATACTTACTAGACAATAAACCATCATGAACACGCTCATATATAGGCACTAGACATATCACGATTACATACATAAATACAAAGAGACACGCGTAATGAGGTATATACTTAGGCACCGCCAAAAATGGCCGCAAAATCAAGTTGTTGTTGTTTTTTTAAAACGAAAATAAAATGAATTAAAATCCATTATTTCTGAGTAACTTTTTTTTCCTGAAAGATAAAACCCTGAATTTTATCATATAGAAAACAGAATAATGTAAAACGTTTTCTACTATTTTTAATTAAATTTTAAATGTTTAATTTTCCCAAAAAGTTAACAATTGACATTTTTTGCCTTGCACAGAAAACGTACATAAATATTTTTAAAAAAAGGTTTTTGAAATAATTCATTTATTTATTTATTGTCTAACTAAGATTTAGGATGATTTTCTAAGAGAATATGCAAAAATATTATAATATAAGTACCTGAATTTCAAATAATTCCACTTATTCATATAGGTAACCAGATATTTCGCGTCGATCTAGAGTCTATATCGACACTGTTTACGTTTGCGTTTGATAAGAAGAAAACTATGGAAGACCAAACAGGCCAAAAAAACTTATTTTTCAGTGACGAAAATTTCAATGTATTATTAAGCTGAAGCTGGCCAGTACCAGATGGGTGATCATTTGTATGAGTTTGGTTTTTAATGTGTATGTGTGTGGGGGCCAGGCTCCCCAAAATGGGGGGGGGGCAATTTAAAGCAGAATAAAAAAAAATATTTCAGCGCGTTTGGTCCACCGTAGTCGAAAGGCGGCAAACGTTTTCAAACGAGATCGAAAAAAAATGATGCTATTTTTAACACAAAGGGCACAATATTTATCGATTTTTTTTGTATCGATTATTCAAAGCATGCCCTGTTTAATAATGGTCATGCATTATTCGGCTCGCTAAAAAAAATTGTTAATTTATTTATCAAAAATTTTAAAATGGCTTTTTTCGTATAAATATTAAAAAAAAAAATTTTTGTTTTGCTTGACTTAAATTAATTATTTTACTTAACATATTCACTGAATTTCACACTTCAAAACTCAAAAGCGGGATAATTAAACACAATCGAAGTTCTGATATTCAGACGTCAAAATAAGGTATGCAAACAATTTTTTTTTTTAATCTATAATTCTGTCCCTTACAACAACACAATATCTTCTGTTCAGTTTCAGATGATTATTTTAAGCATATTTGTTCCCACTTCAAAACAAGGGGGGGTTGTAAGCAAAAATATATATATATATATATAAATATCGTTTATGACAAATAAGTACACTGTTATAAAGTTCATTCTTCTCCTAATAATCGCTGAAAATTTCGTATTGATCGGATAATTACCTGATTTTTGGTAGATTTTTAAAAAGACGGTCCGTCAAAAAGTACTGACCTCCCCCCTCCCCAGTTTTGGCGGTGCCTATATACTCAAGAGACAAAATCCTTTCCCGGCTAAACATGTCTGTTTTGGTGTTGTGTTGCGTGCGATGACTATTTTCATGATCTCATGCCACGAAGGAAAATCTGGGAACACACGAATCAAAATGAAAGAAAAAAAACAGAAAAAAACAACCTGAATGGATTCACAGAACTATAAAGAAAACACACACACTACGTTCATAAGAAAAAGGGCGAGATTCCGCACACGTAAAAATTAAGAAAAAAAAAGAGACACGTATACACAAAAATAAATATCTTTTATGAGATTTGAGAAATAAGCGCCACGCTCAATTCTATTGTGTATTATTAAAAAATATATCTATCTAGTGCGAAAAAGAGAGAAAAAAGGAAAATAAAATACAGTCGTACACACAGATAAAACAAAAGGGCTTCTGTGGTAGTTAAAAAGAATAAAATAAACAGCTATTTAGCAGGAAAACTAGGATAAAATGTTGAAAAAAATACATTTTTATATTTTAAACGGCTGTAAAAAAAGAAAATATTCTTAATCGTTATGATTTAAATGCCAAACGGATTTTATATTTTTAGTTCGTTAGCAGAAATTGTGTATTCATGACATGACAATTGTTTTTGTGTTTTGTCCGTTGTGAAAAGTTTTCATGTGGCTTTATAGAACTTTTAGGCTTTGTGAAAAGAGAAGAGGGAAAGGGCAATTGATTTTTGTTGCTTTAAAGACAAATGGATTCTGTAATGTAAATGGAAGTTTTTTTGTTGTGTAGAAATGTTTATTTTATTTCAGGGCAAATATTGGGGGTGCCTCTGACCTTGTTCATGTTCGCACAGGTGTTTGTTTTCGTGTTGTAATGGTATTTTTCTTTTTAAATGAAAAGGGGAAAACTATGGCAATATAAAAAATGAAGTTGTTTATCAATTTTTAAAGAGAAATTGTTGAATGTAAGACGTATTTTTGTAAAGAGAATTACTTTTCTTTTTTTTTTTTTAATTTTAACAGAAAAAAAGAGTTACGGAAATCATTTGAAATTGTTTACAACTTTGAAAAGAGAGAAATTGTAAAAACATAATGTCTGCATAGTCTGTAAACTTTGATTTTTTTAAAGAAAGTTATTTTTTGAACATAAGATGTAATATTTCTGAAATTTTTAATAGGTTTGTAAATTTTTAATGGGTTTGTAATTTCTTATGGATTTGTAACGAGAAGATTACCTGAGTATCACATTAGAATATTTTCTGAGTTTTTGTTATTTTTAAGGAAAATTTTGTCGAATCAAGTACGTGGGATATATTTTGAATTTATAACGTTTTTTTAATGAAAAGATTTTTGAACATAGCATGTGGGATGTTTCTTGAATTTATAATGAGTTTCTTTTTTTTTTTTTTAATGATTATTCGAGCATAAACGTGATTGATTCTCGATTTGATGATTTGTTTTAAAAACGATTAACTGAACATAATGCTTTAATGCGTCTCCTGAATTTTTGTCTTTTGTGTTTTAATGAACTTTTTATGAAAGAATTGCTGTTAGCATAACAGCTGAAATGCTTGAATGAAATCTAATAATTTTTTACTGATTGCTTTTTGTTTTGTTTTGAAGAGAGACTGTTGTTCACGTTACCTTTAAGAGTAATTCCTGTTATTTCCGATGTTTTTTTTTTTTTAATTTTTATGAGAAGAAAAACTGTTTGTGAAATTGTACGCTTTGAATCCAAATCATGAAAATGGAAGTATTTCGCCGTAATTGGCAGGGGTGTGCCGGTACTGCTCGGATTGGAGAACTGTGTAAGAACTTTGGACTTTTTTTGTCAGTCTAATTTTGTTGATTATTGCGATGTTTGCAATTTAATACGTTTGCTGTAACAGACGTATATTAATGTCGATGTCAAATGTAAAATGTGTATATAGGGGCGTTCCTTTTTTTTTTTTTTTTTTTTTTTTTGGTGTGTTTGCTTAATTAGATGGAATTTTCTTAATCATAACTATTAAGAAATAAAAAAAAAACACAAGAAACAAAAAGTATAGTTGTGATATGTGAGCGAGAGATACATGGAAATGCAAAGGTCAGCTACCAGGGTAGATTTAAATAAAACGGCCGTGTTACGGTCGGTTAATTATTTTATTATTTTCGGAAGTGATTCGCATGTTTTTTTTTCTGTTTTGTTTTGTGATTTTCTTTGGCTACAGCTAGTTGCGGGGAAATTCGGTGTTTGCATTCGCTATAAGCCATTAAATTATACATATTAAATTCTCTATAATATTTCATCAGATAGAAATCAAAATATCGATTTATTATCTAAAAATATATGGATAATAGATAGATATTTTTGTCAGTAAGAAATTATGTAATACATCACATACTTTTTTCTTTTCTGGGGTGCGATCAGTTTTGATGAACGTGAAGTCGTCATATGCGAGGAAGTCTGACTTGACGACCTCAGTATTTGGTTTCTCTTGCAGCATGACGTTCTGGTACATGACACCGAGGTAGACGTCGAATGGGATCTCAGCATCAATAAAATCAGGATTCGCCTGCAATTTCCTCATCAGAATATTGGTGCTGGCTATGATAGCCTGTGGATGCAGAAATAAAATAGAGATTTTTTTAGAGAATAGACTGAATGTTACATATTAATTAATTTGATTTAGAATTTGAAAATTAAAAATGACAAAAATAATAATATTAAATTATATGCTTGTCAGAATAAAGAGCAGGAATATGAAGGGATTGTTTTATATTAATATGGCAATAGCGAGTGAGTCAGCTAGTATAATCTTTGATATAGACAAATGGCAAGTGCTCATCTGAGCTTCAATCTATGATCCCCACAGCAAAACTTTCACTAAAAGACACTCATCTAGTTACAGCCACTATCAACAATTTCCCTCACTTTCTATCTGTACCTAAATCTAGAGGCAAACTCCATGTACAAAGCTTCTTTCCCAGAACTGCCCACCTGTGGAACTCTGTCCCGTTGGACTGCTTTCCAGCTGACTTCAACACGGTCGTCTTCAAGTCCAATGTAAACAAGTTCTTGTTGAGCCGCCCTTTTAAATAATCAAATTCTACCCGATTTCTACCACTAATGATCACTACGCTGTTGTCTCAATGACAACCATACACTTATTAACCCTTATTCTCGAGTGACCTTCAGGCCTTAATAAATGGTGACGCCCTTTTATTAAAAAAAAATTGAATGCAGGTCGACATGACCCAAATTTGAAAAACAAAATCATTCCCATATGGATGACAAAATAGCAACAGATCAGCCGGGGTAAGCAAAATAGAGAAAGATGACGTCAGCAGAATTGTTGGGGAAGAAAAACGGTTTGTAAAATGGAACTGTCCATGAGAGCCGTGCAAGAAAGATAAAAAATAATAGAATGTCAATGGGAGCCGAGCTAGAAACATCAAATAATGCGAGTCTCCTATGGGATGTTGCGCAAGGTAGTTGGCCTACAATATAAGCTGAAAGAAAAATTTAAAATCGCCAAGAGAGAAATCTCTTTTCACTTATCTCAATTAAATAGATGAGTTAACTAAATAATAGAAAAAAAGAACCCTAGTCTCTCTCCCCCGTGTGAGTCAATTCTTTCCAGAAATAAAACTTTAGAAACTCTTAGCGAACGTCTCTCTATTTCTTTCTGCATGAAAAGAAGTTTTATTTATCTAGCACCACTAATGATTATCATTGCCATGCAGAAAAAGGGAGATGGAGAATTAATGTGGGTAAAAATTAGACAAAGAGAAAATCAGTCGGTAATGAAGAAGAAAAAAAAAAGAAGAAAAATGTAATTTACGTTTTCTATCTAATAGACATTCAAGTTTGTCACAGAATAAAAAAAGAAACTATGGACAGAATGAAACCCAAAAATCACATAAAAGAGAAAGACTATAAGTATCCTACATATAAAGAACTTTTAATTGATTAATTTAGAAAAACATTACATAAATTCAATCGTAAAACTCAATATAAATGTCGTCCATCATTTTTGTATCAAATATATATAGAGAGAGATAACCCATCCCAGGTCAGATAAAATTAATTCTCCCAACATACTACTAAATCTTATGTCTAAGATCCTTATTCCAGTTTGGATCAAAGTCCATTTTCTTCTTTTGACTTTAGAAAATGTTTAAAATTTACAGCGAAAGTTTAAGGGTTCTCATCAAGAAATTGAAATTCAGGGAATGTTACGTAATTAGTATCTGATGACTATGGATGAAATTTACCGCAAATCTGAAATATTTAAAATTTGAAATGGAAGGTTGTACCCTCTAAAAAACACTTAAAATACTTCAAAGAAACTGAAATTTGGAAAATATTTATTAATTAATCTTTAATATTTATTGATAATTTTTTCTTTTTTTTTTTACAAGGAGTCGCCACTTATTAAGGTCCGGAGGCCTCTCAAGGATAAATAATAATGAGTGTACAGTAATCAATGGGAAAATATCGTAGTAATCGTTAAATTTGGTAACTTTGATTACGTAAGAAGACGACTCATCAAGAACTTGTTTATGTTGAACTTGAAGACAACCATTTTGTAGTTAGCTGAAAGGCAGGGAAACAGACGAGAGTTCTACAGGCGTGCAGTTCTAAGAAAGAAACTTTGTCCATGGAATTCACGTTTAGGTTTAAACACGGATAGAGAGTGGGAGAAATTATTGATATTTGTTTCAGCTAGGCAAGTGTTTTTCATGAAAGTGTGGCACAGGGGGAGGGGCACAGATTGGAGCTCTGACGAGAACTTGCCATAAAAATAACGATATAGCAGAGACATGTTCAGTGTCTCTTCTTTGGGAAGAGAAAAGGGCATCCACTACTAGGCTACAAAGTTTATTTTAAACTCTGTAAAGGCAGGATAAAGTGCTTTATTTTATGACTCTTCAGAATTTGAAACTAGTTTAGAAGCATTTAAAATTGTCAAATAAGGAATCATTTAAAGTGGCTTTAAAATTATTAACAACTCCTCATGTATTAAAAGTAAGAAAGTTTTGGCAGATATTTACATGCAATGATTTTATTGAGAGACTAGTATGGGGGCCGGCATTACCCTGTCATAAAATATGCTTAAATATATTTGATAATGAGAAGGTAAAATACCAGGTGGAGAAACTAGTGTGGCCTGTTCTTCTCTCGATGGTAGATGGGACTCTCTTAAGCCGTGGTAGACACCCATCTAGTGATGGCGTCATAATAAAAAAAATACCCTTAATAGCCCTGGCGAAGCATCAAGTATTTAGCTATTGACAAGATTTGAATTATGCTACAAACTCGTGTAGTGAGTTCAATCTTGGCTACGGCTGTGCTGGATGGATGATATTTTAATTCACACAGATTTCATATTTATTATCACAGAGTCAATTATTTCATGCTATACATCATGCACAATATATAATATAGTCATGGTTTCTAAAGTAAAAAAAAAAAAAAAAAAAAATTTAACTATGATTTGAGTGCTATCAGCTAGAATTGAAACCAAAACCAAAACATAAAAATAACAGTTTCATGATTGAAACTATGTCTACAAGTTAAGCAAAAACTGAAGTTTTTTTTGTACCCAATATGGTTGGACTGTGGAAAGAATGTGAATTTTATTAAATACAAGCTGGTTTCTATGACAACAATGTTTTTGATAGACAAGATGCAAGCAAGGGCGGTCGGACAGTCCACAGTTTTTTTTTTTTTTTAATTTTTTATAATTTTATTGAGAGATTAAATAATATTACCTACACAAAAGCAAGGTGGTGTTTTTTTTCAGCACTTCTATTCAGCAACTTTACAGCATGAGTTATTTGTAAAACAGATCAACACCGTAACTCGTCTTATTCAATTGGTCGCCATCTTTTGTCTAATCCGAGCTATGCAGATGACATAGCTGCAACCAATAACTCCAGCTCTGATTTGCAGTTATTGCTGGATAATCTTGCGAAGTACTCGGAAGAAGTTGTTCTTTATATTAATCTAAGATTAAATACATGACCGCTCATAAAAAGAGAGTACCGACCACGCTTCTACTAAAAAATGCGGAGAGTATTGGAACTTTAGGGAGACTTATTGCCAATGGTCGTTGTGAGCAAAAAAAAAAAAAAAAAAAAAGCAATGATAAACAGATATTGTGAACACAAAGTAATTTGAAATGTTTATCAGAAGAGATGAAGTGTGCTAGAAATTTGGAGAGACTTATTGTTACTCGAACTCCAGGGAACACCACTTGCTATTGTCAATAAGCAATCAGCATACACCGCTAACAAATTGAACAAGTTACAGAGTTTGTTTGCCTCGGGCACAAGCTGTCTACAGGCAAACAGGTGTAAATCACAGAATCGGCTTAAGTTGGATCATCTTCACAAGGAACAAAAACGTCATAACTTCTAAACATATAACATGCAAAATCAAATCAAAAACCTATAATGCATTTGTTTTTCCTGTAATCTTATACAAAATTATGTCAGCATATAGAAACTTTCTCAAACTACACTACAAATAATACTGATCATAAACTATCTGATCACACCAGTATCGCAAACTAAAAAATAGCACACGGAACAAGAATGAAAGTAAAAAGATTACCGGGTAGCACCAGATCGGTACAGCTAGTATATACTTATTTATTTTTTAAATAAAGTAATTTAATTAAAAAAGATGGTCACTTACTTTCAACTGTGTATCCATTTCTTTGATTGTTTCTGAGGTTAAGAAACCATATTGAGCGGCGAGTCCAGTATGGTAAGGAATAGTTGTCTTAGTGACATCAAATTTCTTGTGCGTTTGAAAGAAATTCCTCCCTGCATTAATTATCTTCCCTACGTTCTTTATACCATTCGCAATTGCTTTGCCTGATTCATCTTCTTTAGGTGAGCTCTCTGAAGAAGAATATATATAAATCATCGAAGAAAAAACAAAAAAAGAACGTAACTTGATATTAAGATCACACACAACTCTTTCTCAGCAAAATATTACAAGTAATTAAATGGTTCGTATTATTTTTGTATTCTTTGAACTACTGTTCTCATCTTTACTGTTCTTTTCGCAATGTTTAAATTGATCCTTGACCTTTTTTTATTATTGCTTTTTCACTCCAAACAAGGCACAGAGCCACTTGGATGTAAGGGGCCACTATTTGGAACAACATTTGCAGAGATACTATGCAGGAGTTTAGCAGCAAGATGTCTGTATATCAGAACAGTCGGGGTAGCAAGGACCTAGGAAGGAATTCCAAAATCTAGCAGTTCGAGGGAAGAAACAATTTCAGTAGAATGTTTTCTGACATCTAGGGATCTGTACAGTGTAGGGGTGGAATTTTGCTGCTTACCAGATTAGTCAGGAGTATTTATGTCAAGGAGTACAACACCTTCCATTAAAATATTTGTAAAATAGGCACAGGTATGCAACATTTCGTCAATAAGAGTTTTTTTGATAGTGCGAGAACTATCAGGTTGGCCACTCTTTTTTTAATCTTGTTTAAGAGTGAGAGACTAGTAGCAGATGCACCAGCCCAAATGTGGCAACAATACTACATGCATGGGTGAATGGTGGCCTTGTAGACGTACAGGATACTCTCAGACGTAACTTTCTAGCACGGTAGAGAGAGCCCACATTCTTTGCAGCAATCTTGGCAATATTCTCAATATATTTGTTCCAATTCATGTTCCCTGTGAATGTTAAGCCGAGAAGTTTGAACAAAAGCTTTTAGGTAGAGTGTCATTAACAATGGTTATCAGTGGATTTCTTGTGATTATTAAAGCAAAGAAGCTTAGTCTTAGCAGCATTGAATGCTACCATCCATTAATGTCCCCATTCCACTACAACCTCTAAGGTTTCAGCCATTTTCTTTAGATATTTGTTTATTCATTTTCCCTTTGTGTCTGGTATAGAGCATGATATCATCAGTAAATATATCCGTCTAAGAGATAACGTTATCAGGGAGATCATTTATTAATAAGAGGAATAATAAATGTCCAAGGATCCCTGAGGCACACTCGTATTTATATCATGTTCTTTGGAAGTATGACCATCGAGGATAATCTGTATTTTTCTCTTATTTAAGAAGAATTTGATTATTTAAGTATTCGTCCAGAAATACCATAAGATTTAATTTTCATGAAAACACCATTGTGCCATACCTTGTCAAAGGCTTTGGATATATCTAGGGCTACTGCTCTAGCCTCCCCCGCCTTATCCAGTGCATGGTATGTACGCTCAGAGATTACAGTGAGGATATCTGCAGTAGATCAGACTTGCCTAAATCCATACTGTTGGTTGGAAAGAAGTTTAGTATCTGTGAGTTGGTGGACTAGTGCTTGATTAATTAAGATCTCAAAAATTTTGGCGAAGACAGGGAGGGGCTAATGGGGTGATGATTTAGTGGGTAAGTTCTTCTGTCAGAATTCTTGTAAACTAGTACCACAGAAATAGTTTTCTAGCAGTCAGGAAAGCAAGATTCTGTGAGGCATTTGTTGTAGAGTTTGGAAAGAACTGGTGCAATCTTAGCAGAGCATTTTTTTAATAGTATAGCCGGGATGAAATCAGGTCCATATACTTGTTAAGTGTCTACGTTTTTAATAATATAACGAACTTAGAAAGGAGTGAGTTTTAGATCCCTGAGTGTGGTTTCTGTTCACAAAGGAATATTTGAGATGGAGTGGTTTGCTGGGTCCAAAGTGGAGTTGGAGTATATTGTCAAACTCTGGAATCTTTCTGTCGAACTTGGGAATCTTCAAGGACCGCAAGGACGCATGGCATAGTGGATAAAGCACTTGGTAAAATACAATTGTAAATTACACTTTTCTGGAGGTTGATGATATAATTGTGAATTACTTGGGAATTCTACCCGGTTATGGCTGACAGAATGAGAGCTTGTTATCACCATAGATTAAGTAAATGGTTCTGTTCAAAATTTCGTGCAAATTCTCGAATTCAAAGGAAAGATTTCTGAATTCGATAGAAAAATTCTCATGTTTGACAAAATACATCTGAAGAAGGTTAGACGTTACATAGACTGAAACAATGTGAAAATGACACTCAAGATGAGAACATTAATCTAAAGAATTCAAATAATACGAATAATCAATCCTCATCTAAAAAATTAAGAAACCTAATCAAATTTGTGGCTTTAATTTTGTATTTACTTTTTTTTTTTACATGTAAGTGACATGCTGTAGTGATTATAGGTACAGAATGTGGGTTTGTTGTGCCAGGTCCAAGATTAATTAGAATTGTCACATCATTTTCAGTACTGATCAAGAACCAGTCATGTCAGTATATTCTGTCAGTTTACGGTAAGCATCTGGAAAAAAGCCCACGTGATTAACTAAGCATCAATCAGCTGTTAGCAGACGACAAGTTTCAATGAAATCGCTTCATTGCAACAAAAAAACAAACATTTTGTTTTATAAACAAAGATGAACTACAGCAGACTGTGTAAAATTATTAAGTCTCCTGGTGAAGTAATCGCTTTATGACATGAAAGAAGGCTCATGGTTAGCTATAAGAAATGTGCGAAAGTCTCTGTAAGATTACTGAAAGAAACCCTATTACCGACAAATTTGCATGGAGGTGCCAGAATACAAAATGTAGAACATGAACATCCATCCTAACCCTTATATAATCATTATGTAACGTGGCAAATACGCTAAAACCGCAACAGAACAAACAATAAAAAAGGAAGGAAACAAAAATCCGACTCGGCTTTTTTTTCTGTTTTAACAAAAGGCATTTATTGCCATTACTTTCCTAAAATTGCTTGCTTCTTGTTTTTTTTTTGCTTTTGTTTTTTACTGTACATTTTGTCTGCTATGAGATTAACACACACTGCTACCACAGGGCCACACGTTTATCTCACCCGGTTTGCGTTTTTCTTTCTCCTCCATTCCATATGGTGCCATTTTACTTTTGTTATGCAGGAGTAAAAAAAAATTATCTGATCACTTTCTTTTGCTCAACTACATGCTGTCCCTTTTCCCCCTTTTCTTGTGACGCAAGTTCGCGCTCATTTGCTACTTTGAAATAAAATTAATTTTCGTTCGTAGTTGTGCCCATGCTTTTGTCTTAAAAAATTATTTCCTTAAAACATTTGATGAAAAAGAAAAACAAAAAAAATATTTTTAATGAAAAACAAACATTCCTTTATACCATTAAATTAACTTCTTGTGTTTAAGTTTTGTTTTAGCATATTTAACTTATCAGCTGCTTACCGTAAATTGCTGGAAGATGCCGACAAAGTCTTGGGTTAAGTTCTGGATCAGTACCGATATGTTTATTGCTTAGTAGCAACAAACAAGTGGATGAGTGAGAGGGGTGGAGGGACCAGAAAATTGACAGAAGTTGATCTCTCAAATTTTGTAGCAAGTCGAATTTCGATCTCAATTTGGGCTAGTTTACATAACGATTTTGAATTCTCATGCATCCATTTCATCAATGTATTCCTATTAAGCCAATTTCAATTCTGTAGCTACTCAGATGATATAGGATGAACATAGAAACATCGTGATGATCGGTAATCATAGAACTTGGGCATAACGATGCTAGTGATAAATATATCAAAACATATTTTGGTAGAAAACCTTCTTTTAGCCATGTGATATTTTTTTTTACCGACGATGAAAGAAAATTGGGTTATAGTCAGCTAACGTACTTCCTAACTTCCAATGTGTCTGCTACTGGAAGCAGTGACAAGGCAAACAGTTCCTTCACTTTTGTCGTTATTCAGTAGTTCTATTGTGAAATGATTTATTGAAATGAAATAGAAAAGTGAAAGAAATGTTTTAAAATTTTTTTCAAAACAATAAAACTAATTTCAATAATTCTTAATTAAAATTTTTAACGTATTTTTAATAGTTCTTTTAAAAAAGAACGCAAAAAGTCTTTTCAATAATTCTTAAAAGATAATAATAAAACTAATTTCAATAATTCTTAATGTTATGGGATTAAATGGTAATAAAACGAAAGGAACACAGGACTTTTAGAAACAAACATGTATTCACATATATTACAGGCAAGACAGGTTGAGCGATACCATTCCTCAACTGTATGACGTTTGTACACGACTTCCTTGGCCGCATACCAATCTCTTACTGCCGGGCACTGGTACTCGTTACTGGAAGTGACATCACCAAAGGAAGTGACATAATGAGATAGTCCATTAATCCCATGGAAGGGCGTCTCCAACACCCTCTCCCAAGCTTTTTGTTCGTAAAAGCTGTCAGTACCTCTTCCTTTTAGGGTTTACCATCAATGGCTCTGTAAACTTTCTCTTATGGAATGACTTCCGTAGTTCAGGTGTTGGTTGAGGAGGTTCAAGATCAAAATTTTCAAAGACAATGTCTATTGGCTTATCTTCCAATGGTGGGCTCGCAAGTTTCAACTGTTAGACATCTTCTTAATTGGTTCCGGTGACATTTTGAGTATATGTTGGTCCTTGGATGATATATACCATGTCACCAACACTCTTAGTAATTGTACCCACCTCCCAGAATGATGTGTTGTTTTTATAACTTTTGAAAAACACTCTTTCACCTGACATGAAACGTTTACTGGGTGCACAAGTGGTCACTAATGGCCTTGACTGTTTGGGTAAAAAAAACGGATTTCGCTTTCCGCGCAAATATTGTTTCTGCACATGAGACTGCTGTTGGTGTATTCAGGTTGGGTGTAATCCTATACATGTGTAGAAATTGTTGAAATGCTTCATCTGTTGGGGTCCCTTGAGCCTTCTTCAGTGCTCTTTTAAGAGTGTCCACAAAGCTTTTCGCTTGCCCATTCGACCTTGGATGGTATTGGGGAGTGGTGATATGATTAATTTGGAACGTATCACAAAAACTTTTCAACTCAGCAGACGTAAACTGGGTTCCATTTTCACTTACGATGCAATCGACTACACCGAAACGCGCAAACAGTTCATCTAAGAAATTTATAGTCGTTCCAGTTGTCGGTCTTCTGCACCTCAATACCTCAGGCCACTTGCTGTAACTATCGACTACGATTAAGTAATAATTGTCCTCGAGCGGACCCGCAAAATCAATGTGCATCCTAGACCATGGCTGGCCAGTCTTCAGTCAAGGCTTAATGGTAATAGGTGGTGATTTAGCTGCAAGGGCAAAGTCTGTGCACGAGTCTATCCTCTCATTAATGTCCTTGTCCCTAATAGACCAGTAGACATAACACCTCATCAAACTCTTCATATGATTTTTCCCAGGATGTCCTGTGTGAAAATCCTGTAGAATTCGTTTTTGGAGAATCACCACTCTTTTGCCATATAGTAAAACCTCATCGCAAAGCAAAAATACTTCCGGAACATCGCCCTTTATGGCGATCTTATTTTTTTATGTCACAGATGAAGTCATCCTTGTCTTCTTCCCTTTTAATCTCCGGTAGAGACACCAGGAGTTCTCTGATTATGTTGCCCATCATCATTTTTATTTCCCCATCTGTTTGAAGAGTGGCAATGATGGAATCTTCAAACGGATCCTTTTTCAATGGTATCGGCCTAGATAGGCTATCTGCATGGCTAATTTGTTTCGAAGATAAGTACTCCAGCATGGAATCATAATTCAGTAATAAGTAATCTCAACAGTCTATTAGCTGTATATGTCGGTAAGCCTTTTTTGGAACCAAAAATCGTGATCCGTCTGCAATGTAAATTTTCTGTCTGCAATGTAAATTTTCTATGAAACGTTGCCACAGCGAATATAATACTCAAGACTTCTTTTTCAATTTGAGAGTACTGTCTTTCGGCCGTTAGTAGCGTTCTAGATGCATGTGCGATTGGTTTCCTGGTACCGTCAGGCATTATATGAAGTATGCAAGCTCCCACATGAAATGAGCTTGCGTCACACGCTACTATTATTCTCAACTTTGGATAAGAGTGTGTAAAAAAAAAATCTGAAGTTAACGTCTCTTTAATCTTCTCAAACGCCTTCTGGCATTCTGGCGTCCAGTCCCAGGCTTTCTCTTTCTTCAACAGTTTATTTAGTGGGGCGCGCAAATCATGCATATTCTTGATGAAGACTTGGTAGAAATTAGCCAAGCCCAGAAAGCTTTGTAGTGCTTGCACGTTATTGTTCTTTATGGCTTCCGTCCTCTCAGGATCAGGGTGTCTGTCATCTTCATCAATAATGTGACCTAAGTAACGTATTTCCTTCATCAGGAAGTCACACTTTGCTTCTTTTACTTTCAAACCGAAACTTTGAATTTTTTCAAAAACTTCATGTATGTATTTTTGGTGTTCATCTGTGAATTTATTGGCTATAACAATATCATCCAAGTAGGCGAAAGCGAAATCGAGGCCACCCAGCATGAAGTCCGTGACCTGCTGGAAAATCGCAGGTGTGACCTTGACTCTGAAAGCTAACCTTTCAAACTTGTAGAGTCCCCTGTGTGTATTTATACAGAGGAGTTTTGAACATTCTGCTTCGACGGGGATCTGCAAATATTCGTCGCTCAAATCCACCTTAGAAAATACTTTACCACCATTTAATTTGTTGAATATCTCCTCTGGTGTGGGGAGTGGACAGTGGTAATCTTTGATGGCTGCGTTCAGAATCGTGGAGAAATCCGCATATACACGAATCTGGTTTGTTTTCTTGGTCACATATACTGTGGGGGCTGCCCAATCACTGCTGCTTACTTTCGAGAGTATTCTGACCTCTTCTAACCAATCCAATTCCTTGTCGATTTTTTCTGTTGCTGCAAATGGGACGTTTCGTTTCTCCTTGAAAACGGACAGAGTTTTTTCTTTTAGTCCGAATCTTGCTATAGCCTTTGTACATTTTCCTAGTCCTGGTGAGAATACTTCTGGAAATTCCACTTTTAACTTGGCCTTCAGTTGTTGCACCTCCGTAGATGAGTCTTCTACTCTATGACAGAATTTATTCATAGGTTGGTCCCACAATTCGAATCGCTTCATCCAGTAAGAGGTTTTCGAATGTCCAATGTTCATATACTTTCACTTTTTTAGTAACACCATTTAAGGTCACCGGGAGTGTGAGCACTCCCTCAAATTCCACTTTATCGCCTGTCACAGCTCGAGCTGATTTGTTCGTCTTCCACATGGTTGGTTTCCTTAGCCTTTTCCACGTCTTAAGGTTAATGATGGCCAGGTCTGATCCGGAATCCCATTGTTGATGTTTTATTTGCGATGTTAACTGTGACATATTTGCGCCGGTTCTTATCTGAATCCAAGTCGGATCTGGTCTGTCGGACGCTGTTTTTGTCCTTGTTCTTCCGCTTTGTGGCCCTTCCTGCCACATTTGTTGCAGTACTTATGGTTGTAAAAACATTGACTCGACCAATGTTTCCCGTCGCAGTGATAGCATGGGTTTGTAGGGGATCCGGGTCCTGTGACTGGGTGGTACTTATTAGGTGTAGCTTGAGTTTTCTTACTTCCAGCTTTGCTTTTTCGGGGTGAGTATTTTTCCGGTCTGAAAGTCGTCCTTCTAATGAATGTTGTCTCGAGTTGTTCCTTATGCAGACTACCGGTTGACAATCCTCGGCCAACTTCTGGAAGGTGAGGCCCTGTTCGCCTTCAAGTCTAGAGAGAGCACATCGTCTAATCTCAGCGTTTTTGGATGACACTAGACCCTGCACAAAAATTAAACACTTGAAGTCATCTGCTGATAAATCAAATAGACGGAAATCATCGCAGTGTTTATTTCCATGGACGCAAAGGTCAGGTAATCGTCATCGTCGCTTTTATGCAGGTTAAAGCACTTTCATCTTTTATGAAAGAGCGTCGTATTCGGGCTGAACAGTTCGGATAAAAGTTTGACCACTTCAGAGAATTCCAATTCACTCGTCTTCCTGGGGAGAATATAATCCACAAACTTGCTATGTTCTGTGGTCCCTAATTTCCTCAAAAGTAGTCGAACTTTTTTAGCGTTGCTCCACTCTTGACAATCCACAGTGAATAGGTCCTCATATCTCCAATAGAAAGCATTAAACGTCCCATCCAACTCCAGTTGATAATTGAACGTTTCTATAGCGTTCCATATTGTACTTTGGGAAAAAGCAAAGCTGTTGTCCTTGTGTTCCGTTCTATCAAACATTTTTAACAATAGCTCTTCTTGTCTCTGTTGTTGGAGTAGTATTCTCTCCTCCAACGCTTTTTGCCTCTCTTGAAATTGTAAGTGGAGCTGTTTATCACGTTCTTTTAAATTTTCCTCAGCCTTCTGCTGCTGTTCCATCTGGACCTTGATTAGCTGCATTAATATTGCTTTACCCTCCTTCATTTTGTAATGGCTTTTCCAAGCGCACAAAAAAATAATTATTTCCGTTTTTGACTGGAGAAGAGAGATAAAATAATAATAACAAAACAGAAAATGTCCTTTCCTTGAGTGTGTGCGTATGAGGAGGAGCAATGTATCTCTTGCTTCTTGGTAAAAACCTTAGAGATAACCCAATATGAGGGTGGACAAAAAAGTTTTACTTGCAAAACAAAAACAAAAAAAATGTACTGTGATACAATAAAAAATAATTGGGGAATTGTCCGAAAGTTAATCAAAATGGCTAGGTTTATTTTATGCGTGTGTGTGGAGGAAGAAAAAAACAATTTAATTTAGAACCGGCAATTAAAAATAGAATGTTTCAGAAAATTCCACTCAATGAAAAAGTCTTTCCTTTAGTCCAAGTAAAGCGAAAGAGGGGAGGCATTTCTCTCCCATTAAAAATTTGCATAAACTTAGCAGCAAAAAGCAAAGGCAAAAAAAACAACTTTTCTCTTCATTTGAAAAATGTCCAACTTTGCATAAGAATAAAGAGTAGGCAAGTTACAATTAGAATTGTGTCCTCGGTGAAATTGGACAACATTTTTCTATTTCCCCCCCTCTTTCTATAAGCAACCGAATTCATTTTTACGGCATTAACCAAAATGCGTTTGGTACAGTTCTTTTCAATTTAAATATAGAGACAAAAAGATTACTTACTATTGAGTCGAGAGCTTTGCCTTTCGTTCGTTTCTTTCTTTCTTTTTTTTATTTTTAGAATTTTGCTTTTAGAAAGTAATTGCCAGCGAAATTCTTAACCAGTAAATCCGAAGTTCTTTTGAAATCAAATTAATTTCATTTTTTTTCCTTTTTTGTGGAGTAAACGTGTGAAAGTCGAATCCGTACATCGCCAGTTGTTATAGTGTTAAATTTTAATAAAACGAAAGAAACACATGACTTTTAGAAACAAACATGTATCCACATATATTACAGGCAAGGCGGGTTGAGCAATACCATTCCTCAACTGTAGGGCGTTTGCACACGACCTCCTTGGTCGCGTACCGATCTCTGACTGCCGGAAGGAAGTGACGTAATGAGATCGTCCATTAATCCCATGGAGGGGCGTCTCCAACACTTAATTAAAATTTTTAAAGGCGCTTTCAATAATTCTTTTTTTTTTTTTTTAAGATTTCAAAAGTGTTTTTAATAATAAAAAAAATAAAACTAATTTCAATAATTCTTAATTAAAATCAGACCGAAAAAATTTTGCAATGATATTTAAATAAAAAAGAAAGATCGGAAAAATGTAATAAAACAAGAGTACATACACAGGATAGATATACGTTGTGAGAGAAAAAAGTGAAGAAACTGATTTGTTTTGTCACACTTCCAGTAGCAGCCACGCCGGAAATTAGGATGTACGTTAGCTGACTATTACTGAAAATTGTCTATTCATATTTCAATGTTTTTACTCCCATTTGATCTCAACTAATGCTTTTGACTATTCAATAGTCCCTGTTTACTTGCCTCCACAAAGTTAAACACAAAGTTGGTTTTTAATATGAGGATAATCAGCTTCTGGTTAAGTCAAACATTTAGTACTCAAAGACGCCGGAAGTGGACTTGGTTTACCTAAATATGGAGCCGAATGGAAACCACTAAACATGAAACGAAATACGAAACCATATGGAAATCATTTCTTTTAAAAGGTTATTTTAGTTTTAACACTTCTTGTGCTATCATGAAATAATAAAAAATAATAAACTTTCAACACTTGTATTACATACAAAAAAACTAATGAGAAATTTTATTATTTACATTTCTATCAATGTTGTCTTTTTGAAATAATATATTTATGTTTTTCACAAGTTTTATCACAAAATTTTGTCATAAATAATGTATGAAAGTTTTTTATAACACTTCTTGTATTATCCAAAAAAACTTATTTTAAACATTTGTATAAAAAAAGTTTCTTAAAATGAATAAATGGAATGAAAGTATAAATTACTTTTTTGAAATAAATATTTCCATATGAATATATTTTAAATATTAAAAAAATATTGATGGAAATGTAAACAATAAAAATTTATTTATATTTTTTTTTTTTTTTTTGTTTCATGATAAAACAAGAAGTGGTTCCAATGGTTTTGTATTTCATTTCATGCTTAGTGACTTCCGTTCCATATTTAGATAAACCGAGTCCACTTCCGGCGTCTTAAAACTTTGAGTACTGAACTTTTGGACAACCTAGCTCCTTAAAAAAGGTGCATTTTTGATTAGGACAAAATACCAGCATATCTCATTGACACCTCCACTGAATGAAGGCACTTTAGGTGAAAAATAAATCTATCCCCTCTCTGAAATGTGGAGAGAGTGCTTGGTAATATGACCTCCTGAGATAAAATATCCTGATTGACTGATAACAATGTTTGCCTGATATTTGAACCATGATAAAATAAAATCATCACTATTTTAACATCTGTTTTCCATGCTGGCATGTGTTAGACGGCTTTTAGAAATTGGTTTCCTAACTACACTTTGTCTAGCCAGGTCTTTATTTATGCTTTTTTTCTCTCAAATCCATCCTTAAATTTTTTCATGTTTCTCTTAGCTTTCCCACAATTCTTCGACATCCATTAACCTAAGAACTCTAATCGATTCTTTTACTGCGGCCATAGCATCAGAGTCTATTTTTCTGCACTCATCTCCTTATACTGTCTAGATTTAATTTTCCTCTGGCGTCGTCAATATCTGTGGCTCATGCTATACATCCATTATATTATTTCTATCCATGCAACACTCACCCTCATTGGCTAGCTTTCACTCACATGCATCATCACACTGCATACGCATAAAAGAAATAAAATGATGGCCCAAAAATTTATGACTGTACTAGACTTTTTCAGCATGTTAAAAATGAGCAAAAGTTATAGCCCGTTGACTGAGAATGAGTGCTTTATGCCAAATTGATGGTAGAAAATGTTTAAATATGGGCTCATTCTTGCATTAAATACTAATCCCTGTTGATTCTTGACTGTGAATCAAATGGATACCATAATATTTAGTTGGTTGCATTTATCATAACAAATGTCATACTTTTGCATTTAACGAACCTGACATAACTCAGCGTTCAGCTTGGATTTTTCCGGAACAAAACTTCAACAGCTCAGATTTAGCTGTTGCTTGACATAACATGCGGTCAGCCAATCACAACGCTGCATGCTGAGTTTCTGATGCCCTCCGAAAGTCTGAGGAAAACACATCCTCCTGAGAAAAATGTTTCTTTCTGGCATAACAAAAGAAAAAAAAACACTCACAGGGATTTGGCAATTTTTTTACCAGTTTTGGTTGTTTTTTACATAAATACTAGCAAAAAAAAATACACAAAAAAGTTTGTTTCACTTTTTCTAAAATATAAAAAATGCTTTTAAAAGAAAAGAAAGTTACTAATTATTATTTATTGAAAAATTGCTTAAAATTTATTTATTTGACAAAACAAAAATGACATTTAATAAAAAAAAATATAAATGAACGGTAGGTTTTTCGTTTTTTTTTGTTTATGTTTCTACATTTAAAATTTTACTTTATTTTTTTTTTTATGTAGCGTTGTTAATATTTAATCGGCAATGCTCAGCTTTATCTGGATGTTGACGTCATGCGCCGGAAAAATCCGAGCCAAACGCTGAGTTACGTCTGGTTCGTTAAATGCATAAGTACCCAAATGTCTATTTCAGTTTGATCGACTCAGTAGTTTCCGAGAAAACTCCTAGAATAAATATGGTATTGCAGTGACTAATCAATATTAATCCCTATTAATCCCTAACTGTGCATCGAACAGATACCATAATACTTAGTTTGCTGTACCTTATAACAATATAAAATTTCAGCCACATCAGTTTAATAGTTTTTGAGAAAAAAATGAAATGGACAGACAGACAAACAGACAAAGAAAAATATAATATAGATATATACCATAAGAATCTGTGTGATTTGTTTTAAGTGTCTTCTTATTTTTTTTGCGGTTTTTATTTTTTTTGCCCTTAGTAAGTTTCATCGGTAGAATTTCAGGTCTTTCTTCCATTTGCGAGCTCAATTCATTGTTATTTGGAATTCCTGCAAGTGGCAAGCAAAATTATCTATATATTAATGCTACAGTACCTTTATGTCACGATTTCCAGATTATAAATTATTCAATCAGGAGATCGTATCATAAAAAAAGAGTATAGAAGGTGATAACATATTATGAATATTAAATTAGTATACAGATACGCTAATTTAATGTTCGTAGTTTGTTATCATCTTTTATCCTCCTTTTTAATAAATAGGATCTCCCAATCACCGAAGATGCAATGTAAAAAGAAAAAGTTTCAAATAAAAAAAATATGTTGCCACTTTTGGGCCATACGTGAAACTAAAATATACCTTCTTGGTTTTCCAGTTATCTGTTCTGTCTAAAGATAGCATAATGATATTGTAGTGTTTCTGTTTGTGCCGGGCGTCCATACAATTGAAAATATGTTACAGACCTCTATAAGGATATTGGAGATAAACCGTAACAATCAGATATATTCTAACATTGCATTAATCAGATTAGTTAGATGAATACTTTTACAGTTTTAACAAAAGGGCTACAATGATATTGCAGGGTTTCCATTCACATTGAATGTCTAAAAAATGCCCAACAGCAATATATTACATATGAAAGATGTTGCTGTGGAATTTCCGCTGGTCCTGCTAGTAAATATGTAATCTATTTTATTTTTTATTTTTATTTTTAATGTGTAACCATTTATCAATGCCCAAAGACCACTCGAGGATAAGAGTTAATGACATTGACAGTTGATGATGAGCAAGACCTTGCGAGGGATTGGAAATGGTGGGTGAAATGGTCAGAACTTGATTATTTAAGCAGATGGCCTGAAAAATTTGTTAATGTTGGACTTGAAAATGACATTATTGTAATCATAGTCCATAAGCAGTTCATAATATTGCATGATTGGAAAATTTATTGGAAAGAAACTTTGTTCATGGAAGCTTCATTTAGTTTTATATACACAGAGAAAGAAAGGAAATTCTAGTTTGTTTTACAATCCACAGAGATTCGAAAAAGTGATAAAAAGAATCAAATATATAGCAAATAAATGTTACTTTTCTACCTAGCTGGGTAGGTTTTTTTAATGTAAAATGTTTATTCGACTCGAAAAGCAAGCAATGCCAATTGGTACATGATCACAGGAAAACATGGCTGTAATGTATTTATTACATGGCCATTTTTTTCTTGTGGTTGCGTACTAGTTGATATTGCTTGTTTTTCTTGCTTTTGGTAACATTTATTTGTTATATACTTGATTTTTTTACCACTTTTTCAAATTTCTATTGATTGTAAAACAATCCCTGAAATTCTTTACAGTAGTTGTAGCTAGACGAGTTTTAACTGTGAATCTTTTACAGTGGGAAAACTGATTGGATCTCAGTCAAACACCTACCATTAAAACAATGGCAGAGTAGAGAAAGACTAGCAGGGTCTCTTTTGCGGAAAACGAGTGATAGAGAACAGATTTTGTTGTTTAAATTAGGAAACATAATTCTCCACTTTTCATCTATACAACTTTATAACAATATAATATCTATATATCCAACATTAAGCAAAGTTGTGCCTGGTCCTTCCTCTTTTCCTGCTTAGAGATACTTCCCTAGTTACTGCAGAACCACCCACTCATGGGACGCTTGATATATGTGACGATGTGCATAAAATTGTATAAATATAAAATATTTGAGGGTTTGAATTATCTCCCTTTGATTGAGTAAGAAAAATATAAAAGTTTTTTTAGTCTCATTTCTTAAAAAGGTGTCAATCCATTCGAAGGAATGGCAACCATTTGAACTTGTTTAATGTTCAAACCTATAGAAAAAAAAGTTTCTTACCACATCATCATCATCATCATCATCATCATCATCGGTTTAATATCTGTTTTACATGCTGGCTTGAAATTTAGAAATTGACTTCCAAACTAACCTATTTCTGGTTCAATCTTGATCCTCTTTCCCTGAAATCCATCCTTTTTTCCGGTTTGAATTGAATTTAGTTCTTTAGGTTTATTCTGAGAACGTTGTGAAAATAATCCAAATAATCAACCCTCTCCTAAAAAAAATTTCAAAACATAAACTATAGATTACACATGCAATTCTCTATCTATATAAAAGCCAAGTACGTCCAAGGATGGAGTACTGCTGCCATATCTGGGCAGGAGCTGCTAAAAACAGCCTATTCTGCCTTGACAGAGTACAAAATAGACTTCATAGCCTAGTCGGGGATGCCCTTTTCTCTTCCCTGCAACCTCTTTCCCACAGAAGAGATGTTGTGAGCCTGTCTTAGTTTTATCATTATTTCCGTGGGAGTGCTCGTCTGAGCTCCAATCTCTGCCCCCCCCTCACCAATCTTTCATGAAAAACACCTGTCTAGCTGAAACCACTGTCAATAATTTTCCCCACTCTTTATCTGTGTCTAAATCAAAACGTAGACTCCATGACCAAAGCTTCTTTCTTAGAAGTGCACGCCTGTGGAACTCTGTTCTGTTTGCTTGTTTTCCATCTGACTACAACTTGGATGTCTTCAAGTCCAACATAAACAAATTCCTGATAAATCGCCCCCTTAAGTAATCCACTTTATAAAATCTTCATTACTAACGATTACTACAATATTATCCCATTGATTACTGTACACGCAATAACCCTTATCCCCGAGTGGCTTTCGGGCTTTAATAAGTGGTGACTTCCACGTAAAAAAAAAAAATTTTCTATCCAATAATGAAAAATAAACATCTCTTAACTTTTTCATGAGTAGTACATATATTATCCCAGTTAATTGTATGCATGCATAATCTTCTTTGAGTAGAGTGAAATTTTCCCCTATGCCATTGACAGGTATAGATTTTTAATCAAAATCTTGCATATATAAATTTGCTTCATATTTTTTTTTTACATAGGCATAACCACTTATCAAGGCCCAGAGACCACTTGAGAATGAGGATTAAGTGTGTACAGTAGTCAATTGGACAATATAGTAATCATTACTAATGGAAATTCAGTAAATTTCTTAACTTAAGTGGAACGGCTTATCAAGAACTTGTTTATGTTGGACTTGAAGACAATCAGACTGTAGTCAGCTGGAAATGTCTAAATTCATTGATTTTATATTAAATCTGATTGGATATTTTGTATTTGATTACTAATTTCAGCACAAAAGTAAGAGTGACCATCCACAATACAATGTCTTCCTTCTTTAACCCATTATATTTTAAAGAAATACAGAATGAATTTAGTTGTAGTAACTTTTTCATATTGCATGCCTAATCTTATAAAAGTAGAGTGAGATTTTCCCCTATAACATTGACAGGTATAGAGTTCTAATCAAAACTTGCATATACAAATCTGCTTCATATGCAATTTCCACTAATTATTAGTATTCATTTTTAAAAACAAGAATGTCTTAAATTCATTGATTTAATATTTACTTTGATTAAATATTTTCTCTTTGATTACAAATTTCAATACAGAATAAATTTAGTTGTAGTAACCTTTTCATATTACACCATGTGATAAATGATTTCATTGCAATTAAATGGCTAATAAGAATATTCAATTTGCACGTTAAAATAAAGTAATGTAATTATTTGCTCCTGTATTGAATTCAATTTACTTTACTATGTTTAGGAAATAAATTAAAAGAAAACAAAAGAAGAAAACCCAATCACACTTTTCTGAAAAAGTGAAAGAAAACATGAAACAGCAAAACTAAAATAAAAAACTCATCCATTTTTTATTTAATGATGAAAATTGCTGCAATTTGTAATCATTTGTTCCCATATTGAATTCAATCCTTTATTAGATTAATTTTGAAAACATTGTGAATATAACATCAATGATAAATAAATAATCCAAATTCTCACTTCTTCTTTAAAAAAAAACATCTGAAGTATAAACTACATATTACATATGTAACTACGTATTACATGCATAGCTACATATATTTTTATATTGCACATATATATTTTTATATAACTACATATTCTCACTTCCCACCTAAAAAAATATTCTATAACATAACTACACATTACATACATAACTACATATATTTTTATATTCAATAATGAAAACAAACATCTTTTAATTATTTCAAATGCTCCAGTTGATTGTAAGCATGTTTAATCTTAGATATAACCTAGAGTGAGATTCACCTGTGTTGTGGTTTGAATGTTGAAAGAAGAACGAAAAGGCTTGGAAACAGTGAAATTAAATATATATTAACAGAAAATACAGAAACGTATATTGGCTGAAATGTGGTCCGATACTGGTTAAACGGCTCCACATGTGAGGCTATACCTGTTGCAAGTCACCACATGTGACCCATGCTGGTCCTTCGCAGGGAATCCTTCACAAGGTATCTCAAATGTAGCAGGATCCGTCAATCGATTTGGTTGGTATTAATTTCATGATCAGGTTGATATGCCGCTACTTCATCGAGCTGTCATGCTGGAAGGGAATCAATCTCATGCACACAAAAGAAAGACAAACTCGATTATCTATTCTACTGGTTAATTCAAGACAGATGTACAATATATATACTTATAAACAATTGTCTGTATATTGACAGACTCCACTGAGCCCCCAAAAATAACAATAAATGTATTTCTCTCTCTCAATATGGTGGTGGAAGGATGTGAAAGGGGGGGGTGAGCACCGTTCAATTGTATTGTTTTCTCTCAAAATCTCACCTCGATCTGCCGGTTTCACCGCGAGGACCCGTTCATATAGTCAGGTGATGGGGGGGGGCGCTTCCTGGACCAATCGCAACTAGTTATGTCACCTCAGGGGAGGTCCCCTCCTCCTCCTCAGTTGCACCTGTGGATTGCAGGCACTATTCTCACGATCGAAAGGTTAAGCCCGTGAACTTGTTATGCCTCGCAAAGTGACATTAAGTTGTCGCGTTCATAAAATAATGGAATTTATAAATCAAATCTTTCTCTCAACAAGGTTGGTTGCTGACGCCTGGGCACACAACGATACTTAAAGAATAAAACAATCATATCCGCCCGGCATTCTCCAGTGTTTCGGGAGTCTCAGCCTCCTCCCAGTGGGAAGCCCAATCGCTCACTGGGACAGTCACGTCACAGAAATACAAAGTAAGGTTACAATCCACTCCCACTGAGTTTCAGGTCCAGACTTCTAGAGAGCAGAAACTGGTTACCAGAAGAGACGACAGGAATAGTCCATTGTTAGAATCTGCAGGGGTGCCATCCCAACAACCCAGTACAATTGATGGGTATAGCTTTCTAACCAAAAACTATGTAAATATAAACATACCACAGCTAATACTGAAAAACAAAGTATTTATATAAAGTTAGTTTCATCGAACAACTGATTTTGTGTCCAAGTTCCCATGGAAGAGGTAAATACCTATCCCCCAGTCACCAACAGTTTAGTGCTCTGATTCATTATTTGAAAATACTTACTACCAGTCGGTGGTTTTGGGAGTGATGGTGATTAAGCTGTTTATGGCATTTCTGATGGAACGAGAGCATGCTACCCTCGTGGATTAAATAGAAAATTTCATTCAAAATTCTGTACAGATTCCCAAGTTCGATAGAAAGATTCCCGAATTCGACAAGGTAAATCTGAAGAAGGTCGGAGGATACATTAACCGAAATGTTATGAAAATAACACTCAAAATAAGAAGAGTACTCGAAATAATCAAAATAATAAGAATTTCTTTCTTATGTAAAAAAATTTATTGGCATCTATGCAGTATAGGTAACAGTGGAGAAATAAAAAACAAACAAAATATACAACAAATAACTTTTGTTAGATATGGAGCCAGAGCGACGCCGATAAAAGTGGAGGTGTGAACACACGCAGATTCCAGATGGATTTTTGATCTACATTCTTGTATCCCATGAAAATGAGTGGAATTGTAATTATCATCGAAAACAAAGAAAGGTTTATAATCCAAGTTGGGAAATTAGAATTGCGCAATGCAAAATAAAAAAGAACAATGTAATATTTACATTTCAGGAATATCAGTTAACATAAACAAGAGCGAGAGAGAGAGAGAGAGGGGGGGGACTGAAGATCGAATCATCCAATGTAATTGACATTTATTGTACATTAAATAGTTAAAACAAAGAGATTTAACAGCTTTCAGATATGCACTAAAATATAAAATAATAATCGCAATTCTTACATCATATTTTGAAAGAAGGACTAAAAGATAAAAGATCAACTATAAAATGATTAGGTCTACTGGCGAGACCTCTATAAAATAAAACGCACTACTGCTTCCACCACATGGAGTGTGTGGAAAAAGAAGTCATTATGAATTTATGTTTTGTTTAATCTATATTTATTATAATGTATGGAGACAAAATGTTCAAATATATCATATACAACCAGGCAACGCCGGGTACTTCAGCTAATTGTAAATAAACTTCTATGTTGACAAATTTGTCTCTGTGTTGATTTGGAGAACAAAAGAATTGTATATATAATTTTAGCAAGCATTTGAAAAGTGCAAGCTACAAAATTATATGTACATTCAATAAGGCAATACGTTTATTAAACGTAAGCAAATTTAATTTTCTACTAATCTGTATTATTTTAAAGTGTGGAAACCTGTAAGATTTATTTTCTCTGAATTTGTTTTCATCACTTTTACTTAGTCATACACAAGTCCATATTGTTTGGAGATGGTCGCTAAGTTTAGAAAATTCTTTAAAAAAAAACAACTAACGCTACCACTTACCCCTAAGTCTGAGGTTTAGTAGTAAGGTAAGTCATTTCTTTTAAACTATTCACACGTATGAAACATCAGGAACAACAACGCATAGGCCGACCGCATTAGATTTTTACTGTCTCTAAAAGATAGATATTGATAAAATTTTATATTGAAATAAATAAAACGTCAAAACTTATTCAGGTAGGTAGAAGAGTAACTTATCTTGCTTTTGGTGACATTAATTTGTTATATATTTGTTACTTTACCACGTTTGTATACTTCAGTCTATTGTAAAACAAATACAAAACAACTTTTAAGAAGTTTCAGAGCTTAAAATTATGCGAATCAGTAAAAAAAAAAAAAAGGAAATATACTTGCGTTTGGCAACAGTTATTTATTGCATATGTTGTCCCAATCCCCCATTAACTATGCTACATAAATATCAGATTTTAGTCAACTGAAATAAATAAAATAAATATTTCTCTTTTCTATTTAAAATGTAGCAATTTTAATTGTTTTTAAAAACATAAATATTCTGTTTTTTTATGATAAAAATAAATGATAGATTGTAACAATTAAAATATTTATAAAATAATGATAATAAAATTAGGTAATTATAAACAAAGTTGAACATAACTTTTTCAAAAGAATATTTAGTGCATTTTATGTTGTAATATAATTATGTAAAAAGACCCTTATCCTACCCCATCCTATCATATATATATATATATATATATATATATATATATATATATATATATATATATATATATATATAGCTGAACGTCTCTGTGTGTGTGTGGTCACGAATAGGCTCCTATATGGTTGACTATTTTAAAAAACTGATTACATATAATGATAGAAGATGTATCGAGGATCAGGAATGGGTATGTTTGATCTGGCAGAACGGTGGTTCATAAAAATTGTGGGGTCTACATTCGCGCCTGGCCCCCAAAGTATAGAAATAAAAAATGAAAAAAAAAAAACGTTTACAAGTGTTTTTGATATAGATGTACATAAGAATACTTTGATAAGTATGTTTCAACTTAAATAGGGATGGTATAATAAAATTGTGGGGTCTCCGTTCGCGCCTGTACTCAATGGAAATATGGCATAAATTTTAACAAAGACTTTTCATATCGATTTGCGTAAGTATACTTTGATAATTATATTTCAGTTTGAAGAAATATGGTATGATAAAATTATTGGGTGTTCATTCGCGCCTGACCACCATAGAATGTAAATATGTCACAAAGTTTAACAAGGTTTTTTAAAAGGGGTGAGGGTTCACAATAACACCTTAACTTTAATCTTAATTCACGTTAGCTTTTATTCATTTTTTTGTGTTGAATCATATTGTGTCAAATAAATTCACCTCATAAATTCAAGTTCTTATTAAAGTGAAAGCCAAAAAAAAAAAAAAAAAAATCGGAACTTTAGACAATTCTCGACACAAATTTTGCATAACTCTGTTTTTCCTTCTCCACTTGCACGTGGAACTGTTTCAAAAATAGATAAATAGATAAATAATAAAAAATAAGAACGTTACTTGTTATCGTGTCAAAAGAAGGAAAAAAATCCTGCTCACGTGATTACGTGTCTTTTTAAAAATATTTACAAAACCTTTTTATTTTTATTTATTTATTTATATATCTGTTCAAGCTTTTTTTTTGTCAGTGTACTAGAAGGAATTCAGTTGATTACAACCCTTCTTGCGTGTTCTTTACATTACAATAGTACAACCCTCAATCTCATGGCGCAATACTACGTTCAATACTGTAAAACTGAAACGAAGCTGTTCTGCTTGCAAAGGGCGCCATTTTCTTCTTATTCATATTCATATCGATTCTTTGCTTTAAAAAACTAAAGTAATTACGTGTTTACTTTTTTACTATCCCATTTTACTGTTTCGAATTATTTTACTAAAGTAAGTAAAGCTTCATTATTTTACTAAAGTAAGTAAAGCACCATTATTTTTCAAAACTGTTTTTGTTTCTTTGTTTTTCGATATTTCGTCGATATTATTTAGTAAGAGTGTTTAGCAGAAAAGCCAACAAACAACTACACGAAAAAATAACTATACAAGAAATAAATGTTACCATAGTCAATAAAAGTTCAGTTCATGTTTTTTTTGTTTTGAAATAGTTTTTAATGCTCTTTACTTGAAATAATTTCAGCGAACCGAAATTAAAACGAAATTTGAGGCGATAACTACTTAAATGAATTTTCATATAAACTACACATGCCATAATCTAATATTCCTCAAACACAAAATAACGGAAAACATTAAAATATGTTAATAAATAATCCTTACATTGACGGAACTCTCTTAAATTGTTAACACAGAATGCTTAGGTGTCCCTTCTTCAAATTGAAAACGTGGCTCTCCATTTCAAAGTTGCTGCCATTTTTATTTTTTTTTTTTAAACCGATTCGTCAATTAAAAAAAAAATTTTTTTTTACAAACAACTTAAAAATACAACCCAATGAACTTTTCTACATAAAAGTAACTTTTATTGACTATGTTAACATTTATTTCTTGTATATTTATATTATTATATATATAACATTTTCTCTTTGTAAGGAAACATCATTTTGTTGATCACTCTTGGCTACGAATGGAAGCAATGTTGATATAAAAAAATATATTTTTGCGAAAATTATCTTCACTTTCATCATATTTTGCTTAGGGTAAAATTTTTGAGTATCAAAACCTATTTCTTTACAACCTCCTCCTTTTCATAACCTATCATACTTTCATCAATCACAGTCCATTTTCTGTAGGCTGTTTTTGAACCCAGTCAATGACGAGTACTTCTGCTAGTATATATATATATATTCCAGAGACCGAAGTAGAGCAAGATGTACATTTTATTTGTTTATATATGTGTGTGTGTGTGTGTGTGTGTGTGTGTGTGTGTGTGTGTGTGTGTGTGTGCGTATGTCTATATATGTCTGTATGTTTATATTTTTTATTAATATCTATATTCATGTAATTGTATATAATTGTGTATAGGGGTAGATGCGTATGTATGTATGTATGTATGTATGTATGTATATGTACATCTACTTATTACTGGAGATCTATATCTCCACATATATGTATATAGGTAGGTGTGTGCATATGTATATATATATGTATGTGTCTATATATATTTGTGAGTGTATATATATATGTGTGTGTGTGTGTGTGTGTGTGTGTAAGAGTTGTGTGTATGTGTATGTATTTCTGCATATGGATCCATGTATGTCTGCATATACATTGTTTATATATATGTGTTTGCATATGTGTCTGTATATGGATGTGTAGAAGTGTACATATATATGTATATGTATGTATGCGTATTTGCGTGTGCGTTAACGTATGTATTATAAAAAAAAACAACCCACTGTAAACTGAAATGGACAAGTCGACGTATAGCAACTACGAAAATTTGAAATGAACCCTGTCTCTGTCAAAAGACATGACATCTATACTAACCCTTTCCCTCTATCTCTCTTCCTCTCTTTCCCTCTCGCTTTCCTTCTCTTACCTGCTCTTCCCCCCCCTCTCTCTCTCTCTCTCTCTCTCTCATCTACTTAATATACTTTACTGAACAAGCAAAAGGCAGTTAAAATTGAAAACCTAAAAATTGAAACTCCCCCTCCTCCCCTTACCCCCACTCCGTTTTTCTTTTCTTTACCATCCTCTCTCTACCTCCCCCTCTCTATATCCATATATCTCCACCCATGCCTACCTGAATCTGCTACCTCCACACATACAATACAATCTAATGTATCTTAACGCTTAAAACTGAAATATTGTCAATACCCGTCTCCCTAAAGACTTGAAATTTTAGATGTAGGTAACTTGGACATGGGTAAAACTTCATATTTTGATTTGAGACCAAAATAATTAATGTTAAGGAGTCAAAATTAGCGTCCAATTTATAACAAATTTACCACCGTGATCTCTACAAAATTACTGTGACAATTTTGGGTCTAAATAGTTGAAATCTTACAGAAAGTGTATTCACACGTAGGGCAAGTTATAAACAGTACATAGGGCCCGAGCAAAGCCGGGCTGAATTGCTAGTATATCTACAAAAGTGAAGGTGTTTGTGTATCTGTGTGTCTGTGTATTTGTGCGTCTGTGTACATTTCCCTACGCAATAACTCTTTCAATTTTAAGTTTACAGACTCGAAATTTAATATGCAGGGTAGTGAGATTTGGGGAAATCTTTGTAATCCGTTTTCGGCCAGAAATTTTTCTGTTAAGGGGTCAAAGTTCAACGATTTGACCTTGTAGAACTCTACCAAACTCCTCCACCAATTTTGAGTCTAAACACTTGAAATTTTAGATATAGGTTCCTTGGACATGGATCTAATTCAATAACTTCTTTTGAGCTCAAAACAATAAATGTTAAGGGGTCATAACAGGGGTCAAAGTTAAAATAATTGACCGCTTTTTTTTTTTTTTTTTTTTGCTCAATATACACCTCCAAACACCCGGGCAACGCTGGTCTGAAATGCTAGTTAGTTTAGAAATGAACCCTGTACATACACATATGTAAACATATAAACATATATCACTTTATATAAATAGAGATACCTACCGACCTACCTACGACTATATCAATGGCAAATTGTAAGATGCAATCTGAAATTATTTGTTTTTATTCACTAGGAGTTCTCACACAAAAAATTATCAGTGACTACTCTCTAGTAAAGAAAACATGGTGTTCCCTGGAGTCTGAGTGACAATACATCTCAATGGATTTTCATTATGCTCAGCTTTTTTAATCACTTTGTGTTTTTACCGCAGCCGTTTACCATTAAGTTCTCATTAAAAAACAGTCATTGGCTTTCTCTAGGAATTGAGTGACAATGAGCTGTCCTGGATGGGTAAGAGAGTGTCAAGTTATAAAGATATGGAACATTTCACGAATTTGCACATTAACCTGAAATTATTATTATTATTATTATTATTATTTTAATAATAATAATAATATTAGTAGTAGTAGTAGTAGTAGTAGTAGTAGTAGTAGTATTCACTAGGAGTTTTTACAAAGGCAACCATCAGATATCATTTACTGTTAATAACCGGTGGTGTTCCTTGTAGTTTGAGTGACAAGTCTCCCCAAGTTTCCAGTACTCACCACCTGTCTTGATAACCTTTGCACTATCGTAACAGACGCTTACCATTGATTTCTCGCTGGTAATGAGCATTGGTTTGAAATTTGGGTTACAATAAACCTTCCCAAGATCTCAGCAGTTTTCACACTCATCCAGTGGAAGTCTGGTTGGTGCTCTCCCTCCTAGGTCCTTCCATCTTTCTTGACTATTTTGTGTGGTATCAGCCAAGAATGATGCCTCTTTTTTGGTGTGGTGGGCACAATTTATGAGATTTGGGCACAATTATTATTATTATTATTATTATTATTATTATTATTATTATTATATGCTAAGCCATTTCATCCTTGTACCTACATTATTAAGCTTTAACACATATTTAAAAAATGAGATCGTCCAATGGTGATTGGTGATTACTAGGGCTATGACAAGAGAATATTCTTTTCGTTACTTTAACTCTCCAGTATATGTCAGTTAATATCTTATGTTTTCATATAGAGTGATGTGGTTCTCGATTGATTAACTGTGTCTAATTGTGTTGGATATATACTCGAGAGTCAAAACAATGATAAGAATATTCTATTGTCATAGCCCTAGTGATTAATCTGATGTCGTCAAGGTAAAACAATCCGACTTTAACCTATTTTAAAATGAAGTCATATTATTTAGAGTCTTCAGACTACTGTTCTCATCTTGAGTGTTATCTTCACAACGTTTCAGTCGATGTAACCTCCAATCATCTTCAGGTGTATCTTATCGAACTTAGGAATCTTTCTGTAAAATTCGGGAATCTGCACAGAATGTTTTTAAGGCCGTATTTAAATCGGAAATTATTACTTTTTTTTTTTAAACAAGTGGATCAATAAGTGAACTAACTGACCTACCTTCTGAAGAGGAAACGGCCGCTGCCACCATGACAAGCAGACCAAAGATACGGACCAAAATTTGCCCCTTCATCTCGACAGGTCAGCACTGGCCACAGGTAAGAAACAATTGCACGGATAGAACAGATATACAACTTTTAACTGTTGTTTATAAATATGTGAGTCACACAGGTGTGTTCGTCCCAGCTATCCTTTGTAAAATTATAAAAATGCTTTTTTTTAATACTCAACGCCGAATGCATTACTGACGGGGGAATTGTTCTCAACATCATTCATTTTATGGGAAATATCAGTACCACAATACATATGCTTGTTCAATCATCATCATCATCATCATCATAATAACTATGATAATAATAATAATAATAATAATAATAATAATAATAATAATAATAATAATAATATAAGGAGATAAATGTGGCGATTGGTAGAACATAGCAACTTAACATATCAGTGCTACCTATAATAGTGATAACATTAGAGCTACTCACAGAAAATATCCTGCTGGATTTGTCAGTGATATACTTGAAAGGCCCAAGACATTCAAACTACACAAAATCACATAGTCTTCCATCGCGCACATCCTAAGGAAATTTTGTGCCAGTGTGAACACAAGTATACAACTGGTGGTTCTAGATAATTGCTGAGACCCATATAGTTATTTAAAGAATGGGATAGGAAAAGAATAATTGTACAGCATCATATTGGCATCATCATCATCATCATCATCATCATCATCATTAGTTTAACATCTGTTTTAAATACTGGCATGTGTTGGACGGTTTTTAGAAATTGATTTGTCAGTCATATATCTGAGAAGCACAAGATATTAAAGCTACACAAAATCACATTGCCTTTCATCATACACCTATTTTCCCACATCAGAGAGATTCGCCACATGCTTGGAAACAAAATTTCACCACATATTACGGTCTTGGGCCAGTTGTTTAACTATCAGGAGTGGGATGCCAGTCTCAACCTTTATCTGATCAGCCCATCTCTTTGGCTGTCATCCGCTTGATCTTCCTTGAATGAAATCTTGTTGACATGATTTCTTTACATAGATGGAGTCTGGAAGCCAGTTGTAGTATTGGGAATCCTAGCTTAAATGCTATCTAGGTAGTTGTAGAAATAGCAAGTTATGTAGATATATTTTCGATTCCCATCAGCGAGTTTAGTGGGGTCACAGAAGTCAAACTCAAGTCACCTTTTGTCAACCTAGTTAGATGCACTGGAAATTAGGGGTGACGATGCACCGGAAATTAGGGGTCGTAGGTTTCCGGTTGGTGACCACATCAGAGAGATGGTTTTGGACTGCAGATGAAACAGACGTGACATTAGGGTCTCTCCTCCGACAACCATGGTTTCGAGACATAGGTTTGCCTTTTTAATAAAACAAATTGAAGCTTCAATCCATCTTGTGTTATCGATGCATCTGCAGCAGTAAGTTCCACTCCCCATGAGATGGAGCCAGCGACAAGGAGATATCATCCGCTGGACAAGGCAAGCAGGTATGTACACATCATATATTTGCGCATACATGTTGAGACCCTTCAAGGCAAGAAACTGTGTAAGAATAGAACACACACACACACACACACACATAAGTCAGAACACATATTGATGAGAACACACAGGCTTTAAAAATACCATAAAGTAAGAAAAATCGTAAAAGTAAAAATAAAAGAGAATAGCAGCAGGAACGTTTAATAAGAAGAATAAATAAGTAAAATATAAACAGGACGCAAAAAAAAAAAAACATCTTTAACACAGTGACCATGTCTAAACTATGTTAATTTCTTTCTTTCTTTTTTTTATTTCGAATTATAGTGTTCATGGATATGTTAATATTAAGGCTCTTTCTGATATCAGCATTTATTTCTTAATGATTTCATTTAAAAGACATTGAACATCCCTTCATGCTTTGTCGGTATAGTCCATGTTTCACTTGCATATATAGGAACTGTTATCTCTATCTCTATCTTTACTATTATATAAAAGGAACTGTGTGCGTGTGTGTGTGTGTGTGTGTGTGTGTGTGTGTGTGTGTGTGTGTGAGTGAGTTCCCTATTGACTCGAAAACGGCTATGTCAATTTTTATGAAATTTCACACAAAAGTACTTTATGTATCTGGCCGCGTTCTGATATAGGTTTTGTATTAGGATGTCTTCGATAAGTATTGATGATAACCAAAATTATCCGATGAAAGAAAGAAACAGTCAATTTTGACCAAAGTTAACACCTCACACAGCCTAGCATCACAAATGCATTTGAGAAGTTTTATGACCACACAAACTGAAAAGCTCGACATATAAAATCAACAGCAGGTTCTTTCAAAATTAATGTTTCTGTTTGAAGCACAATTTCACAATGATATTTGACTTTTTTATTTTAAACTTAAATTGAAGCCATTATCACCGCACAAGCAATAAGGCTAGGTATATAAAATCAACAGTAGATTCTTTGATATGGCAGGGGCACATTCGAAATGAATGTTACTGTTTAGAGCATGACTGAAGTATGACACTTGACTTTTGCATTTTAAACTGTAATGCAAGCCATTATATGTAAAAATAATTTTATAAAATCAATAGGTTCTTTACAGTTCAATGTAGACTACATTGTATTGTGAACTAAGTCACTTCGAGAGGTATGTGAAGCTTCTTCCAGGTGCACCGCGATGGGTCCCCAATTAGAGCAGGCAATCAATTGATTTCACCGATTTCGATGACAATAAAAACATGGGAATGTGAAACATTTGTTGGTCATCATTCAATTCCGGGCAACGTCAAGTCACCCTGCTAGTATATCAATATATTGTAAAGTCTCCACCTCATCATTGTTGATACATCCTTCCTCCTCCATATTTTTTCTTTTATACGTCCGGATGCGAACATTGCTATTCTTATTCTTCTGTTACTGTCAGATGAGTATCCTGGAACCATGGAGCCAAATATTTGGCTTTTTTCAATTTTACAATAAAAATATGGGAGTGTGAAACATCGTGGATCATCATTCAATCCCGGGCAACGTCGAATCACCCTGCTAGGTAGATTCTAGACGATGTTCTTTTGTCTCTAGTTTTAAATAAGTGTGCAGAAAGTAAAACTAAAGAGGACCCTCGGAACGTTGCTGGAACCATCCATTTTAGTGTCCCACTAGGTATGTTTGAATGTAAGTAGTCCTGACTGATGCTGCATATTAAATAAACTACTGTTCCATCTTTTTATTCTACTTTGATATTTGAAAATTCATAAATTTTGACATATCTCTGAAAACATTCAGCATCACTGAATTTAATATATCTCTTAAAACATTCTTCTTACATCACTAAAAATAACGTCTCATCACTTCTATATTATCCTCATGGATAATACAGGGTGGGATGATAAAATTGTCGCTCTAGAAAAGACAATATGATTCCATTTCCGTTTCATGAAAACCGGTTTTCTTTTTGTTTTTTTTTTTTGTTGCAGACTATCTACTAGTTGGCCAGTTGTGTACAAATCCCAACAGCGACAGGAACCTTCTATCATGTTTAAAAGTGGCGCAATGTTCAACAAGTGAGATCGAAGATGCACCGCCGTCGATCTCATGTTCTCTACCGATCAAAGTTATGGCAACAGGACCATTTGCAGCACCCTCAAAATGTATTGCTGGATTGTCACGAATAACAGGGACGTTCCCAAGATGATGAAACATAGTTTCTGGCCATGGTTATAGTCTTGGTGTGGTTTCAAGTGAGACCCACATCATGTCACCTCACATTTTCAAAGTCTGCTTGAAAATCAACACCAAAGTGTTCCTGGATGTGCTGAAGAGTGTGGTGATCCCCTGGTGCAATCAGGTGGTCGCTGGCAGACCTTGGCTTTGACAGCAGGACTTGGCGCAGGTCCACAAGTCTGAAAAGATCCAGGCTTGGCTTCAGAAGGAGTGCTATGACTTTGCACCCTTCTCTAAATGGCTACTATTCTCCCTTGATCTGAACCAGCTGGACTACTTCGTTTGGTCATACGTCAACATGACCTCCCACAACACTAAAGTCAGTGTGATAGCCGCCATCCACCAAGTATTCACCGAGCTCCCACTGGTGCTTATGGAAAAGGCACGCTCCCAGTTCTGGACCTGTATCGAGGCAGTGATTGAGACTGAAGGCGGCTACATTTTTTCAATAAAAGTTTTGAAATAAAGTTGTAGTGTTGTTTTCTTTAGGGCGACAAATTTATTGTTCCACCTTGTATAGAAGTAAAAATCTAATTGCAATCTAATTTGTATATGTATTTATGCTGGATGCAGATACACATGCATAAATTAGATGGCAACACTGTAAAAATGTGTGTTACTCTTTCTCTATGAGGAATAGAAAGTGAACGTTCGATTTATTGTCAGTAAACTTGAAACACTAACTTCTTCCTATTTTGTTCTATATTGATTGAGCAATGCTTCTGACAAAGGGAGAAGAATTGCTGTTTTCTGGGTCGGATGTTGTTTTGGGTGAGTGTTATTTGAACATTTTCAATCCTTTCAAAGTAGTATTCGTCAGCCTATTGTCAAGCTATCCATTTAACCTTAGGTAGTTTTGGAGCCTTGACCAATAGTGACTCATTAAACTAAATGCTCCCAGAGACATAAAGTAATATTAACGAGTGGTTGAATAAACATAGTGCGACTGAGAGAAATACATAGATAGCTAATTGAGAGATTGATCACTTATTTAGCTAATTACAAATTACGGCTAATTAGAAGAATTATACTGTTGTGGAGACGCTCACACTTCTGGGCAACTGATAATTTTCTTTTAAACCCAAAAGTTCTTGAACTACTTCAGGTTCCATGGTATCTTCAGATTCAAAATTTGCTAAATCTTAAAAGCACAGTACATAAGTTGTACTGATGAGTTCCTCATTTCTTCGCTCAAAATTTTTCTTTGTGCTTTCCAAATGCGCTGCACATTTTGGACTTGAATTGAGCTATTTAAATTTTTAAACAATGACAGAATTTGCTTGTCAAGTTGTGTTTTCCAGTATTTCAACTTATTTATAAAACTACTGTGGAGACACCCACTAATTAAAATAGGCGGGTGAGTGAGATATATAAAGGTATCAATCACCAATACCGGGAGAGTCCGGTAACGACCGCCAAACAAGCAAGACGCTTATGCTGCCTCCGGTAAGACATGCAACACGCCACCTGCCGGAATATCTCCAACTGAAGTATCTCTGAAGACATGTAAATATGTATATAACTTTTCTTCCTAATATATTATTGCATACCTTTACTTTCGTGTTCTTGTTAATTATTGTGCAGACACAACATATACCAAAACAATTTTCTTTTAAAAAATAACTCAATCGCAGAACTAAAGTATATTTTAGCATTTATATTGTGTTCTACTAACCGATTACTATCAAACTAACATTAAACATTCTTTTAAATGTATAATTTATATTAAATATTTTTAAGATAAATCTTTTGTAATTTAAAGAATAATAGTTTCATTAAAATTACCTCTCCTCAAAATTAATGAACATAATATTGTAAGAAAAGTTTTTTTTGTAATCCATCCTTTTTATTAAATCACTTTAATTGCTGTTAATGTTGACAGAACTATTGCATATATATATAAGAAAAATAGGACAATAAAATTATGAATGAATAACACCAAATATTAATTTATTATGAACGGTTTTTAAAAAGAATAGTTATGCCGCTTATGTATATCAATAGCTGTGTTTGGATCTTCACTCTCTGCTATATATACAATATGTGAAAAGATGATGTAACATTGATTTAAATATCTGTGGGTAGATATTTAAGTGTGATAAACGAAAATAAATTTTCGGATTTATTCACTTAGATGAGTTATATTGAAGTTTTTCATTTTAAGATGGCTGCCATTAAAACAAAATTATCTTAATAAAATTAGTTAGATTTTTATGACAATTTGGTTCAATCAATAATTTAATGACCAAACAATACTGTAATGATTAGATTATATTATTACGACATTAATTGAACTGATTTGTATTATTTGGATTATTCGGACTGCTGTTCTTATCTTAAGGCGTATTTTTACAAGGTTTCGGTTGATGTACCCTCCGACCCTCTTCAGGCTTATCATATCAAACTCAGGAATCTTTTTGTCAAACTCAGGAATTTGTATGGAATTTCGAATGGAACCCTTTATTTAATCCAGGGGGTAGCGTGCTCTCGTTCCATCAGCCATGACCAGGTAGAAGTCCTAAGCAATTCCCAATTGTATTCTGAGTATCACCCACACTGAGGATTGAACCTTCAACCTCCAGAAGAGTGTCACTTACAAGTAAATTTTAGCAAGTACTTCATCCGAGTCTTTGCAGACAATTCTAGCATGTACAATCTTATAATTGATCACGATACATCATTACTTATTACTATATATATATATATATATGTATATATATATATATATATATATATATATATATATATATATATATATATATATATTAATTGTAACTTTATTATATGTAATTAATGGTTCCCAAATTATATTAAATTCTATCAGATTGACAAGAAAGTTCTTGTGATTTTTAACTTTTAAATTCAGATGAACATATCTCGGCTCACGAAAAAAATTTATAGATTGAAATAAACATCATTAGAATCAACGCACTTTTGCCAAGACAAAACAAGTGTATTTATACCAGTAACGTAAAAATCTTGCGTTCTGGTGGCAATGAAGTTGCTGAAGGTATTTTTAATATCGCTTAGGTTTTTGAAGCATTTCTCACACAGAAAGTTGTTGAAATGCTTGAAAAAGTAGTAGTCAGTAGGTGAGAGGTTTAGAGAGTATGGCGGATAAGGCAGAGTTTCATAGCCCAATTCGTTCGACATTTGCAGGGTCGGTTTAGCAACATGCAGTCGGACATTATCGTAGAGGATAATTAGGCACTTTCTATTCAAAGTTTCTGATGCATTTCATCCATTTCTTGACTGAACTTCTCTCCCGTAATGGTTTCACCTGCATTCAAAAAATTCAAAAACTGTAATGGATGAGACTTGTTGCAGTCAGCACGACCTTCTTTTGGTGCAACTCTAACTTCAAGAAGTGTCGTGTAGCGTTGTTGGCGTCTAACCACAGAGCTGAGTATTTCCGGTTGATGTAGAGAATCCACTTTTCATCGGAAGTCACAACACAGTCAAAAAAGGCCATTCTTGTTGCATAAAAGAAATTAAAATGACATTTTATAACGGCATTTCTTTTGGTTGTTAATCAATTTGTGAGGCTCCCATTTATCGAGTTTTTTTTTTTTTTTATCTTTACAATCTCTCTCAATTGGTTGGAAGTTGTATACGTTACGTCTGATTCAGAAGCAAGTTCTCAAACAGTTGTGTATGGGTTGGCTTCGACATAGGCTCTTAATTAATCATTGTCAACATCTGATGGCTGACCAATACGCTCATCATCTTCAAGACTCTCGACGCTGCAACGAAATTTCTTAAACCACCATTGTGTTTTGCGTTCAGTAGTAGTTCCTGGTTCAAACGCTTTGTTAATAATGTGAGCTTTTCGACCTAGCTTGAATTGAAATAAGAAAATTGTATAAATTTGCTTTTTTTCCATCTTGTATTCAACGTTCTGAAAAGAAGACATAATAGTTTTAAAGCGATTGAAATTCAAACGATTTGATAGAGCAAAAAAAAGTAAAGGTATTATAACGAAACTTGTTTGAAAATACATCATTTGAAATCCAAATTAAAAATTCATCAAGAACTTTCTTCTCAACCTAATATACTCAGTTTGCTTAGTAAGCGTTTCCCAGCATATGCGCTGTTTCTGTGAGTCATCTTACTCTCCACCGTTCTTCTCTGTCTATAATTTTTACTTTTTCCCATAATTGAACCAAATTGTTATAAATTATAACAAATTTGGCAGTCATCTTAAAGCTAAAAATTTCAATATAACCGATAGATGTAGCCGAAGTCATTTCTAAGACGACCATCATATCTTCTTACCTGACGTAGGTGAATACGTCATCTTTATAATTTATGACCTGAGCAACCATATTGTAAAATAGTATATACTGGAATAGTCCACTCCAAACGGATCGTTTTTTTTTTTCTTTTTTTCGTTTTATTTTCTTTCAATCGCGATACTAAAGTCAAACGTATATTCATTTAGTTGTGATCTCTCTAAAGAGAAAAAGAGAACTAAAATCTAAACCCGTCTCACGTAATTATCTTATATTGAACCAAAGAAAAGAAAAGACAGATTATGATATTGGAAGAAAAAAGCCACAGATGGCATTGTCTCACATAGACTAAAGCTTTTCATTATTGGTTTTCAACAAAAAGGTACAAAGATAAGAAGCCGAATAGTGCTGCCTGATTCAAGCAAACAAATGAATAAACATATTTTTAAATATCAAAGATTATATAAATTTTATAATTTTTACATTTTATAATAATAATAAACAAAACGATGAATTGCAATGTTTTTGCTACAATAATATCTTACAACAAAAGTATTTATGGACAAGACGTTATAAAATGTATTTTCAAATCTACATGAACGATCGCAATCAACAAGAAAAAACGAGACCAATCTTTAAACACATCCAACGCCATTTTTGCATTAGTTTTTAAATAACGGCATTCACCTGCAGATGTTCATGATTTCATATTTGGTTGCAAAAGGCGACAGATATAAATTTTCCAATTTAGCAATGAGAAATATATATATATATATATATATATATATATATATATATATATATATATATATATATATATATATATATATATATATAAAGCTGAATGTGTGTGTGTGTGTGTGTGTGTGTGTGTGTGGTCACGAATAGGTTGATTATTTAAAAAACTGATTGCATATAATGATAGAAGATGTATTGAGACACAGTAATGGGTGTGTTTGATCTGGCAGAACGGTGGTTCATTAAAATTGTGGGGTCTGCGTTCGTGCCTGGTCCACAAAGTATGGAAATAAAAAATTTAAAAATTAAAAAAAAAACGTTTACAAGTGTTTTTGATATAGATATACATAAGAATACTTTGATAAGTATGTTTTAACTTAAATAGGGATGGTATAATAAAATTGTGGGGTCTGCGTTCGTGCCTGGCCTGCATAGAATGGAAATAGGCACAGACTTTAATAAAGACTTTTCATATCTATCTGCGTAAGTATACTTTGATAATTATGTTTCAGTTTGAAGAAATATGGTATAATAAAATTATGGGGTGTTCGTTCGCACCTGACCTCCATAGAATGGAAATATGTCACAAAGTTTTACAAGGTTTTTTAATATAGATCCACAAAATATTGTGATAAGTGTTTCAGTGTGAACAGGTATGGTATAATAAATTATGGGGTTTATCTATTTTATTTATACTTTCATCATATTTTGCTTTGGTTTTGATACCCCCAAATTCGAAACTATCTCTTTACAACCCTTCCTTTTCATAACATATCATACTTTCAACTTTCATAAATCAGAATCCATTTTCTGTAGGCTGTTTTTGAACCCAGTCAACGACGGGTACTTTTGCTAATATATATATATATTGAATGATGATCAACAAATTTTTACTGTCCCATATTTTTACTGTCATCGAAATTGGTGAAATAGGCCATTTTTTCAATCAAATCGATTGATTTCCTGCTCTAGTTGAGAACCCACCACGTTGTACACAATACATACTACTGTTGATTTTATAAAATTATTTTTTATACATAATGGCTTCACTTTAATTTTAAAATGCAAAAGTCAAGTATCACAGTTTAATTGTGCTCTAAACAGAAACATTCATTTGAACGCGCTTCTTTCTTATCAAAGGAATAACTGTTGATTTTATGAAATTATTTTTACATAATCACTTGAATTAAAGTTAAATGTACAGAAGTCAAGTATCATAGTTCAATTGTGCTCTAAAAATAACATTCATTTCGAACGCGCACCTGTCTTATAAAAGAATCTTCAGTTCATTTTATAGGCTGAGCTTTTCTGCTTGTGCGGTGATAAAGCTTCTCGAATATACTTGTGATGATAGGTGTTAACTTTGGTCCAAATCGAACTTCCTTCTTTAATTGCATTTTTTTTTGATTATCGATTATCTATACTTATCAAACGCCTTTCAATACAAAACCTATGTAAGAATACCTCCAGACACATCAAGTAACTTTGTGTGAAACTTTTGAAAAATCGGTCCAACCGTTTCCAAGTCCATAGGGAACTCTCTCTCTTTCTCTCTCTCTCTCACACACACACATGCACAAACGCATACACACAAACACATACACACAAACACAGACAAAGTTCCTTTTATATATATATGACTACTTTAAACACAGTTCCTGATTTCAAAAAAGAAAAATTAAAAGATTCATCTGCCTTACTTTTAATGCTAGGTTTATTTATGGTGTCTTTTAAATTCAATAAAAACCCTCCTAAATTTGCTGATGAGGAGACCTTGCTTACCAAAAAACTATATATAATTGTTCTACATAACTTCATGTATACCACAATAAAAAGCACGGATTTCCGAAACGATCGTACAGATAATTGATTTTGTTGTTGTTCCTTCTTATGAAACTGATTTTTAATTTAATTAAAATTTGATTTTTAAATTAAAAATTTTTTTTTAATTTTTAAATTTTAAATTATAAATCACATTACTTAATATTGAATTAGCTCTAGGACATTTAACTATCGAGCTTATTATATATCTAAATTACAACGAGCACTTTCTATTTCCTGTATTTTAATTAAACTAGTAATTTCACTGTTACATTAAAATACACTCAGCTCTTTAGACTATTGTTCTAATCTCCTTTAAATTATATATATATATATATATATATATATATATATATATATATATATATATATATATATATATATATATATATATATATATATATATATATATACACGAGTGATGGGCCAATTCCAATATTTTTCCCGATTCCAACACAATTACCAATCCCGTGTGAAATTCTCGATTCTGATACAAGTACCGATTCTGATTCTCTATAAGATTTTCTTTCAACAAAATCAAATAAAAAAAGACAATTAAAAGAATCGTTTTGGCATCAGAAAATAGGCATCAATTTTTCCGATTCCGATACCCCTAAATCTTCCAATTTTACCGATTCTCGATTCTGATTAATCGTCCCAACACTAATATATACCAAGTTATAAGTATTTAAGAGAGAAAACTCATGAATTTAACGATGTCATTAAAAATGTTCAATAAAAACAGATATATTTTTATTGATATTGAAACATTTATAAGGTCGCGACACTGGACATGTTAATGTTTCAGACAGATGGTTGGTTAACACTACAAGTTCTCGTCAGGCGACTTAAAACAATTATTGAAATATATGTGTATATATTTTAATAACTCATAATATATAAGGACATTCATCAGTGTAAAGACATTTTTGCTTATTAATTTGTGAAAATAATTTTTTTTTAGCTTTGAAATTGTTCTGTAAATGTTTCAAATTACTATTTACCAATAATTCAAAATTTACTGGTCTTTTTCCTTCTAAAGAAAAGATTTATTTCTTTAAAAATCCGTGGGTCAAAGGATTTTTTTATAAAATGATTCTTTATTGAAATATTTGATTGTAATAAACTGGAGAAGTATTGTAACATAGCGTAAATGCATGTATGCAAAATGACATCACCAGTGGAGAAAAATAAAGACTTTAAAAAGGAGATCATGTTAGAGATAGAAAGAACGTTCAAGATCACGTAAGAGGGTGGATGACATTCAAAAATACGATCATGTGAGGTATGTCACGGTGGTAATAAGAGAATGAGGAAATAGATGTTGTTGTGTAACAAAAAAGGCAAGTTGAAGTTCTTTTCTGTTATTTGTTTGCTTTGCAACTGAGACTACAATGTTACAGTATGTAACTTTATATTGCTTTATTATTTTATTCTTTCCTATATGCACACACATATATAAATATATACAGTATAACTCCTATAATTTGAACATCTGCTTCGTTCAAATTAGAGGATGCTGTTCAAGTTTTGTGATAAAAAAAATGTACTGCAGTTAACTTTAATTTTCTAAGAATTAAGAAATAGTAAATGAAATTCATTACTATATGATACTTCAAGTATATATTAAGTTGAGTTTACGATATATTGCAAGAAAGAATTGTTAAATATTATTACCAGGAACAAAAACATTGAAAATAAATTAAATCTACTCTTACTTGTTAGGTATTTATTACCTAAGTTATCATCTACAGAAATCATACGTTTATGTAAAATACAGTTTTTTTTTTTATTTATTTATTCATTGAATGAGTCTCATTGCAGTTTCTATTTTCATCGATTGAGCTCTCGGGCGCTGCCATTGTATTCTGTACGCGATCACGAAAATCTACAATTTCTTGGTTCTGTAGTTTCTTTATGATTATATCTCTTCGGAGTGACATTGCTTGCAAAACATAGTTGTCACTAAAGTAAGGACTTTTTTCTAGAAATTTTATAACCGTCTCCATAGACTTTTCGGCATCAACCCATGATATTGCTTCATCAGAGTGTTCTTGGTTATTTACATTAGAGTCAAGAGAATGGGAGCTGTCGCTATTTTCATCACCATTACTGCCTTCAGGATATTGATCAGTAGTTTCCTCATCTTGTTGCACCCACATTTCAACATCATTTGCATTAAGTGATTTAAGAACAGGGTGGTTGGTCGGTAACCGTTTCGTTTCAAGAATTCTTTCTAGACAAGATGTATTCTCTGATTCTTTCAGTTCAGAAGCTTTTGGTGCTGGGCATAATTTACTCCATACTTTTGTTAATGTGCTTGCTTGAACTTGATTCCATGCACTTGCAAGAAAAAATATGGCATCTTTGATAGTAAAATGGTGCTGAAAATCGCTTATACTCACGGTACTATTTATCATATTCATCATGAAATCATTTCTGTAGAAACATTTTAAATTCCAAATAATCCATTGTTCCATAGGTTGGATGAGAGAAGTCACATTAGGTGGTAAGTAGCACACAAAAATATTCCTGCAAGATGACACTAGTTCTGACTCAGGAGGATGTGCTTTACAATTGTCCAACAGAAGCAAGCACTTTGAATCAGGTTTACCTAATTCAAGAAAACGCCTCTGGACAACTGGCACAAATTCTCGCAAAAAACATTTTTTAAACAACTGTTGATTCATCCATCCATTTCGTGAAGAATAATAGGATATTGGAAAAGGTGAAACTCCTTTCAATGCTCGGGGACACTTTGATTTGCCGATGACAAGAAGCTTAAGTTTATGAGTTCCAGAAGCATTAACGCATACCATCACTATTAGTCTATCTTTATTTAATTTGAATCCCTTTAATTTTCTGCTCCTTGGATCTGGCGAATATTTACGCCACTTTCATCAGCGTTGTAAACATCCTCTGGTGTTAAACCATAATCGGCAATTATTGTCTTGAATTTGTCACAATAATTTGATGCTGCATGTGTATCAGCAGATTGTTGTTCGCCTGACATTGTTAATTGTCTTATACCAGGTCTACTCTTAAAGTTCCTAAGCCAGCCTTCACTGAATTTCATATCTTCTGCGATATTCAACTCTTCCTTAAGAGATTTTGCTTTAGCAATTAACATGGGCCCAGATATTGCTATACCTTCATTCCGTTTTGCTACAAACCACTCATGCAATATTCGATCGAAATCAACTTGCTTTGTTCTGCGAAGAGTCCTTCTTTTGACATGTCTTTTATTTGAAGAGAAAGGAGCAGCCTTCAATATTTCCTCCTTTTTCTTTTTGATGTAAACAGTGTACTTCTTCCAATCTTATAATCTCTCAATATAACGTTATTTTCAGCTCCAGCATCTAATTTTTCTATAATTTGACGTTTTTCGAGTAAAGTCAGTGTCACTCGTTTTCTTTTAGAGTTGCAAGCCATTGTGATGGGTTGTTTTACACTATTTTAAATATAGTAATCTGAAAAAAAAAAATTAAGTTTGTGTAAATTAATTATCAATAGCTAATCTACATTAATTACATAGTACCAATATTAACATTTCTGCGCAATATCTGACTAAACCATATAAACAGTTTTACTGCAACTCCGCATCAAATATGCTAATACAATTTCAATGACGAGACAGTTCAAGTTTAGAACCGCCCCCCTAAGTAAACACTTCATCAAATCTCCACACTAACGTACTGTACTTGCAATAACCCTTATCCCTGAGTGGCTTCCGGGCCTTGATAAGTGGTGACCACAGTGTAAAAAAAAAAATTAAAAAAAAGTTCAGGTTTAGAAGAAGTCCAAATGAGAGGAAGTCCAACTTTAGAGGAAGTTCAAATTAAAGGAGTTTTACTGTATATGGAATGAATAAAAGTACACAAATAAATAATTTTACATTATTGCTTGTGTTCCTAGAATTCAGGACACCAATGGTCTCATGTACGATCGTTCCAGAGCTTCTTTGCTTATTTGTATATGTGCATTCACATTTGTCTCTTCTTCAACGCTTTTCACGAAGGTCACAAGTAGAATTTTAGCAAAAGCATCAACATTTTACCTATCTTTTACAAGATATATATATATATATATATATATATATATATATATATATATATATTTTCAGTCTACAGACTCGAAATTTGATATACAGGGTACTGAGATTTGGAAAAATCTATGTGACCGGGTTTCGGCCAGAAATTTGGCGATTAAGGGGTCAAAGTTCAACGATTTAACCTTTGAGAACTCTACCAAACTCCTCCGACAATTTGGAGTCTAATCACTTGAAATTTTAGATATAGGTTCCTTGAACATGAATCTAACTTAATAACTTGATTTGAGCCAAAACAATAAATTTTAAGGGGTCATAATAGGGGTCAAAGTTAAAAAAATTGACCGTTTTTTTTCTCAGCATACACCTCCAAACATCCGGGTAACGCCGGGCACCCATGCTAGTATATATATATATATATATATATATATATATATATATATATGTATATATATATATATATATATATATATATATATATATTGTTTTAACAAAATCAAAACATCAAAGAATGGATTGATAGCAACAAATAGTATATTTCATCGTTCATTACAATTGTTTCAAAACCATTCGGACAAATTCAAACCCTATATCATTCGAAAATTTTCACAAGAACAGCCTCTCATCAGACGTTTTGAAAAAAAAAAAACTTTTACAATGAACAATATGGAATCCATTTCCCTTTTAAGGAAAACTATGAGAAAATATTTTACCTACATTTCTTCCTTCCAAAATAAATTAGTGAATAATATTAGTAAAATATATTAAGTGAACATAGGTAATTGGTGGCAACGTTGAATGATAATTCGATTGAATTTTTGTTTTTTTTTAAATAGAGATATGAAAATAGGTAAATATAAAAATCTTTAAAAAAAACCTTCGAATGATGTTTTGATTTTGTTAAAACAATATATGATTGCTCAATTATAAAAGATGGTAATTTTGAAGCTTACAATTTAAGTCATCTCATTCTGACTTAAAATTTATTAGTATATGAACGGTTACTGAATTATCAATTATATAAACCCAATAAAATTCGGAATACTATAAATAGGCAGTCGGGTTTCGATCCTGGCTTGAGGTAGTTGCCTGTCTAGCCGCACTGATGAGCTGTGAAACAGCGAAACAGTACTGTATGTGGATGACTATAATGCTCCTTATCTTGAGTTGATCATATTGAGAAGTGATACATGAATTACCATTAGTGTATAAAGCGGTGCTTTTTGTGTTAACAAATCAAGCTTAGGTATTTCAGACGATGTCAAAAGATTGTTAATTCACGACTCGCACAGCAGCCACCGATTAGCGTAATGGTTAGGAGCCTAGACTGTCAAACAGGCAGTCGGGTTTCGATCCTGGCTTGAGGTAGTTGCCTATCCAGCCGCACTGATGAGCTGTGAAACAGCGAAACAGTACTGTATGTGGATGACTTTTTTTTTTTTTTACACAGTGATCACCACTTATCAAGGCCCGGAAGCCACTCAGGGATAAGGGTTATTGCAAGTACATTACGTTAGTGTGGAGATTTGATGAAGTGTTTACTTAGGGGGGCGGTTCATTAGGAATTTGTTAACATTGGACTTGAAGACATCCAAGTTGTAGTCCGGAGGGAAGCAGGCAGACGGAACAGAGTTCCACAGGCGTGCAGTTCTAAGAAAGAAGCTTTGTTCATGGAATCCGCGTTTTGATTTAGGCACAGATACAGAGTGGGGGAAATTTTTCACATGGGATTCAGCTAGACGGGTGTTTTTTGTGAAAGATTGGCGAGGGGGGACCAGAGATTGGAGTTCAGACGAGCATCTGCCATGGAAATAACGATAAAACAAGGACAGGCTCGCAACGTCTCTTCTGTGGGAGAGAGGTTGCAGGGTAGAGAAAAGGGTATGCCCCACTAAACCACGAAGTCTATTTTGTACTCTGTCAAGGCAGGATAGGCTGTTTTTAGCAGCTCCTGCCCAGATATGGCAACAGTATTCCATCCTTGGACGTACTTGGCTTTTATATAGATAGAGAATTGCATCAGTAGTGAGATATCTTCTGGAGCGGTAGAAGGATCCCACCATCTTTCCAGCGACCTTGGCAACAGACTTGTACGTGTTCCATTTCAGATCAGGAGTAAAGGTCAAACCCAGAAGCTTGTCAAAACACTGAGCCTCACCCAGGCGAGAGCCATCCATCACAATTGATGCAAGATGGGGATCAGGGCGTTGATGATGCAAGGATAGGAGTTTGGTTTTGGATGCATTAAAGGAAACCAGCCACATCTTCCCCCACTGAACCACGCGCTCGAGATCAGAGGAGAGAGAATCAGAGAGAACTTTGTCATTTACAGCCTTTGATGTGTTGCCGTAGATGGTCGTGTTATCAGCATAGATGTCAATGAATGATTTAAGTATGTGTTTAGGGAGGTCATTGATGTAGATAAGGAAGAGAGTTGGGCCCAGGATTGACCCCTGAGGGACTCCAGCATTTATATTGCAGGCCTCCGATTTTTGTCCATCTACCACTACTCTTATGAGCCTATCGGAGAGAAATGATTTAATGATTGAGAAAACATTTCCAGTTATACCGTAGCTGAAAATCTTGTGAAGTAGATCCTTATGCCATACCTTGTCGAAGGCCTTTGATATGTCAAGAGCAATTGCCCTAGAAAGGAAGCCTTTGTCAAGAGATTCACTAATCCTGTGTGATATAACCATCAGCACATCTGCGGTAGATCTTGCAGAGCGGAAACCATATTGTGTGTCACTAAGAAGGTTATTCCTGCTGAGGTGGTTGACTATTTCTCTATTCAATATGGATTCCAGCAACTTACTCATAACACACAGGAGACTTATTGGTCTGTACTGAGAGGGAGATGACTTATCACCTAAATTCTTAAATACAGGGCAAACTGATGAGGTCTTCCAGGGAGTCGGAAAGCACTTCTCCTTAAGGCAGCGCTTAAATAGTTTCGTAAGTATGGGAGCAAGTTCTGGTTGAAGCTTTTTTAACACTATAATTGGGATGCCATCAGGGCCAGTTGCTTTACTGGAATCTAGGTTCTTTATTAGACTATAATGCTCCTTATCTTGAGTTGAGCATATGGAGAAGTGATACACGAATTACCATTAGCGTATAAAGCAATGCTCTTTGTATAAACAAATCGAGCTTAGGTATTTTGGGCAATGTCAAAACATTGTTAATTCACGACTTGCACGGCAGCCGCCGATTAGCATAATGTTTAGGAGCATGGACTGCTATACAGACGGTCAGGTTTCGATCCTGGCTTGAGGTAGTTGCCTGTTTAGCTGCACTGATGAGCTGCGAAGCAATACTGTACGTGGATGACTATATATATATATATATATATATATATATATATATCTTGAGGCGGGTAGAAAACATTGTATCTTTTGATTTTTTGAGGGTGGGGGCGTTGTTTCTTGATATATATATATATATATATAACTACTTGATTTACTCACATAAAATTAATATACGAAAGTATAAATTTACGCGTAAACTTTAAGTATTTACTTCAAAAGTGCTTAATACATAGGTAGAGCTAGTTAGTAATTTATAAGATGTATATGGCGATTAAGCTACACTGAATATTCCGCGTTTCATCCACTCTAGGATTCTTCAGGCTTGTGCGTGTAGCTTAATTGCCATATATATTTTATAAGTTACTATATATATATATATATATATATATATATATATGTGTGTGTGTGTGTGTGTGTGTGTGTGTGTGTGTGTATACGTGTGTGTGTGGGTATGTGTGTATATACGTGTGTGTGTGTGTGTCTGTTTCTGTGTCTGTGTGTGTTACAGAAGATGAAAAAAACATCAGCACTGTCGGTTTCAAATCTCTTCTTTTTATGATAGACACAAACATAAATAGAGGATGAAGAGAGTCCAGTATAAGTAACCAAAGACTGGTAACTTTTGTGTTGGATTTGAAACTCCTTCTAATTCCATTCACTGGGATGGTGGGACAGTTAGAGATAGAGAGATACAGAGAGTGGGAGAGAGAGAGAGAGAGTGAGTGAGTGAGAGAGACATCAGCCGTGTTACACTTTTATTTAGGTCACTAATTCATTCACACTTTAATTCAAAACCAATTAAAATGACAATTCATCCCATTAATTCGAAACCAATTAAAGTAACAATTCATCGTGGCCGATTCGGTAGAGTTATTTACTTTTAATTCACCTCCTTTTCCACTTACCGTTCCACATCCTATGTTTGTATTTGTGCCTCGGAACTGCCGGTAAATTTTTATTTATTTATTTTTTTTACTGTTTTAGTTTGCTCGACAAGGTACTAGATGTTATTTGCACTTTTCCATGGTGGGTTGCTTAATTTTTACACTTTATTTGTGGATTCGCAAGGCAAATAACTAATATTAAATGTTTTGCTTTTATTTATAAACTTATGTAGGTCACAAACGAAAATACAATTGTAGTTTGCTTTCATGTATATATGAAAGACACCTGAGTGTAATTTAGATACTTTTAATTATGTGTAAATGCAAAGACATCACAAACCTAATTAATTTGCTGTGAAATATATTTCTCTCAAAAATACATAAAATGAGCAACTACTCCCACATGCACAAAAGGGGGTGTTTATTCCAAAAGCCGTTCTTATCTTAGGGAAGTTGGTGGTGTCCATCTTGAAAGCCGTTCTAAATATGAGGAGGTACCTGGTTGAGCTACTACTACTACTACTACTACTACTACTACTACTACTACAACAACAACAGAAGTACTTTAATTTTGTATGTGAGGGGTTGGAGGCATACTAACACTGGGCAACGCCAGTTAACGGGTCCTGCTACTATACAATAAATTTTGCAGGTTAATGCATTAAACAAGCGACAAATATGAAATTAATCATACTTGCATCAAAAAAGTTATTAAGCAGTTAGCGACAGTTTATAGGGACTCAAAGAAATTAAGAAAGCAGGAAACTGGAAAAGGGTAGAAAAATGACATTATAAAAATTCAATGAATAAGAAGGTAAAATTCAAAACAGGATAAATCCAAAATGATCTATTGAAAATCCATTCGTAATCCAGAAGGAACGGGAAAACAAAATTAACGATGTCAAGGGTATTAAAGCTTCCAGAAAAAACATCAGACTTGGAGAAGTAAAGTTCCAATTATTTTTATAAAACATTTTTTTTTAATTAACGGATAAGGAAAATGTAAGTGTTAGAATGAAGATTCGCAATAAAAGATTGAAATTGAAATTGAAAAAAGGGGGTGGTAATAAAAAGAGAGAAAACATGAAAAAGAGAAAGAAGAACACAGAAGAGGAAGAAAAGAAAGAATAGTAAGAAGCCGAAAAAGAGGGGAGAAAAATGTGATTAAAAAGTAGTAAAAACCTGACCTCGTATAACATGTCATCTATTTCAGGAAAGGGATAAAGAAAAAAAAATCAATGGTTATGGACTGGTGGTCATGTGAGGTAATGAGAGTTGCAGAAAATATGCAAATGAGATGCAGTCGGTTTTTCAAATAAAAAGCCTTTCACAGAGAGAGAGAGAGAGAGAGAGAGAGAGAGAGGGTGTCTCTCTTTGACAGAAGTAAGTTCTGACAGATGTGCACTGGGGTTTGATACAAAGAATTGCAGGAAGGAGAGCATAAACTTGGGATTCTTTCTTTGGACTTTACTTTCTAATAATACCAATATATTTAACGGGAAGCTATTTTGGCGCAATGATGAAAATGGGTGAATGAGTAAGGTTAAGCAGCAAAATCCTGACGCCATTTACTGGGGAAGGCAATGTGATCGCGTGGCTTAACAAGCTGAAGTTGGTGGCAAAACTGTAGAAGATTAAAGAAATAGCCACATTGATCCCAATATATTTGGAAGGGAATGCTCTAGTGGTTTATCTAGAAATGCGAGAGACAGATCAGACCATTGCTGAGAGTATTGAGAACCGATTAAATACAACATTTTCAGAGAGCACATTTGAGACTTATAATAAGCTCAGAAGAGTCAGCGGATGTATATGTGGCAGAAATAAGGCAACTTGCGGGATTGGCTGGATAAACAGGACGCAACCGTGAAAAGACTGTTAAACTGGCTTTCGTAAGTGGTTTTCCTGACTGCATCTTTATCGAATTGCAACGACTTACTGAAATTGAAACCATGGAGGTGGAGGAGATTTTGAGGCATGCTAGAGTGTTGGCAAAACAGCCTGGTGAACTGGGGGGCAGTCACAACCTCTGCTACAAACAATCAAAGCAGAGAGGAGCGAACATTAACAAAACAAAGTTGTAGATTTACCGGTAAATGCTTCAGATGTCAGGGACCCCACCTGATGAGAGACCGAAGGGTGCGGCGGCCAGACATTATCTGTTTTCAGTGTGGTTATGTGGGGCACCACTTAAAAAAAATTAGCAGAAATTGTTCTTTGCTTCCAGGAAACGAGTAAAGGGGTGGTATTGCACCAGTTGTCACCCCTTTTATACTTGAAAGGCATGTGAGAGTTTGTTGCCACAGTAGTGGTCACTATTAACATTATTGTTGATACCGGATGTATGACAACGCTTGTTACTACAAATGTCATCAACTCTTAGAATGGAACCAGCAACATTAGAGCAGTAGATGGCAGAAAAGTGAAATGTTGTGGAGAGGCTGATGCTGAGACTGTGGTGAGGAATATGCCACTGTGACTAAAAGTGATTGTACTGAATAGGCTTCTTGCAGGAATTGATGTGGGACTAGGCCTGGATGTGATAGATCGATTGGGAGGAGCTACCATTTCTAAAGGCCGGGTGAAGTTTGGCCATCAGAGTTCACCAAGTGTTGCAATTTATTTTACTCATAATGGGGATGTATGATTCCTCAGAGTTGGGAGATGCTATTTATAAACGCTGCTGCTAGAAACTGACAAATTGAATTAATTTACGTTTTGCTATCAACCAATCAGAAACCAGAATTGCTCCATAACAATTAAACCTATCTTTAGCAACCTTGCACATATTTTTTTTCTCGTGTCAACAGGAGAAGGATCTTTTGCTCTTTGGCTGCAAAATTATAAACTCCGGAACCTGTACAGAACAGCTGTCCACTGAGATTTCGTCATTTTCAGGACTTGTATAAAATAACTACCCATCGGAAACTCTTCTGAAACTAAACATGGCTTACAACTTAAGAGGTTATGGACCCCGCGGGAAACTTTACTTCGATGAATCAGAATCAAAATTCAAATTGTAACAAGTGAAATTTTTAGGATATTTACGAATTCAAAAATTACACAAAGTAATTAAGGCACAACCTGAAAACAGAAATGACCCTGACTTTATTGAACAATGAAATGCTAAAATCTCACTAAGGAACAATAAAGGTGAACTTTGTTTCTGTATTCTGGAAAACGCTCTCCTAATCACAAAATTTAAACAAAATATATTTTCTGTACAAGCCACCATTAAATAAGGTGCAAATATAAACTTTAACCCCAATAAATCAAAACTGGTGTACCGGAATGGAACTGTATTCAACATTAAAGAAAATGGAAGATTATATTATTTAAATAGCATAGTTCCATCAAAAACTGCCTGCCATGATTTACAGACATTACATAAAATTCTTGGGCACTGCAATATTCCAGATATCAAAAAGTTGCTAAATGTGGTTGACAGAATGAGAATAAAAACTTCAAAAAACTTGACAAACTGTGACATTTGTATATAGGGAAAAATTACAAAGTATTAAAACAAGATACCAGACAAGAACACTACGGAAACCCTATCACTGGTACATTGTAACTTGAATGGTTCCATGGAACCGATGGGCAGAGAAAACTTCAGGCATGCATTAAATTTTGTAGACAATTATTCCAGTTTAATAATGGTCTATCTCTTAAAGAACAAATCTGATACCTTGCTAGCAACTAAAAAATATTTAGCTGACGTGGCCCCCTACAGTGCAGTAAAGTGTATTTGCTCTGACAATGGTACAGAATTCACTAATAAATATTTCAAACTTTTATTAATCAACCATTGTATCAAACATGAAAAATCGGCCCCTAATTCACCTCACCAAAACGGTACTGCAGAAAGATCATGGCGGACACTTTTTAAAATGGCAAGATGTTTACTCATTGAATCAAAACTCTCCAAAAACCTCTGGACGTATACACTTATGGCTGCTGCATATTTGCGCAACTGGTGCTTTAACAAAAGGCTATCAAAAACCTCATATGAAGCTTTCTGCGGTTGAAAACCAAATTTAAGCAGAATGTATGTATTTGGTTTAACTTGCTTTGCATTTATAGATAAAAAGAGAAAATTAAATATCAAAATCGGTAGCAGTATATTTCTTGAGTACGATAAAAACAGCCCATCCTATTTAGTATTTTTTCCAGAGAAAAATAAAATAAAAAGAATCTAACGTGTAAAATTCACAGACACGTTTAATTTTAAAGACGAAAATCCATCATATGAAGAGGACGAATTAATATTTCCTCAAATTCATAAAGCAAATGATGACAATAAAGTCGCCGTTGATGAGGACAAGAGTATTGATAATGATGACAGCGATGATGCTGATGTTAAAGTCGAACGTTATCTCCCCCCCTCCCCCAAAAAGATGAAAATTACCTGATTTTTTTGTGGTCGACAATTTGAAAGATTATCAATTCGACTATTGCTATTCCATGGATAATACGCCAAAAAGCTTAATGAAGCAATTAATTCAGAACATTGTCAGCAATAGGAAATAGCAATGAAAAATGAAATAGAGGCTTTAACAGAAAATAATATCTATTCGGTAGTACCTCTCCCAATGGATAAACATGTAATTTCTACAAGATGGGTTTTTAAAAAAAAGACTACAGTGTCAGGCGTTGAACAGTGAACACCAAAGTGTACTTGGATGTGTTGAAGAGCTTGGTGATCCCCTCGTGCAATCAGGTGACCACTAGCAGACCCGGGGTGTAGCAGCAAGACTCAGCACTGGCCTACAAGTCTAAAAAGACCCAAACTTGGCTTCAGAAAAGTGCTATGACTTTGTACTTTTCTTTCACACCCCCATCTTCCCCCACTGAACCCACTGGACGTCTTCATTTGGTTATACATTGAGAAAAACACCAACATAACCTTCCACAACACCAAAGTCAGCCTGATCACTGCTGAGTATTCGCCGAGCTCCTGCTGACACTTGTGGAAAAGGTATGCTCCCAGTTCCACACCCATATCAAGGCAGTGATTGAGGCTGAAGACGGCTACATTGCATAGAAGTCAGCTCTACTATATAAGTTACCTGAATTGAATTTTTCAATAAAAGTTTATAAATAAAGCTGTAGTGTTGTTTTCTTTAGGGCGACAAATTTAGGGTTCTACCCTGTATTGATTATAAATCAAGAAACAAACGAAATTAATTAGGTGATGCATCACTTTATTTGCCAGAGATGCAGGTTAGGATTTGATTTGCTGTTTTGCTCTACTTTTCAAACTTTGAGTAAGAGTAAACAGTAGTATCTTCTTATAAGTAAAAGATAATGGCCACATCTTTAAGCCTCTTATTTTCTCATTTTTTGCTGCTGCAAGTGATGGAGATAGGGGGCCAGGACCTGTTATCAGGGCCTGGTGGCTAACCATTGTTTGCCTCTTCCTACCTGGAAGAGACAAACAATAAGGGGTCCTTTTTATCCTAGATGCTGGCCTGCCAGTATTTGTTTTTATTTTTCTTCATATTTTTTATATGACTTTCTCACTGTTAGTCTTCTATTAATAAACTCCATTCACAACCTAGGGAACATGCTGGATAGGTGGATGGGACAGCAAACATTTGTTTTTTTAAAGGGACGATGGTTAGAAGCTTAAAAAGATCTCTCAGTTGGTATGTATCAGACAGCAAGTGAATGCATTCAGTTGGATGCTCCATCTCTGGCTAGAACAAAGTAATAAAAACATTGAAAAAAAACAAAAAAAAAAACACAAGCAGGTCACTTTTCAAAATTTTCATAGGAGGTGCAAGGTTAATAAAGCATTCAGTTTCCAAATCACCATTTCGACTGGAAAAATTGGTATATCTGCCATAGTTTAATAATGGATTGGAAGGTGGGGGGGGGGGTTACCAACATCATTTTATAGTTCATGCTAATCTTGTAAATAAAATTTTTATTTTCCTACTCCCATTACATATCAAAAGCTGGGTTTTAAGTAGGTTAGCATGGTATGATTTCTTATGGTGATTGAAGAAGAATATATATGGTGAAGGATGTGCAGTATAAGTGTGGTATTTTGGTGAGAGAAGAGTGAAGGTAGAAACTAGCTAGGTTAGCAACGTTAGCATTAGTTTGTCATAACTGCCCTCCTTCCTTTTCAGCCTCGTACCAAATTTTTTAAGGAAATTATTTCTCTCTGATAGGTTCATAAGAGTAGTGGTTGATGGGCAGAAATCAGAAGCTCTTAGTATTAATGCTGGAGTCTCTCAGGGGTCCATCCTGGGCTCAACTCTCTTCATGATCTATATTAATGATCTTCCAAATCACATCCTTACATCATTCATAGACATCTATGCTGATGACACTACTATCTATGGTAGCACATCTAAGACCGTAAATGACCAAGTTCTCTCTGATTCTCTCTCCTCTGATCTTGAGCAAGTGGTACAATGGGGAAAGAGGTGGCTTGTTACTTTTAATGCATCTAAAACCAAGCTTTTATCTTTACATCATTAACGCTCTGATCCCCATCTGGCATCAATTGAAATGAATGGCTCTTGTCTTGGGAAGGCCTCATGTTTTAACAAGCTTCTGGGCTTGACCTTTACTTAAATTGAACACATACATTAAATCAGTTGCCAAGTCCGCTGGAAAAATGGTCGGATCTTTCTATCGATCCAGTAGATATCTCACTGCTGATGCAATTCTCTATCTATATAAGAGCCAGGTACGTCCAAGGATGGAGTATTGTTGCCACATTTGGGCAGGAGCTGCTAGAAAGGACTTATCCTGCCTTGATAGAGTTCAAAATAGATTTCGTAGCCTTGTGGAGGATGTCCTTTTCTCTTCCCTGCAACCTCTTTCTCACAGAGATGTTGCGAGTTTGTCTTTGCTTTATCGTTATTTTCATGGCAAGTGCTCGGCTGAGGTCCATTCTATGGTCCCCCCATGCCAAACTTTCACAAGAAACACCCGTCTAGCAGAAAACACTATCACTAATTTCCCCCACTCTTTATCTGTGCCTAAACCTAAATGTAGATTCCATGAGCAAAGCTTCTTAGAACTGCACGCCTATGGAATTGTGTTCTGTTTTTCTGCTTTCCAGCTGACTACAATATGGTTGTCTTCAAGTCTAACGTAAACAAGTACTTGATGAGCCGTTCCATATAAGTTAACAAATTTACCGAATCTCCATTACTAACAGTTACTATATTGTCCAATTTCTACTGTATACTCTTTAACCCTTATCAAGGTCAAGAGGCCATGCGAGGATAAGTGGTAATGCCTATGTAAAAAAAAAAAAATTTTTTTGATTAGAAATAAATATTCAACCACCGAGACTAACATGGGCTTCCCTCCACCTCTGGTATAGCATTCATCGTGGATACATTGAGGCTTCTTTTTTTTCTTTCTAGAAGAAAGTTTCTAAGAATTATTAAATTCATAAGAGTTTCTGAATCACATGCTTATGGCAAAATAGTCTCAATCATATCATTCCTCGGCCATTTTGCAATATAAACAACAAAATGAAAAAGTGTTCAATAAACAAATATACAGCAAATAAATGTTACCAAAGACAAGAAAAGTTACTTTTTTGCCTATCTGGATAAAAATTTTTTGTTTTAACTTATTTTAAAACATTTATTTACTTTGAAATACAAAGTAGTGATGAAGTCTTAAGTTAGAACAAGACAAAAATGGCTGACATTAAATGATCATTTACAGAATCTCAATAATTGCTCAAAAATCAAAAAAATTAAACAAAATACTGGTAAAAACTCACCCAATAAATGTCACTGCGACATTTATTATCTTACCTTTCGGAACATTTATTACATATTTGTTTTTAGATCACTTCTCCGTTTTGTTGTCTATACTGTAAAAATTATTCATTCTTTGATCCTAAACTGATGCAGCTTTCATTAACGTGGGGTGTGAAGAAGGGGCTCGGTTTTCCAGACAGATTATACACTAAGAGTAACCAAAATTATTAATCAAGAAGTTATTATTATTATTATTAATCAAGGAGTCTCTTATGCGGACTCATTCCTCAAAGAATCTACAAAAACAGAAAAAGAAAGTGAGTTACATGTGTGTATGTCTGGTAGAGAAGAAAGATGGGGAGAGGAAGAATTTAAACCAGAGGAAGTAAACCAGAGAGGTATAAGTTTTGATAGAAATATGTTACATTTTTATTCTGAGCAATGCTGGGTAACATTGCTATTCAAGACTAAAAGATAGTTTTCTTTTAAATTGTGTACACATGAAATAAAATTCTATTAAATTTTGCCCATTAAAATTTGTAAATATAGTTTAATGGGGGAAAAAAAAAGTCTGAGGTGAAAAACTGAACTTAATAAATATGCACCATGCTGGTTGTCAATATACGACAATTATTCATTCAGGATATTTTTAAAACCTAATTGCTAAGTTACTACAGAGTTCACTAACTTTGCTAGCATGTCATTGTAGAGTTAATGCCCTTGTCTTCTGGGCAATATATACATTTTGTCCATAATATATAACACACAGAATAATTCTACTTACTTTAAGGGAAACATAATTTTTTAAGAAACCCAAAGGGGATGTAAAGTATTCTTAGCTTTTGTAGGCAATCTATAATATAAATCTCACCTGTCTATTTAAATGTATGCATGTATGTATGTCTGCCTAAAACTTTCGACAGAGGCAACGGATTTTCACGAGATCGGTATCGTTTTGAAGCTCAACCCTCCAGACGACAAATATCGAAATATTTGCTAAAAACATTAATTCCTTCACCCTCAACAAGGAGGGCTCACTTTTTTCGCTGATATTTTCGAAAGTCATCCCCTCTTTTCGAATGACTAGCCTTAATTTAAACCTTCGCCACTTCCAGTTTGGCGATGGACACAACAGCAAAGACATCACTTTTTTTTTCACATTCTTTTCCTCCTTTGCGGCAAGTCTGCTTGCCTTCCACCACATTTTTTTTTTTTCAACATATCTCTGCAAACACTCAGGGAACGTCGAACATCCAGAACATCTATAAATGGTGTTTCATTAAAACAATGGTCCTCCATAAGTAAACTGAGTGAATAGGCGTCAGGAAGGACACATCTCCCTATACTCTCTAAATTTCATAAATTTGAGGTCATCAGATCTAAACCTGTCTTTAAAACTTACATTACACATCCATCTTATCATTCTCATATCATTTCTCTTAATGCAGCGCATGTCCTCAACCTTCTTTTACTAAATTTCATTTCTATAGATCCTTACACTGCATATACATGCCTGATAGACTTGGCCGACAATGGTAATACTCTGCTATTTAGTACTGGCAGAAATTCCCTGAACTTGCTTTCATAGTTAAAAAATTATAAAAATTTTTTTTTTTTTTTCAACCAATAATTCACTTCGAACAATAAATTCATTTATTTTAGTGATCTTCAAAATCTGTCACTTATGATGGAAGGACTTCATAAGCTGTTGTTAAAGTTTCGGAAGATTTTAGAGACCTCACAGAGATGGTTTCTTCAGCTAGAAACAAAAGAAAGAAGCAAATGAAAACACAAAACAAACAGACAAAACATTTATTTTCTAAAATATTTTGCTCAGAAATCAAAAGAAAATTTCACTTTACCATCAGACTTCGAGCAGCTAAGAATATTTAGATCTGACCAAATCTAAACAACTCAACAGAAAAGGTCAATATTCTTTACTCGGCCTGAAGAATTTAAAAAAATTAATTCCTATGCCTTCACGAACATTAATTAATGATTTTCGTTTCTGGGGTCTTTGTAAAATCAGGTGGCGGAGGGAGGGCCTCTGGTAATTGGTGGGGAGGCAATTCGTATTTGGGCCGATCGCTGTGATGCACGCGCACTTTTGAGAAGTAGCCGACATAAGGACGTTCGATGCCAAGTTTTTCCTTAGCGCACTGGTCAAAGACTGCCTGGCTTTTACGACACCTGGAAATTAGAAACAAAATTTAAAACATAAAACATTAAAAATTTAATTTGAAAATTTAGAAACTTGAATAATGTTATATAATTTTTTTAATTAAATGATTAAAATTATTTTTTTTCCTGAGACTTTCATGGTTAAAACAACTTTTTCAATTTTTTTACAAGGGAGTCACCACTTATCAAGGCCTGAAGGTCATTTGAGGATAAGGATTAATGGATGTAAGGTGATAGTGTAGTAATTGTTAATGGTGTAAATTGGGTAGAATTTGATTATTTACGGTGATGGCTCAACAAGAACTTTGTTTACATTGGACTTGAAGGCTATTATATTGCAATTGGTCAGAGAGCAAACCAGTGGGACAGTGTTACACAGGTGAGCAGTTCTAAGAAAGAAGCTTTGTTCATGGAATCTGTGTTTAGATTTAGACACAGATAGAGGGTGAGGAAAATTGTTGATAGTGGTTGTAACTAATCAAGTGTTTTTGTAAAAGTTTGGCAAGAAGGAAACCATAGATTGGAGCTTAGATGAGCACTTGGCCATAAAAATAATAGAGCAATGACAGGCTTGCAACGTCTCTTCTATGAGAGAGGTTGCAAGGAAGAGAAAAAGGCATTGCCTACTAGGTTTTGAAACCAGTTTTGAACTCCATCAAGCAAGATAAAACACAGAAGACTTTTGTTTTCTCTTCATTGTTGGTGATATTAACCCCGAAAGGGTCAGATCACTGAGGAGAGAGAAAAGGTATATGTCAGATATTATCACCGGTTGTTGCAAAATTTGAATTGGTGTGTGTTGCATGTTGGTTGCATGAACACGAATTTTGAATAAAGAAACTTGGTTACACCTTTAAAAACGGTATTTCCTAAGTTTAATTTGAAAATTTAGAATGTTATGTAATTTTTTGTTGAATGATTAAAAATTTCTTTTTTTATTTATATTGTTGAATAACAAAGCTGCTAGAATCTGTATAGATACAATGAAAATATTTTTGTTTCATTATTTTACTATTTTTTGGCAATAAACACCTTCATCAGGAAACAGAAATATTATTTTATATTTTTAAAAATCTATTTTTGTTGTTAGTAATCTGTAAGATGTTTTTCAAATAGCATTAAGAAGACAGTCTCTATTCAAGACCAATCGCATGTAGCAACGTCAACGAAAAAGGAATTGAGAACTATTCTTTTTGAAACATTGTTGATATTTTTTTTTCATTTTATGACTTTTTAATGGGTTTATTATTAAATATTTATTATTATTGCTGATATTTGAAGTCTGAATTAATTAAAAAGGCATAAAATGAAAAAAATATTTTTTTCATTTTAATCTTCAATTTTTCAATGATATCCATCGTCAGAGAAAATATGTGTTGTAAATCAGTGGAATATTTTTGCAAACTATATTGGAAAGACAATCTATAGTCAATTAGTCACATGTAAAATGAATAATTTTGTCTCAGAAACTTTGACAATCATTCCCTTAGAAAGGGTGGCAAATCCATTGTCATGCACCCGAAATATTACAAAAGATGACTAGGAGTGCGATGTAGTATCTGTTTCATGCTGCAATTTATCTTTTCTATCTTTAGTCAGGAATCCTTTCACACTTGGATAATTTCTATTTTTGTCCTAACCGAAAGTGCCTCTTTTTTTGGGTGTTGGATTTTGACCCATTTTAAAAACGGATCCTGTGTCTAACTGTGCCCTCATGGAAAAGCAAGTAAATAGAGACTTAAAGTTTAATCAAAGTAAACAAAATTGGAATTTGTGCCATGCTACTTCAAATGAGAGTAATTTTTTTTCATGATGCATGACACAAAACCAATTATACATTGCACTACAGACAGCAACTGCTTCATCAGATGGCACAGCAGAGACTACCATATGTGATACTAAAGAGATACATGAAGTAGGTAGCATCGTGATGAGAAGGTAACATTATTATTCAAGTCACTTTCGTATTTACAATCTATATTTCTCTTAGTCTGTATGTTACACTTTATCTATTGGGCCAATCTGGTTGAAATTTTGTATGGACTTTTATGATAAGGTGCAATAAACTAAATAACAGTATGTGTTTGATGCACAGTTACAGATTAATAGGGATTAGTCACCATAATACCACATTTACTCTAGAAGTTTCCTCAGAAATTACAGAGCCAATCTGGCTGAAATTTTGTATCAAACTTTGTTATAATAAGGTGCAGCGAACTAAGTATTATGGTATCCATTTGATTCACAGTTAGGAATAGGGATTAATATCTAATGCAAAATTGAGCACAAATTTAACTATATTCAAAACTCAATTTCGCATAAAGCACTCACTCTAAGTAAATGGGCTGTAACTTTTGCCTGTTTTTAACTAGCTAAAGAGTCTAGTAATTATGCAACAATCATCATGTTCAATTTAAAATTTATTTTATTTGCTGGTATGTATTGGATCACTTTTAGAAATTGACTTTCAAACTAACCTATCTCTGGCCAAGTCTTTATTTATCTCTCTTTCACCTAAGCCAATTCTTATCACTTCCTACCATGTTTTCCTTGGTCTTCCCCTGTGAACTTAACTGTTTTACATCTACTAACCCAAGAACTCTCATGCATTCTTTCAATGTGGCCATACCAACAAAGTCTCCAGTTCTGCACACATCTCTCTCTACTGTCTAAATTTAATCTTCCTCTGAGGTCATTGGATCAGATCTAAACCTGTTTTTAAAACTCATTTTACACATCCATCAAATTATTCTCGTATCATTACTCTCCATGCAACCCATGTCCTCAACTCTCACTGGTCAGGTTTCACATATACATTTTTGTTAGATTCTTTAATTGGCCAACAGTGATAATGGCCGAAATTTCCTGAACTTACATTCACATCCATACCTGGCACAGTCTAAGTTATATTCATACCAGTCATATTCAGTCAGGGATAAATCCTTAACAATCAGTCTGATAGTCGGGGCTATTTTTGAGTAGGAGATGACCTTGCACATTTAGGGCTGATATGGTTCTGAACAGTTCTAGGAAGTCTTGTACATATCCAGGCCAGAGTGCACTTCTCGTGTGTTGGTTGTCTAATCCCCATCTTTCCATGGTGGAAGGAAGGTAAATACCTACTCTATTCACTCTTAATTCTTTCAATCACACAACTACCTGCTCCACCCTGTACAGCAATGGTATCACCAAGGGATGTTGGTGTACGATAGGAATCCCAGATTTCTGGCATCTGAAAATTTCCTTGCCTCTGTTCAGTCTCGAAAGATAATGGATACCCCTTGTAAGGGTAGCTGCGCATATAATTGTGAGGCAAGGGTCGAGTAATCTCCAACCACACCTCTTTACACTTTTCAAAAGACTATCATATTTTATGGAAATGTGCCTTCCTTTATGTGAAGAGCATCTTCAATAGTGTGTATTGCTTTCTTTAGACAGTTTCACTTTTGTCATTTCCCTTTGGCAAATAGAACACAGAAATTTTGCTTCTAAGTCTTTTTTTTTCTTAAAAAGCTTTTGAATCATTATTATACGTTCCCCAAATCTCATGCTCGTTAACATATATGTTGCTAAAATTTTAGATAGCATATCGATATGAATTTTTTTACATCACAGGTATGCAAGTTAAAAATATTACAAGTTTTAAATTGAATTTCATATTTAGAAAGCCAATACAATGCAGATAATTTTTTAAACAAACATTTATTTGTTTAAAAATCAAACTTTTGGCGAATTTGTTAATTCTGATCTACTAATTCAATGCTTTGTCATTTGATGTCACACCAGTCATCTAATATCATGTGACCTAAATTTTCTGATGCCAGAAATTTGGGGTCCCTTTCGTACACTAGCATCCACCAAGGTAACAAAACTTCTTGACAACCTGAATAAATATATTTTCTCCACAGTTTGTATCCATCTTCATTGTCTTACATTTCTTGCACACAAACTTGTTTTCATCTGTCAACCAGTAATTCTACGTCACTACTTGTGTAGCCAATGCTTACAAGTCCCACAAACAATTGAATTGACAACCCTATTCTGTTCACAAACCGAGCAGTTTAGTGGCTGCATAAACAGAGACCAATTGCAAAATTCAAGATGAATTTCCCATCTGCACATCCCAATAATTCCTCAACCATTCTTTGATAAAACTGAAGCCTACTACCTCCCTTTCTATAATTCTTAATTGTTTTGAAGTAGGATGCAAACAAAACAACTGAAGCCAAGATTAGAAGAGGAGAGAAAGAGAGATGAGAGATTAAAAAAAATGAAAGAGAAATAAAATCCATATTATTTGAATTCTTTGGACTACTCTTCTCATCTGAGTGTCATTTTAACGTTTCGTCCAGATTCCTGAGTTTGTCAGAAAAATTCCCAGAGTTTGACAAGATACACCCGAAGAAGGTCAGAGGTTATATTGACCAAAACATTGTGAAAATGGTACTCAAGATGAGAAAAGCAGTAAAAAAATATTCAAATAATACGAATAACCAATCCCCATCTCAAAAGTTCAGAAAATAAATAAAATCAGTTAAATAACGAAAAAATAGAACAAAGTTTTAGCGATTTGACAGAAAAAAAAAAAAATTGAAAAAGTTCACTTTTTCTGAATTCAAAGAAAAAGTGGAATTCTGATAAATTATGGCCATGTTTATATTTTTAAGAAAACTCATTGACTTGCAAAGAACTTTTACTTTTCTTTTAACATTTGTTATTATTTATGTATTTGTGCCAATTCATGTTGCATGTGAATGTTATGCTGGGCAGTTTGAATGTTGAACTTTCGGTAAATGTGCTATCGGCCATGGCCATCCATAGTTGGTAAGGTTTCTTATAATTGTTAAAGGAAATGGGATTTGTCTTAGTAGTATTAAATGTAACAATCCATTTATGAACTCATTTCACTAGAGACTCGGCAGTTATTTTCTAAGAGTTCAGCCATTGACTTGAATGTGTGTGCATTCGATTTACTCTCATGATGAAAATAGAGAATGGTTTCATCAATAAATATACCCATCTCAGAGGCAATTGCATCAGGGAGGTCGTTTATGGAAATTAAGAATAATAAAAATGCCCAAAGATCGACCCCTGGGCCCACCCATATTAATATTATGTTGCTTAGATGTGTAGCCATCGAAGAGAAACTGGATTTTTCTTTTAACTAAAAAGTATCCAATTATATTAAATATTTGTCCAGTAATTTAATCTATAAAAGTTACCATGTTTGTCTGTCTTCGTTATTTTAAAGTGCATCTCCTCTGAAACATAAAGTTGCAGAGCGGCATGAGTCAGGTCAAATGATGGCAGTTTCTGTGAACCATTCTTTTATGATTTTTTAACCAGTAAAAATAGCTGCTAATGGGTCAGAATTTAAAAAATATTCGAAATTTGCAGGTGTAAGTCAACTTAAAATGCTCTTGCATGCATGTGCAAATATACATTTATATGTTAAAGGCGGTTCATTTTTAACTATTTCTTATCCATTTGATAACTCAAATGGTAACAACTATGGTTAGAGCGCTAAATGTTTTGGTGATGATTCAAGCTGATGGCACCCAAGTCATATATATTTCAAACTTTTGAAATCACTATTATATATTGGGTACAATATAATAATCAATAGAGAATTGGTTCTTTGATAATAAATACAAAATCTGCATAAGAGTATTTTACAATCTGGCAATGTCAGGCACCCTGCTATAAATTAATTTTACTGAGAATGTCTTCATGCTAAACTTTGACAAAAGGCTTTTAATATATCAAATGCTTTGTACTAGCTTCACATACCTTATTCAATGTATGTGTGTTCACAGATAACTGCTAGTATATTTGCAGTAGTGCAGGATTGCCTAAATTTGTACTGTTAGTCAGAAATTTGGCATTTTCAAGATGGTAGACTTGAAGATGATTATGTTATAGTCAGTTGGGAAGCAGCCCCTAGTGTTTTGTTTAACATATGGAATGTTCTAGGAAAAAAAATTTGTTCAATTTTTTTTGGTTTTAGATAGAGAGAGAGAGAGAAAGGAAAGCTCTTTGTTGTAGCTAGACAAGTTCTTGTTGTGAACCTGATTTCCACCTATCTAAGAACTGACCAATCTGAATGTGCGTGTCAGCATGATTGTATGAAAGATTGCAAGTCGATAGTTTATTAAAAGTGGTCTAATGTGACCCAAGATTTTTGCATAGTTTTATAACAAAGAATACATGCAAGATTGCTTGTGATATACTTACAGTCTGAAATTCATATCTTGCTCAGAATGGTCAATACAATGCCAATATTGTTGAAATTCTTCAAAACAGTGGGCCTTAATTTTTCCAAATATTTCAAATCCACATCGAGTGACTTCTTTGCCCTCATTCAAACAGCGCCTTGGGTCATCAGTTTCTTTCTTACACAGCATAAACTCCTACAAAATTAGACAATACAAAATCACAACAAATAAAGTTATCTTGTGAGATTTTAAAAGTTAGACTTAAATAGCATTTAAGCTGACATAACTTTGATTGTGATGAGCACATTCTTATTCATCGTTGTAACATAGTATTAGTACTATCATAACATACTTTCCTAAAGATTATTTTTAAAAATTAGTAGTCCTGCCTAGAGAACTAGTAATATGGAAACATTATTTAGTTGAAATCAAAAACTAATATTTTCATTTGAACAGTATAAAATAAGTTGTCTCCCTTACAAGTAAAATTCTATTTCTGTATAAGTTTTATAATGAGCAAACATAAAAAAATTGAAAAATTAAATCACAACATCCTGAACAATGTTGTGTAGGTACAGTTAATTGAAAAATATTTCTGCCAAATAAAAATACATATAGTGTTATACAGGGGTAAGGGGGGAGTAACAGTGCTAACCAAGAATACACTATGGTGTGAAACAATGTCTGCACTTTTGACCGACTGCCCTACCCTAAACGCATGTGCCATGGTTCCTCTTTATCTTTTTACTAGCCTGGATGCCCGGTGTTGCCCAGGTATTTGGAGGTGTGTGTTGAGCAAAACAAATGGTAATAGGCAGGCAGGCTTGAACCCATACCGCGAAAGAGGAAAAGAATGTGAAAAAAAAAAGTGACATCTTTGCTGTTGCGTTCATTGCAAAACCGCAAGTGAAGAACATCAAAATTAAGGTTAGTCAATTGAAAAGAGTGGATGTCTTGTGAAAATATCTGGACAAAAAAAAAAAAAAAAAAAAAAAAAAAAAAAAAAAGAAAAAAGCGACCCCTCCTTGTAGAAAACTGCCCAGTTGAGGGTAAAGCAATTAATGTCTTTGGTCAATTTTTCGATTTTTGTCATCCGAAAGTTCAAGGTTTATATTAATAGTGTTGGGACGATTAATCGGCATCCGAATCGCAAAAAAGAACTTTTGGGGATACTGGAATTGGTATCGAGATCAGAAAAACTTACGCCTATTTTCCAATACCAAAAACAATTCCTTTAAGTATCTTTTTTAATTGATTTCGTTTAAAGCAAAATCTGTTATTGCTGGTTGTAATAATAAAGTAATAAGCATTTATTGATTTCAAATTACTAGTAAAACTAAAACCTATAGATCATCCACCACAAGTGTATTTTACGCATGAGAAAATCTGCATATTTAACGTGTTTCTTTTTACGGTAATCAGAATAAATAACAATTCTATAGTTAAAGATTTATAAAGAATTAGAATTGGTAATGGCATCGGGTCTGGGAACAATATTAGAATCTTCCCATCACTAATATATTTACTTTTTGCCAAAAATTGTGTTTGTCTTCTTTATCAGCTTACTGAAAGACTGGAATCAGAGCCTAAAAGTGACCGAGAGAATAATTGAGCAGCCAATAAGAAATCGGATAAACCATCTTCATTACTATGTTGTTTAAGTCAAAGTCAAACCATTTTAGAAGAGTTAATTTAAGGGGAGTCAATCAGTGACAATTGCTGAAAATGGAATTGAGAAAACGTTTACCAATAAAACTTGAATTTATTTTTTAAAAACAAAAATACTGGATGATTTTCCATTAATTTTGATGTAGTGATTTTTTTTACCCTAACAGGCAAGTACATCATAAAAAGTTTAGTGCTATCTTCAGTATACCAACAATATTGCAACTCATCTGGATAAGCACCTTAGTCTTTTGCCAATACTCTAAACTAAACATTTATCAAAATATGAAGTTTCATGACAACTGCTGATAAATGAATGCTTACCAAATCTTCCCATTGGAAGGCAAACAATTCATCTATATAAATAAAACAGTAGATGTCTGTCTGTCTGTCCATGTGAAAATATTTAACAGATTAACTCTTAAACTACTAGTCACAGAACACTGAAATTTACAGAAAATAGTAATTATACACCAAGGATGGTTTATAATGAGTAAAATTCATTTGAAAGGGTGAATAATATGTACTGACATATACTGGCAAATTGAAGTACAAAATATTCATTTCAACTTGTTGACATTTTTACTTCTTTCTGCGCATGGCCAAATTCAATTCATTTCTTCAAGTCGTTTAACATGTTTGCTAGGAGAAATGATGAAGTCTTTTTTATCTATTTCTTGGTAGGAAACATGGCTGGAGGGGTATGTTTTGGTTTTCTAACTGATAGCACTCAAATCATTTTTTTAACTTTTGAAATCACTACTATATATTAGGTACAATATAATATTCAATAGAGAATTGGCTCTGCAATAATAAATACAAAATCTGCATAAATTTAAATATAGTTAAACATATTTTACAGCCTGGCAAGGCTGGGTGTCCTTCCGCTAGTTTTAAATAAGTTATTTTTAATAATGAAAAAAAAACAAAAAAAACAATTCAATTTTGTCTAAGAATTTGGTCATATTCAATAAAAAAAAAAAAAAAAAAAAAAAAAAAAAAAAAAAATATTTCCCCAAAATCTCTAGCTTGGATGAAAGGGAGACTAAAACTTGCTGCTTTGGTTTCAAATGATCTGAAATAACAGCAAGGGGAGACTTGACCAAATATTTCTCATATGTTATATCTCCCATCTTTTGAAAATAGGGTAAGATTATGAATATCTCCAGTATCAAATTATCCTTATACATTGTGAAATTTACCTTATGTATGAAAAGCAAAAAGGGGAGATATAACATATGAGAAATATTTAGAATTAAATGTTATTTCAGATCAGTTGAAACAAAAGTAGCAAGTTTTAGTCTCCTCTCTATCAAGGCCAGAGGTTTTGGGGAAATATCAGATATTTTGTAATTCATATGCAAAACTAGGAAAACAAATGATTATGATTGAAACATTTTATGGCTGTAAAAAAGTGGCAAAAATAGGGTCTGGATGATGGATGATCCCCTTAATGTGCGACCTTAAGGGCAAATGTTACATAGCCCAATACACAATTCAGGTCATTACCTTTCCAACGAACCTTCATTTGTTAAATTTTGAGCAATAGTCGCTGAGATTTGGAAGTTACAAAATTGCCAAAATAGGTGGTATACATATATGGATATCTATACTGGTAGGCAAATTGAATATTGAAATGCTCATATCTTCAGTACTGTGGGACAAAACTTCATGAAAATTTGCAGGCTTTTTGAAGATTATACTATTCTATATTTAAAAGTTTATGACAATTGGTAAAAAACGAACCTATATTTTCAAACCAATAAAATATGCCCAAATTGGCCAACATTTGTATATATATAGTGTCCTGCAAGTCTACTTCAGTTTTGCTGCTTCGGTTTTCTCCCTTGTGGCCTTGCCAGACCACTAATATATATAATATATATGTTCAGAATTCACTCTTTATTTTAAAAAAAAAATGTATGATGTACGTACCCATGACAGAATAAAAAGGTCATACTCCAAAAACCACATAAATTGACAGAGTAGTTTTATTTTTAATCAAATTTTATGAGTAAGCAAAGAAGGACTGTCTCGCATCACCATCTTGAAGAAACAAAGGCAAATAACTTTACAATAATTCAAACTTTCGAGATCAGCACTATAATGCCTATGATTTCCCAAAAATGATTTTCTTTATAAAAATAAAACTACTTGATTAATTTAGATGATTTTTTCCATTCAGTCAAGGATAGGTACATCATAAAGATTTTTCTGTATTTTTGTTTTTTTTTAATATAGAGAGAATTCTGGACAATCACTTACAGTAGTTATTTTTACCAAGTAATATCAAGCTTCAGCCCCATCACTGCCATGTGCTTGTTTTACAAACACTCCAATGCAATGTAATCCAATGAATTGATTGCACTCATACCCCATCTCAAAATAAATACCCTTGACTAATCCAACTAGAGGCAAAATCCCACCCCATAACTGTAGAGATCCCTAGATGATGGAAAACGTTCTACTCTCCCTCCACTCTGCCAGTGTTAGTGGGGAGATGTGCAGCAAGGTTTGTTCACGTTACATTTAAATTTCTATGTGTTGGTACATTCTGGGGAAACAGTAAGCAAGGACGGAATTCCAAAGCCGAGCAGTACGAAAAAGAAAACTTAAGAGTATGAAGTCTTCTAGCATCCAGGGATCTCTTGAGTAAAGGATAGGATTTTGCTGATTGTCAGGTTGGGCTGGTGAGATTAGAAACGTTTTTTTTTATCTTGTCTAAAAGGGAGAAGCTAGTAGTTGGTTCACCTGCACAGATGTTGCAACAATAATCCATGCATGGCTTTGTAGAGATACAGGATACTAACAAATTGAATTAAACTTGAGAATCCTATCTAAAAAATAGCACTGTCCATATTCTTAAAAAAAACATATTTCTGAGTCCGGTTGCTTTTGGGATTCTTTCTTTGCTACCTGTTTCCCCAACTATACAAACATGCGGAAATTTAAATGTAATATGAACAAACATCTTATTGCACAACTAAATTAAAATGGCCCCTATAGATCTGGTCGCGAGTATTTTTGGGGTAGTCATGCATGCACATGCACTTATTGATCCGTGCTGAAATAATAACGTTATTATTTAAAAAGCCATTCTTAACATGGGGAGGGGAGGGTGTTTTGTACCTATTCTGTACTTTAACCTTACAATTGAATAAAAAAAAAAAAAAAAAGCATATCATAAAACTTTAATTAAACTTGGAAATACGATTTAAAAAATAGTGCGGATCAGTAAGTGCATTAAGCACCATTGTTTGCTATACTTACAGGATTTTTTTTTTTTTAAGCTATTATCGAGATTTCAAAGATGACAACCTGTCGGCTATTTTGTTGTTCTAACTCAGCAACTCGACAAATTAAATAAACACTTTAAAATAAGTTAAAACGCACACAAAAAAAATCTTACCCAGATAGGTAGAAGAGTAACTTATCTTGCCTTTGGTAACATTTATTTGTTCTTGACCACTTGTTGTCTATAGTAAAAATAGGCTCCTGAACGTTAATCACAATAGCCCCTATTTTAGTTCCGATTAATAAAAAAGTAACAAAATAAAAACATTTGTACAGAAATGAATGGATCGAATCAATGTAAACATTGTTTTAGCCGTGTACGATATTTCCCCGTGAAAAAATAAAGACGGATTTTATCTTTTAGTTTTATTCTTATTAAAAATTATTACTTTCTCAAATAGTCATACGCCTTGAAGATATTTAATGAAATCATTTTAAAAATATAAATGTATAGAAACGGCCGTAATATATGATCGCCCTTTTTTGCGATAACCTTGGCCAACAATGACACAACATGAGTTAGGTTTACTGAACTAACCTTGCACTGATTGTCGCAATATTTGCCAAAATAATGAGCTCCTGCCCGCAGTACGGACGATGTGAGCTCCAATTCGGGAACGGTCAATTCTTCATTAGAGGGCAACCATTCCTCGTTGGTGATCGGCATGTTTGATTCGTCTACCCTCTAGATTCTCCAGTTAGAAATCTTCATTGACGGCCGACAAAGCCCCACAAGACACGAACAAAAAAAGTAAGGCCGCTTACGTATTCAAAATGATAGTTACTTTCTTTTTAATAATAATAAAAAAATAAATAAATAGTTTTATTAGCTAAAGAATTTATTAGCTGAATATTCACATAGTAAAAAAGAGAAGGCTGTGAAATAATTATTTCGTCTTATTTTTGTGCTTTCAGATTTATTCGTATGAGTACTTAATGTGAAATATTGGTCTGTTCTTGTATTTTTTCCCCCCATATTTTTTTACGATAAAAATGAGGTTTTATGATTGTGAAAATAGTTTCATTATAATTATTCCGCGTTTACTTTTATTTATTTATTTTTACCTTTGTTGCTAAAACCTAAACAGTCATATTTTTCGTTAAATGGATTTTGGAATAAAAATACAAATGTGAACGTATGCACTGAGTTGAGTGTTATTCTAGATCATCCTCTCAGGCATTATCTCCTCCGAAATAGAGATTGATTTATTATCGGTTGTTTGAAGCGGCCCTACTACTAGAGAATGTTTACGGGTCTGTTTATGATAAATATTTTGCACCTATCCAAAGTGTCCTTTTCGGGTGAGTTGCATATTTCATGATAAATTAATATAATGTCTAACCAATGATAAAGTCGGAAACAAATAAATAGACTGAGATAAAATATGATGAATAAAAGAAAAAATAGAGGCTGAGATAGTGCAATGAAAATAATAGCAATGAAAGGAAGTGGATTTTGGGGTTTGTATTACTGTACAGTGTACACACAGATTCGAAAAAGTTGTCAAAAAACAAATATATAACAAATAAATGTTATCAAAGGCAAGATAAGTTACTTTTCTACGTAACTGGATATATTTTTCGTGTTTTTATTCAATGTAACATGTTTATTCAGCTCGAAAACCATACAGTGTTTACCGATGTAGATGTATTGGAAAATTCAAGATGGCGTCTGACTCTCTCTTTAACACGGTAAGTTTGGGAAAAGGTGTTATAAATAAAAAACTAGATAAAATACTGTTAAAAACTCGCTAAATATATGTTAATGTGACATAGGTTGACATATATTCGGCGGGTTTTTAATAGTATTTTATCTAGTTTTTTTATTGATAACACCTTTTCCCAAACTTACCGTATTAAAGAGAGAGTCAGACGCCATCTTGAATTTTCCAATACATCGGTAAACACTGTATGGTTTTCGAGCTGAATAAACGTGTTACATTGAATAAAAACACGAAAAATATATCCAGTTACGTAGAAAAGTAACTTAGCTTGCCTTTGATAACATTTATTTGTTATATATTTGTTTTTTGACAACTTTTTCGAATCTATGTGTACAGTAATACAAACCCCTATTGTATTTTAAACGTAAAACTGACTGAAATTAGATAAATCAATCAGTGCTAGTAAATACTCAGAAAGTAATATTATGCTACATAATTCAATACAAATGATAAAATCACATTATACGGGACAATCTTTAATTTACTTCTTCAGTCCAGCCAGCACCTTTTGATTAACAATATTCTTTTCTTCCTCCTTTCTGTCGAATGTTCGTTTTTTTTAAAAATTTTTTTTTACATTAATTTTAAATCTTTATTTAAGCTCTAGTTAAAAAAAAAAGAAAAATTTGCAAAATTTGGCTTTAGAAAGATCAATCTGGCAACCCTGTGCAAGAATATGAGAGTGAACTCCCTTTGATGTATCCTTGTTTTCGAATATCATTATAATAATATATCATTATTGTTGTAATTTTGTGAAAAAGGAACTTCACCAAAGAAAGAAATCAGCAAAACTTTACATGCAAAAGGGAACATTCAAATGAAACAGGACAAAACAAGAACATTGTCTGTCAAGGTGATGCCCTTTTCTTCCTTGCAACCTCTTTCTGCTCTATCGATATTTTCATGGCCAGTGCTCAACTGAACGCCGATCTACGGTCCTGCCTTGCCAATTCGGACCCGACGATGGGAGATCAGAAAATAAATAAACATGAATTTATAAGACCAAAAAATTCAAGCTTGATCGCCCTTTGGGGCCGTGGCACAGTTGATAAAGATGTTGAATCTCTACAGTTCCAGCTGAGAATTGTTTGTTAATTAAGCCACCGTTTTATATACCTGTAGAATTTCACATTGGATTATTACATTCCCATATAGGTGTTACTTTTTTGAGGTTTAAAAATATTTCCATTGGTTGCAAATTCTTTGATTTAACACCTTCATGTTAAACGTTGGTAGCTTTAGGAAGTGACACTGGAGTGAATGGAAAGGGAAGCAGGACCAATCTCTGGTTCCCCCTCGCCAATCTTTCACAAAAAACACCCGTCTAGCTGAATCCACTGTGAAAAATTTCACCCACTCTATATCTGTGCCTAAATCAAAACGCGGATTCCATGAACAAAGCTTCTTTCTTAGAACTGCACGCCTGTGGAACTCTGTTCCGTCTGCCTGCTTCCCACCGGACTACAACTTGGATGTCTTCAAGTCCAATGTTAACAAATTCCTGATGAACCGCCCCCTTAAGTAAACACTTCATCGAATCTCCACACTAACGTAATGTACTTGCAATAACCCTTATCCCTGAGTGGCTTCCGGGCCTTGATAAGTGGTGATCACTGTGTAAAAAAAAAAAAAAGAAAGAAAGAGGGTAAACAATCAGAACCATTTTCATTGTAGCATTCATCCAAATCGCATCTAGATGTAAAAGACATGAAAAGGAAAGAAGAAGAAAGAGTAAGCTACACACATAAAAAAAAAGAAAAAAGGAAAAGGGATAGCTTGTTATGTTTGTTAACATCTAATCTATCCCAAACAAACAGGATACTGGTTAAAAAGAGGATGCTCCACTCTGATCAGGAGAGGATTATAATGGCTGCCTGAATATCAAGGCCAAGAAAAAAAGAAAGAAAGAAAAGGGGCAACTTATTATGATTGTTCGTCTTGCACATCGATTTCTAATCTACCACAAATTCAAAACAGTGAAAATCTTGAGTTGAATCTCTTCAACCAGCTTGTTTTTTTTTTCTTTCTTTTTACTTTTAAGCAGAGGAGTACCAGCTCAGCAGAGTATTTTTTTATTACTATAAAATGTATGAGTGAATGGTGGCTTTTTTTTTTTTTACATTTATATATATATATATATATATATATATATATTACACTTATCAAGGCCCAGAAGCCACTCGGGGTTATTGCGTGTGCAGTAATCAATGTGATAGTGTTGTAGTATTTGTTAGTATTGGAGATTTGATAAAGTGTCATTACTTAAGGGGGCGGTTCTTCAGGAATTTGTTTATGTTGGACTTGAAGACATTCAAGTTGAAGTCAGGTGGGAAACATGCAAGCGGTAGAGAGTTTGTAGCAATATAGGAAACTGGCAGGTGTAAGTAGTGTTTTAGCATGGTAGTGTGAGATACCACCTTCTTTACAACAGACTTGGCAATGTCTTCAATGTGCTTGTTCCAGGTATACTTAGAGAGCAATCCAAATATGGACAATTATTTGAACTGTGTAACGTTATCTGGAAATCAATACATTGTAGTCTCTGTTGTAAAGTAGACAAAGAATAGAAAAAACATTTCAATTCGTTTTTTGTTTTTTTTGGACACTGACATTTATTTCTTCATTCTCTCTGTGATGTCCCTCACGTGATCGTTTTTCTCGATCATGCTCTCGAGCATGATCCACGTCTTTAACATGATCTCCTTTTTAAAATCTTTATTTTTCCCTACCGGTGAGGCCATTTCACATGTATTTGCACATGCACGCCCATGCTATTTTACAACTGGGCAGAGCGGTAGCTCTAGATATATCTAAGGCTTTTGACAGTGTATGGCACAAGGGTCTCCTCAGGAAAATTAAATCATATGGTATCACTGGTAGAATACTTAACATAATTAAATCCTTCTTAGATAAGAGAAAAATCCAGGTTGTCCTCGACAGTCGTACATCTAAACAGTGTGATATAAATGCGGGAGTGCCTCAGAGGTCTATCCTTGGACCTCTATTGTTCCTAATATTTATTAATGACCTCCCCGACAAAACTGCCTCTGAGATGGGTATATATGCTGATGACACTACACTCTATAACAGGCATGACAGGAAAACAAATGAACACATATCTAAAGAAATGGCAAAAACACTAGAGGATGACTTCCAATCTGTCGTGGAATGGGGACATAAATGGATGGTCACATTCAATGCTGCCAAGACTAAACTGGTTTCCTTCAATAATTACAAGAAACCTTCTCTGCCACCAATAGCAATGGCCAGTGACTCCCTGTCTGAGAGTACATCTTTCAAACTGCTTGGCCTAACGTTCACAGGAAACATGAGCTGGAACAATTATATTGAAAACATTGCCAGGGCCACTGCGAAAAAGTAGGCTCTCTCTACCGTGCTAGAAAACTACTGACACCTGAAAGTATCCTGTACCTCTATAAGGCCACCATTCGCTCATGTATGGAGTATTGTTGTCACATTTGGGCTGGTGCATCTGCTACTAGTCTCTTGCTCCTAGACAAGGTTCAAAAGAGAGTCGCCAATCTGATAGGCCCTGAACTGGCATCTAAACTTCAGCCTCTGTCCCATCGTCAAAACATTGCATCCCTCTGCCTGTTCTACAAGTATTTTAATGGTGAATGCTCTGACGAACTGCAGACACTTGTGCCCTCACGACGTAGACACCCTCGACAAACCCGACAGGTAGCTAGATCCCACCCCCACACAGTAGAGATCCCTAGATGTAAAAGATCTTTCTACTCCAGTAGTTTCTTCCCCAGAACCGCTAAACTCTGGAATTCCATTCCAGGTTCCTGCTTCCCTAACTGTACTGACATGCAGAAGTTCAAATGTAATGTGAACCGACATCTTGCTGCCCAAATCCCAACAGTAGTTGCTGCCCCTGATAGTAGCCCCCTACACCAAAGTGACAATGTGCCTTGTTTTGGGTGAAAATGTAATTAAAAAAAAAAAAAAACTGGTGAAAGACAGAAAAAGAGCAATATGGAAATATGTAAACTTTAAATTATTGGATAAGAGAGAAATAGGGATTAATAATTCTGAAATTACTTAAAGTCTAGAAAATTAGGGGAAGTAATTATAATTGGTGTTTATGTAGTTTAGGGTGTGTTTAGTTTGACGAAGTGATTTCTGACTGGTTGTATTTGAATTTCTTCATATGTTTGCATTGCAAAATAAGCTCATTTTACAAATTAATTATATTTTTATTCTGAGGGGAAGTTATTATCTTTACAGCCTCTGAAATGCAAAGGTTACAGGACTTTGAGCCTGTAGTGTATGATTTTAACTTGTTAACTATAGTCCAGTCAATAGAGAACAGAATGCTATTGAACCTAAGATTTCTGATTAAAATTGTTAGAGATGTCTCTTGTTTATTATTATCAATATTTTCGTTTCAATTAGATGTTATGTTGACATCTTGAGCTTAACAACTAATTTGGATTTGCTCTAAAAAATAGAATGTCTGACCTATCCTTATAGCGTTAATTTTCTGCTTTTAACATTTAGCATTTTTCATTTCATTTTATTTTCATCAATCAATGGAAGCATATGGGATTTTTCTCGCTGGTCAGGAAGTCAATAATAACTCCTTTACCTAATGGTAAAATCTTCTGCCGCATTTCAATTTTGGAATTTATTTATATTTACTGCTAAACTACTTGGATCATTACTATTTCTACTGGACTATTTCATGTATCGACCGCCTTTACATCTGACTAATCAATTTTTTCTATGTATTTTTTTTTTTTTTGGAGGGTGGATCTGTAAATTCACTATTGTCCCATTCGCTCGTTAGTCCGTTCACCTGTACGCACTTTTCTCAATTTTTAAAAACATTTTGCACAAACATTAAACATGATATGAGTAAAATGTAACAGAACAGATTCTCGGGGAAAACTTGAAATATCATTTTAACCCATACATTTTTTGCATCATTATCAACTTTCATACAAATATGACTTCTTGCATAATTTATAGTTTCAATTTATGTACTAAAATGGCCATGGAAAATGTGTTACACCGGCTCCATTATCTCTAAGTGAGAAAAACAAAAACTTTAATGATTCGAAATAATCATTATTTCTCGACTACTTGCAAACAGATTTTTCTACAGACCTGGATTACACACATTTTGGACTTTTAATTTGGATCCACATTATAAATCCGACTTCTTATTATGAGAACATTGACTCTTATGATCATTTCGTCTTGAAAATACTTAGCCACTCCATATCCTTTCATCTGAATTTTTTATCAATAATTTTTAATTCATTTTTTTATTTTTCATTTCTTTTCTCCATTTCAGGAATTCTTTGCACTAAATCATTTTTTCACTTATGACTAGTTTTCATATAATGCTGTTTCAGTTCATTGCTAATATCTTTCCTCTGATGAGAAGAACACATTTCTTTGAAACTCCATGAATTAAGGAAATTTTAATACTTCTTATTTGAGTATCCTACCAAACAATAAATTAATGTAAAGTATAATTTACAGTCTTAAATTGTGTTCTTCTATGATAAGCTTTATTTTCTATATTCGTTGTATTGAGATTTTTATTTTATTTTATTGAATATTTATATTTGGTTGAAGTTTAAAGCAGTTTCTGGTTTGTAAACTTTATTTTTACTTCTCGATTATATATATATATATATATATATATATATATATATATATATATATATGCATCCACATACAGTACTGTTTCGCTGTATCACAGCTCATCAGTGCGGCTAGACAGCCAACTATCTCAAGCCAGGATTGAAACTCGACCGCCTGTACGACAGTCAAGGTTTCTAACCATTACGCTAATCGGCGGCTGCTGTGCGAGTAGTGAATTAACGATGTTTTGACATCGTCCGAAATACCTAAGCTTAATTTGTTTACACAAAGAGCATCTTCTTTACGCTAATGGTAATTTGTGTATCCACTTCTCAATATGCTCAACTCAAGATAAGGAGCAGGAGCATTATATATATATATATATATATATATATATATATATATATATATATATATATATATATATATATACGTATAGAATGCTTGCTCCACTCAAGAGGGAGCGTACGCAGAAGCTCTTTCGCAGCTCTTTCGTTGCTCAGCAACGATAGATCCCATTGAGCCTGTTCTGTAAAAAGAATCGGTTATCAGTAAATAAGTTTGTAAACAGATTAATAAATTCATGTGAGCAATATAATTATAATTTCCTCCACACTCTGTAGTAGATTCGTTAGCTTGTGCATAATAAATTAAAAACTTTTTTTAATGGAAACAATTTAAATAGATGTACTTTCTTTTGAGGCTATTTGTTGAAGTAATGGTCAAGGAAATCGTCTCATTGTAAACACAATGCTAAATGGTGACGTCAGAGTTTACTCACTGTTGGAATAGTTTATTCATTATTCTCAAGGTTGAAAGGCAAATTTCTAAATACGATGTTTGATGAAATATTAACACTTTCTTTGTAGAATTTCTTTTTGTATTAAATTTTATTTATAGAATTTATACACTTTTATTAATGTAACGAATTTTTATGAGGAATTTTTAAGTTATTCAAGTTCGACATCGAACCTTTCAAACCCCATCAAAGGCTGTGACCACTCACCGCCATTATTTGCTTCTTTTTTGACAATAATGTCTGTTCAGCAGCTTCAGGTATTTCGATTTGTTATATAAATATATTTTCTTGTTTAATGTGATGTTTTTGTTTTTCTCATCTAGTTTTGTTGTTTTCGTGAAGGAGTCGTTTTTATTTAGTTAAATTTGCTAATTAAAAGGGAATATTTAACAATATTATAGCATGGTACTTATACTATGGCGAAGTAGAACACATGTCATTGTCGCTTTCTTCATTAAAAAAAAAAAGTCGCAAAGTGTTAGATATTTATTATTCGGTTAATTTATCTATTTGAAATTGTGATATAGCTACGCACTGTTAGATTAATTAATAGCTTGATTGTTAAAGCTTAGATTAAACCTCTCTCCATGAATCGTTAGTTATATATATATTTTTTTCAGATGTGTAAAAATAAAGAGGGAAAATATATAAACGTGGAGATAAAATATTTTTTTTTTCTTTAGCCCAATCACAACTACACGTTGGCAAACCGCACATATATGTACTATAATTTGCTTTTATTTATTTATATAAATATCTATTGTGAACATCGACCTTTCTCTCCTTGAAAATGTTTAATATATATATATATTTGATTATACACACGAAATATTTTCTAAGTGAAGACAAACACGCGTCCCTTGTATCTGTATATTTTTTCTCACGACTATGTGACTTACAGTTACACATTCAATGAATATTTTTTTTATTACTATTAATCGATTCTTTATTAAAATAAAAAGATGCAATAGTGTCAAGTACACGAGCAAATATTAAAATAAATAAATAAATAAATAATAAGGCACTTATGCAGAATACGGATCATGCTGAAATATTTAGAAATCCATTCTTAACACGGGGAGGGACTTAAAAAATATTTTTTATTTTCAGTACTTATACAAAGAAAGGTGACAAATCGATTTTTAAAAAATGTCTTTTTGGTACTCATCATACACTTATTGATCCGTGCTGAAATAACGTTATTATTTAAAAAGCCATTCTTAACATGGGGAGGGAAGGGTGTTTTGTACCTATTCTGTACTTTTAACCTTGCAATTGAATAAAATAAAAACAAAACTTTAATTAAACTTGGAAATCCGATTTAAAAAATAGCGCGGATCAGTTAGTGCATTAGCACCGTCTTTTTAAGCAAAAACAATATTACTTACTAAATTGCCATGTCGAAATAGTAATATCTCCAAAAATTACAAAAATCGAGTAGAAAGTTATTTATAGTTAAAAGTAATTTTTGGGGAAAATTGTATTTTTCGTAGATGTTTTAGAGGAGACCGTGAATATTATAGAAACAGGGGACATAACTCAGAAACCATATTTTAGATTACATCGTAATGGCGGCCAACGTGTTTAACTTTTTTTTCAAATTTTTTTACGATCAGCCCCAGCGTAGTATAAACACCTCCAACCAACTACCCCATGTTAAGAACGGCTTTCAGAATACCCCCCATCTCATCATGTTAAGAACGGCTTTCGAGGTTGGGGGGGTGTTTATTCCGAAAGCCGTTCTTAACATAGGGAGATTATTGGGTGTTTACGCTGGGACACGTCGTAGAAATATACCCTCCCCCCCTTTTTTTAAAACTAAAAATGCAATAGCAGTTGTCTTGTTCTACTCGATGAATTTTCGTAATTTTTTGACATATTACTATTTTCGACATGACAATTATTAAGTAATATTGTTGTTTCTTTAAAAAAAAACTGATATGTCCTCTCGCTTTGAATAATTACCATACTTTCAACTAACAATTTGATACTTGCAGATACCGTTTTGAAATAACGTTTTTATTTAGAAACCCATTTTTAACATTGAGGGATGAGGGTGTTTTTGTGAGAACAAGAAAAAAAATGGCCGACGTAAGATCGTCATTTCTTTGTGGTCTGGATAATCGTTCACAAATAGAAAATATAACAAAATACCACCCAATAAATGTTACCATGATGACATTTATTGGGTGGATTTCTATCACTGTTTTGTTTTATTTTCGAGTTTTGAGCGATTATCGAGACGATAAAGAGATTAGAATCTCCTGTTGACCATTTTGTTGTCAGTTTAACTTAAGAGCTCGACACTACTTGCATTTCAAATTTAAACACTTTAAAATAAGTTAAAACACCAAAAGTTTTATCCATGTGGTTAGAAGAGTAACTGATCTTGCCTTTGGTGACATTTGTTTCCTTACGTTTTCCTTTTACGTTTTATTGTCTATAGTAAAGAATGCCCAGAAGCTTCATTTACGACGGTCGTTGTTTGGTTCGGTTCAAATTCTAAAGAAGCACGATAATTTAATAACGAAATTATATTCACCAGAATGCATTTTGATTTATTCGTAAACAAATCGACAATTTTACTCTAGCCGAGGAAAAAAATAAAATATTGTACTTCATGACCCTTTGAACATCTGTTGAATCGAAAATTAAACAAATAGAAACATTATTACATTTTCACACGATTGGTGACATGCAATGGTTTTCCACAATATCAACAATTTTCGATTTTTGAGCGATTATCGTATATCCTAATGGATAGTCAACTTTTTTTGTTTTGTTCGAACTTGACAGGCTTGATACTACTTTTGTTTCAAAATAAATAAACGCCTTTAAAATAAGTTTAAAAAAATCTATGTAGATAGTAAAAGAGTAACTTACCTTTTGGTAACATTTATTTATTGTATTTATTATTTGGATTAATCGAACTACTGTTTTCATCTTGAGTGTGATTTTCACGTTTCGGTCGTTGTAACCTCCGACCTTTTTCAGGTGTATCTTGTCGAACTTAGGGAATGTTTCTGTCGAACTCGGGAATTTGGACGGAATTTCGAGCGGAACCTTTTATTTACTTCACGGGAGTAGCGTGCTTTTGTTCCGTCAGCCATGACTGGATAGAGGTCCTAAGTAATTCGCAATAGTATATTTCAGGCGCCCACACTGAGGATTGAACCTTTAACCTTCAGCGGAATATCACTTTTTACAATTGATTTTTCCAAGTACTCTAACCAATGCGCCATGGGTCCTTCCGGACGTTGTGAAAATCACACTCAAGATGAGAACAGTAGTTAGTTCGATGAATCCAAATAATACGAATAACCGATCCTCATCTCCAAAATTCAGAAACGTCTTATTTGTTGTATATTTATTTATTTATTTATTCATTCCTCTTTGTTTTGTTGGATGTAAAAAAAAAAAAAAAAAAATGCCCCAATTTTCTTTTTTGAATTCTTTGTGATCATTTATTTATGAGATTTCCATGAAAATTCGGAAGTGTGTGTGTGTGTTGGTGGGGTGGGGGGTCTGAAATTGATTTAACTTTTGAATTTCGTCAATTTTAGTTTCTTTTCACACGAAATATCCACCCCCTTTTTGAAAATAGAATCTCAAAACTATTAGACAGAATCGCGTATCTGTGTTTATCGCCTATAACTTTGATAAGTGGGCATTTCTAAAAAAAAAAAACTTACTATTAATAAAATATTTATTGAAATTAAATAAGGGGAAAACTACAATAAATTATATAAAGTTTTGGTGCTTGTTAAGATAGTCGACAGATCGATTTTTTTTTAATATGGCGTTTTAAGCAAAAAGTACTTGTCATGCTGAAAGAATAAAATTTATTTATAGTTAAAAGTAATTTTTATGGAAAATCAGGGGAAATCACATTTTCCCTAGATGTGAACACCTTGAAGATTGCCAATAAAGAGGGCATACTTATCTCTTGACTTTTTTTTAATAAAGACTATAGCAATGTTTTTTTTAATAAAATTAATTTTTGTAATTTCTTGATATATTACTATTTTCAACATCACAAGTATGTACTATTGTTTTTGCTTAAAACGACATATTTTAAAAATCAATCTGTGAACCTGTTTCATTTACATAGAATATTAATATAAAATGAATATCATATACTCATCAGAAAAAACAAGCATGACCATATAATGTTGGGAATAAAGCCATATTAAAGAACTCCCATCGCATGTTTCTCACTTCTGTAGTCTTCATTTCCAATATATGCTCTCTTCTATTTAACAAGACTAGAGCTTCTAAACAAAAAGGATTGGTAATAATACTGGATGCTCTGATGAACTACAAGCCCTTGTACCCCCGCGATGAAAATACCCCCGACAAACCTGATAAGCAGCGAAGTCCCACCCCTACACAATCAAGATTTTTAACATGGAGGGATGAGGGTGTTTTTGTGAGAACAAGAAAAAAAAATGGCCGACGTAAGATCGTCATTTCTTTGTGGTCTTAATAATCGTTCACAAATAGAAAATATAACAAAATACTAGTAGAAGAAACCCACCCAATAAATGTTACCATGACATTTATTGGGTGGATTTCTATCACTGTTTTGTTTTATTTTCGAGTTTTGAGCGATTATCAAGACGATAAAGAGATTAGAATCTCCTGTTGGCCATTTTGTTGTCAGTTTAAGAAAGCCTTTTACTCTAATAGCTTCTTCCCCAGAACTGCAAGACTTTGGAATTCTCTTCCGGTTTCCTGCTTCCCCAACTGTACTGACATGCAGAAGTTCAAGTGTAATGTGAACAGACATCTTGCTGCTAAACTTCCTACATAGTACCCCTGCAACTTAGGTCACTGATAGTAGCCCCCTACATCAAAGTGGCAATGTGCCTCGTTTGGGGTGAAAATGTAATTAAAAAAAAAAAGAAAGAAAGAAAAAAATATGCAGTGAGTAAAATATAATTGCCAAAGTGGATTTTCCCAAAACATATCCAAATCCAATCTAACGCGACCGTAGACGAGATGAACTCACTATACGAGTTTGTAATGTAATTAAAATCTTGTCAGTAGCTGAATACTTGATGCTTCGCCAGGACTGTCAAGGGTACTTTTTATCGTGACACCATCGTGATGGGGTGCCTACTACGGCTTAAGAGAGTCTTGTCTACCCTTGAGAGGAGGATAGACTGCGCCACTTTCTCAACCTGGTATTTTTACCTCGCGGTACATACAATTCCTTGCCTTCTCAAATGGTCACCCATCTGGTACTGGCCAGGTTCAACATTGTTTAACTTTAGTGATCTGGTGAGAACCGGTTTATACAAAAACACCAAAACATATATATATATATATATAAAAAAGTGAACATGTCTGTCTGTGTGTCTGTGTACATTTCCCTACGCCATAACTCTGTCAATTTTTAGTCCACAGACTCGAAATTTGATATACAGGTTACTGATATTTGGGAAAATCGATGTGATCGGTTTTTGGCCAGAAATTTGGCGATTAAGGGGTCAAAGTTCAACGATTTGACCTTTGAGGGTCACTTTTTTCGCCGATATTTTTTAAAGTTATCCTCTCCTTTAGATTGTCTAGCCTTAATTTTAAAAAATGTCGCTTCCGGTTTGGCGGTAGTCATAACAGCATAAACGTTAGGTTTTACCCCGTTCTTTTCCTCCTTTGCGGTACGGGTTCCAGCCTGCCTTCCTACTACCACTTTATTTTATTTTTTTTTTTTTTGCTCAACATACACATCCAAACACCCGGACACTGACCAAGTTTTTGTATTTGTTTTTTTTATTTGATGTTTAAAAGTTACACATTTCACATTAGCTTTGCTATCTTCAAACACATTGATTTAGAAATGCTTTGGTAATTGTTTTTATTGTAGTTCTATGTGTATGTGTGTTTCATTCTCTTCAATGATGGGTCATTTCTTTTCTCTTAGAATCCTAAAACAATCATTTCTATATTTTTTTGAGACAATAATTCCTGAATTCACTGTCGTTTGTCTTGTTGGGCATCAACTGAATAAGTGTTTGCAATTAGAAGATATGTTTAGAGGATTATATGTGCTTTTCTGCATTTATCATCCTAAATTTGTGTGTGCGTGCATGCGTGAGGAAGTGTTTTGACGTGGGATGCAGTAAATTCACTTCAGTTCATTTGCATTCAGACACAGAATTTAATTAATACAGAGATTGAATTACCATTCCATATCATACAAACGAGATAATTTTTCATTTTGATTTATATTTTTTTGATCACCTCATCAGCCAATTAATTTGATCTGTTTCTTCTCTTTAGGGGAAAAACTTACTCTAAAGTGAGAAACCCTGCTTCGTGCTGTAACAAGTAAGTACTTATTTTTGTTTTTTATATACCACTAGCAGGGAAACCCGACGTTGCCTGGGATTGAATGATAATCAACAAATATTTCACTCTCTTTATTTTTATTGCCATCGAAATCTGTGAAATCGCCTGCGAGGAAGCTTCACATGCCCCCATGCAGTAGCATTGCATTCTAGAGAACCTTCTGTTTCTTTTATAAAATTATTTTGTATAAACTTTCCAGTTAACGAAAAAAAAACATTAAGAAATTTACGTGCCGGGTTTGAACCTACAGACTACGTCACGCAAAAAAAAAATGCATGCTATCAACTTACCCACAGTAGAATTTTCATGGCCCTTTGCTCTATCATTGCTGCTAAGCAATGACATGGAAAAAATGGCTTTACCAATGATAGATAAATTAAAATAACAGTATCAATTATTGGTAATTATCGGGGACATTCTGAGACAAAACTTAACTAAGATCACTCCCAGACCTATACACTAAAGTTGTGTAAATTTTAAAGAAAATCTGTTCAGCCATTTTGGAGTCTATAAGGAACAAACTCACACACAAAGTTGCATTTATATAATTGTAGAGATAATCTACATCAGGCATGTTAAACGTACATCCTGTGGGCTGCATGCGATCCATTGTGAGCTTGTTTGTAGCTCACACAAACAGCAACTTTGAAAAAAATGTGTGTGTAGGGGGCATATTAGCATACTGGGCGTGTCTGGAAAAGTAATGAGAAATTCCTTTGTATCCTCACTTAAAGATAATTTATCTTTTTTTTTATTTTTTGATATTAAATCTATTGATTGAAACTTTTAAACGTCACATGCATAAAATTGTCAGGTTATCACTATCTTTATCAAAACAGTTACAGGTACATTATGAAAACCCGAGGGATTTACAGTCATTCATGTCACAATTTTTCAGAAAACTAGGTTGACTGATTATCACTTCTCATCTCTGATGAAACTCAGAACTGTACATAAATTTCAGCCTGACATATGATTAAGGTGTGAAGTCTTGGAACAAAATATGAAAAGTGTCTGAATACTTGTCCAGTTTGAACTATCATAATTTATGTGCATTGGATTTGGTTGCTGTTGCATTCAGATACAATTGAACTGTTAACTTAAATTTTCATTATTATTCAAATAAAGAATACATTTATATCACAGGCTAATTTTTTTCATTACATTTATTTGTTAAACTACATGTACGTTTGTATTTGAATTCTTGAATACAACCAAATTATTGCATTTTTCTAAGTTAAACGAAAAATATTGTGAAATAATTTTATTAAACGACTTCAATTACAATTGTGAGAGTGCGACCCTAATATAAACTTACTCTTATGGCCCTCGCAGGATTCTGAGTTTGACACGCCTCATCTATATGCTCTATAATCGATTAAAAAGTTAGGTGTTTTGGAAGTTTGTCTGTATGCAAACAGTATAAACATGATTGGTTGACAAAAAAAGGAATAGGCAGAATACACTTGACTAAGGCAATAATTCTTATGATCTTAAAGCATCAAAGCACTGAAAATGATTTTGATATTTTTTTTTTTACACTTGCCATACTCCAGTTTGAATCTCGTAAGTCGAAGGAATTTTGTAAACTGTTTAATTTATTTAAAGAAATTAGTGTGCTTGTTAAGATAATCGACATTGACTTTTTTAAAAATGTCATTTTAAGCAAAAACGACAGTACTTATGTTAAAAATAGTAATATATCCAAAAATTACAAAAATTCATAAAGTAGAGCAACTCCTAATGTGTATTTAAAAAAAAAAAAAAAAATGCATCGCTATGGTCTTAAAGTATGCCATTAAAGTAAAGGAGATAAGTATGTCTCCTGTATTTGAAATCTACAAGGAAAATGCAATTTCCCCCAATTTTCCGTAAAAATTACTTTTAACTATAAATAATTTTCTACTCGATGAATTTTCGTAATTTTTGGATATATTACTATTTTCGACATGATGATTAAGTAAATATTGTTTTTGCTTAAAACAACATATTTAAAAAAATCGATCAGTCGCATCTATCTTAACAAGCACCAATTAAAGAACTTACCATAAAAAAAACATTAAATTTTGTTAAAATTCATGAAAATTCAGATACTCTAATTTTTGTGAAACTTTAACAATATTAAGCATCAATTTTTAATTTCTTTGGAATATTTTAAATGGATACCGCATAATATGGTCACAACCTCCCATTTAAAAAATGAAATGGTTCAAATTTTCATAATTTAATTTGTAGTCATTATGCACTAATTAAGATTTGTTTTTTAGACTTGAATTTCTTAAGACTCCTTAAAGGCTTATTAGAAATTTTCTAGAATGACAATCATGTAATAGATTTTGATTAAAATTGGATTGTTTTATGGGGCCATAAATGCATCGACTAGAAGAGCAAAACCCTCCAAAAATGGGGCCATTAATTAGCCATGGGTTGTAACCTGTGACCTTTTAGGCTAAGTATAAGTAGTCCATGGTCTGGTTGCATTAACAAACGCCATAGACATGTGGAGCAGAGCTAGGTTTGATGTCTACTTGGATTGTGTGTAACCATGTCTTCAGTTGGCCTCCTGGGTGCCTTCACCAGTCTTGGAGGGATAAATGTGAATTATTCTGTCTTCTCCATCTTGTAACACTACTTCAGCCTTTGCTTCATCTAGATCAGCGGTTCTCAACTGGGGGCGAATCACCTCCTAGTGGGCGAAAATCAAATTTTGGGGGGCGATTTTCAATCAATTTTATCTGCTTGAGTAATATTAAACCTGACATTGAATTTTTAGCGAAGCATCACCAATCTCAGGGCTCACACTAGTTAGACTCTCTACATTTCTTGTAAATTTGCAATAAAATTATTTTTAATTAATTTGTTTTCCATTTGCATGTACAAAATGTTTCTAGTGTTGGTTAGTCATAATTACAATATTTGTTATTTATTCTTGGAGGCGATTATGAATTAACTTAAGTCAAAAATAGCTTTTGGGGGCGATAGCCGGGAAAAGGTTGAGATGTATGTACATTCACCTAACAATTTAATGGAACAAAACATACCGTAAAAATTGAGTATAACTTAAAAATCCTATCTACAAAATAGCACGGCCCGTATCCTGCATAAGTACCAAAACCACACACACACACACATTCATTCCATTACGTGAATTTACAAAAACAAAAACACAAAAAACAGTTAACGTTAATAAAGTTTTCATTATTATAATGTTGTAAAATACTTTATTTGCATTAAATTAGTTTTTATTTAAAAATAAAGTTTAATTATATAATATTTGTTTATTAAAAGCTCAAAAAATTATATTGAGAAATAGAATATTGTTTTATGACTAAAAATTATAAGGGGGTCCACCAAGAAAAAAAAGAAGGGAAAAGGGGTCCATGGGTCAAAAAAGGTTGAGAACCGCTGATCTAGATGATTCACTCGCTTAGCTGTTCACATCATGCCCTAGTATCTATAAGTTCATTCATAATTGTATTATTTAATACCTTCTTTCTCCTTTTTTTTTACCCCCCCCCCTCCAAATGAGATTTCACAAGGTTCTTTGGATACACCCGATTCAAATGAGGTATCTAGTTGTAGAAATGGAGTCTGACGAGATGACAGTCATTAGTATTAGGTGCTACATTTTGTGGTTTTGGGGCAAGTTGACGCGGCAACACTGTTTACTGTTTCCTCCCTTCCAGTTGGAAGTCTAACATGGGCGTATTGAGGGTTGCATTTTAGCAATTCAACTTCGTCGACAAAGAGTTCATACTTAGACTAGAAGGACCTGTGGAAATTCCACAGGGGACTGATTCATATGTAATATATTGATGTTGGCATTCTGTAGATGTTCAGTGTAAATGGAGATGCTTTGTAGCTTTTTTGTTAAAACTGCAAAATTATTTATCTAAGCTAGCAGGGACGACTGGCATAGCCAGGTCATAAAATACATTTAAATATGATATTTTAATTCTTGCAGATTTCGTATATATTATTATAGAGTTAATGTTCTATCGATTTTTATAAATTATAAAGTTACGATTTCAAAAATAAAAATATATCCATATGACTTTGGTTCATTAGCTTGAATTGAAACTGAATCCCGAATTTATGAATATATATATATATATATATATATATAAACTTTAGTTCCTTCAACTATAATCGAAACCAAAACTTATGAAGAATTCTTGATAAAATTATTTATAAAAAAAATAGATTACTATGGTGCCATCAGCTAAAATTGAAACCGAAACCAACTTAGGAAGAATTCTTGATAAAATTATTTAAAAAAAAAAAAAAAAAAAGAAGATTATTGGAGTGCCATTAGCTATAACTGAAACCAAAATTATGAAGAATTCTTAGTAAAATTATTTATAAAAAAATTAAATGACTTGAGTGCTATCAGCTATAACCGAAACCAAAACTTATGAAGAATTATTGGTAAAATTATTTATTACAAGAAATGGAAGTCCATAACAATTAAACGACCCGAATGTAAGCGTGACACAGAAAATAACACACATGCTATCGTATTAATATATAGATGACAGTATGTTACCTTTCATCAGGACTGGACCCGGATTCAAAAGCCAACCGAGAAGAGAGGTACCAGATGTTGATTTTCGATTATACTGGAATATTTGCTGGTGAGGTGTAATGTTAGTGGCAGTACACAATAACGAAAGTATGGAATGCAAGGCATCATGCCTGCGATATCGTTTTCCATAACATGGCATTTAGTCATTCTACCTGGCCATTTTCCTGTGGGTTAGAGGTGCTTGTGCAGCTCATTGCTATTCCCTTTTTATGCAAAAAATCTGTTAGTTCTGTTGAAAGGAATGATGGACCTCTGTCAGAGTGAATAAAGGAAGTCATACCAAATAGTGAAAATAGTTGACAGAAACAATTTATGGCTTTTTGTGAGGACAAATCTTGACAAGGAGAGGCAAAATCTTGACAAGGAGAGGCAAAGGGGAAGTGTGAATATTTGTCGATAATTTGTTTCGACTATTCGATGGCAGGGGACTTTTAAAGTCAACACTTAAGCGTTCAAATGGTTATGTAGCTTTGACAAGCTTAAAATTAGTTGGATGAAAAAAATTGCGGTTTTAATTCTGCACAGACAGAAGAGTTCCCAATTGTTCATCGAACATCCTTGATGGAGTAAAGGAAATTACACAAACATACAAACTGAGATATTCGTGTGATGCCTGGATGACAATAAAACGTGTAGTTCTTGTAGACTGGTTGAATTAGTTAAGGAGCAAACCGCTCGAGAAAATGTATCTGTGGCTGCATTATCTTTCCCTGGACGGTATATTACATCAAATGTAAGGGCTGATAGTTCGATTCTCATTCTTTATTTTGCTTGAATGTTTCAGGTCATACATCAAAGCTATCGAGTGTTGGTCTGTAATGAGTTTAAAGGCAGAACCGATAAGGTAGTGACGCCATTTACGTACTACTTCGATGATGGCATGTTTTTCGATCAAAGAGTAATGTTGCTTGCTAACTAAAAGAGATCGCGAAAAGAAAGCAACTGAGTGGTTGTTCTGATTGAGAGTGGCAGCCAGGGCAATGTCTGAAACATCGATTTTTACGGTAAGGGGTATGTTAGGATCAGTTATCGTAAGTGAAGTGTGCTCAAGTTCTTTGAGGTCGGTAAAATCCGCTAAGCAGGATTCAGGTAGGGGGAAGACTTGGTTCTGTGCTAGCAGTCGAATTTTATCTGAGAAACGAGGAATCCACTGAGCATAATATAAAACATTCCAACAACCCGTTGTAATTTAGTATTTTGTGGTGGAGGTAGATATCTCAAAGCATGGAAGCGTTCAAGATCTGGTTTTACAACTCCAAATGACACTTCATATCCTAAGAGGGTGACTCAGTTCACATAATGTTCTTGTTCTCATTGAAATTTATGTCATACTTCCTGGCAACATCTAAGAAACGATTAAAGTTTTCATCATGTTCCATCATATTACGACCACATATAATGATGTCATCAACATATGCAAAAGTGTTGGCAACCTTCTTGCGTTTTATTAGATTGTTTATCGATCGTTAGAAACATGATACACCGTTTGTTATGCCACATGGAATACGGCAGAATTGATATAGATTTCCACAGGTTTCAAAAGTTGTGAATTTCTTCTCTTCTTGTATTGATATTTGATGATACACATTCTGCAAGTCTGGGATAGTAAAAACAGAATAGCAAGCAATTTTTTTGGACTAGTTCATTAATTCTTAGTAAAGGATAAGCATCAAGGTACGTGAAGCGGTTAATGGGCTGACCAAGGTCATGACAAGACACTTGTTGCATTGATCGTTAGTAGTTACTAGAACCTGTGCTCTCCAGGGAGAGAAAGAGGGTTCGATAATACCGTCTTTTAGAAGGTCATGAATTTTGGATTGTATAAACTGCTGATGGATCAGTGTCTTCTGGATTTTTGTAGCAATAGGCTTGCAACCAGGCGATAAATGTTTGAATAGTGTTAGAGAAACAAGATGGGATGCCATTATGACGCATACAGAGAAGGGATCTTTGTGGCCCCTTAAGGGTATTTCTACCTTTAAGTGTAGTTTGAGAAAGTTGTGGCTAAGATGTCCAAGCTAAGAGAAGAAAAGACTAAAAGTTTGAAACTCGGGTAGGTAAACCGTTTATATGCTAATATCGCATAGCAGTGACCTAATGTACTGTTTGATAAGGCTGTGGACGCCATTGATATCTTCCTGCGAGAAGTTTGTATCGGCCAGTTGTACTTATGGATGATGTTCGATGATATATTGCTTCCTGAGCTACCATTATCCACCAGAGTCTCCAGGATTATTCCATTCACTGAAAGCTTAATTATGGCTTTCAACAAACAATCAGGTGATGCAGCGGTTACACTGGATGAGATTGATGATTCACAAGCAGAAGTCACATTTTAGGGGAGCGATTTGATCGGCAGACTAGTTGGAAATGTATCCTTTTGCTGCAGCTTCTACAGACAGCATCATGGGCGGGGCATTTAAAAGTATGAGAAATCTTGCAAGTCACTGATGGTTTGGCGGTGGCGCCACATCGTGTAAAGTTGATATAAGATTTGTCTTGTTTCTGGGCTGTTTCTAGAGAACGAGCTAAGTCGGAAGCATCTTTCAGATTGAGTGTCCTTTGTAAGAATCGTTGTCGAATTGTATGAGAGCAAATGCCTGCTTGGTCACAATGTTCTTCAGCCGTTATTGTCTCAAAGCAACAATCTGCAGTAAGCAAATCTAGCTTCTGCTAAAAATCACCAATCATTTCACCAGCTAGAGGTTGCCGAAAGATGTCTAGAATGAAAAATGTTAGAGTGCTTTACGAAAAAATACTCTAGTTTAGCAATGGCTGATTCATATGAGTCACAATTTGCTATTTGTGCACTGGATGAGAGATGTAATTGGTAAGAAAGTCTAGTTTGTTAGTTGGTGGACAGTCAATTGATCTCAAGAAGTTGTTGAATGTACAGAGCCAATGTGTCCAATAGTCCGCATAATCAGTCGCTGAAGGATTACCATCAAAACACTGTGGCTTCCGAAATTGGTCCATTTTGGATTAGATTTTAGATGAATAAATTGTAATGATTTGGAATACGGAAGACAAATGAAAACCGGTTAATAAGGCCTTATTCATCTAGAATCACAGATATGCATTCTCTGAAATAGAAGAATGAAAAATTGGTAAGATTTTACACAAATAACAATGCTAATATGACAATAAACTCATAATTTCGACATATAGTGATTCTTCACTGAAGAAAGAAGTCAGCGAAACATTACATAAAAAAGGGAACATTTGAAAGAAACGGGGCAAAAAAAGAAAACGTTATCTGCCAACAGGGCTGAAGGAGTAAATTAAAGATTGTCTCTTACAATGTGATTTTATTAATTGTATTGAACTATGTAGTATAATATTAATTTCTGTGTATTGGTACGTGTTAATTTATCTCCTATCAGTCAGTTCTATATTTAAAATACAATGGACATCATGTTCATAGAAATGTTAAAAAACTCATATTTGCTGTGTGTGTTATTAGTTTTTCTGTCTAAAAAGACTAATTTTTTGTGCTATTCACAAAATATCAGTTTTTATTTCTCATTCCACGGAATTTCCCCAGGTCCTTAATATCAGGGTAAGAAATAGTTTCATTTTTATGTTAAACATCTATAATTGGTTATCAGATAGTCACAGTTGGTTGAGAAATAGCATAAGCTCATAGTTCGGAGTAGTTCAGTGATGAAAAATGTCTCTACTTTAAAATTATGTCTAGCCGGTCAAAATATTATCAGAAAGAAAGTGCAGCAAACCAAATTATATCTGAGTGAAATAAAAAAAACTGGGTAATCAGAATGAAGTATTGCTTTCTTAGACTAGCAATACACACGATAAACCGCTTTGGATAATTACAGATTTCAAGGGGGTTCTGCTATAATCATCATATTTTAGAAACCAAAGCATCTTAAGTCCTCAAAATACCACCGTTTTGTTTGAAAATGAATATACTTTCAAATAAACTAATTAATAATAATGTACATTGTATATTTTAAGAGTTTTAGGCAAATAAGGTGCTAAACATGTTAACATCATACAACAGCGTTTTCGGTAAGATTTTGTAGTGCCCCCCCCCCTCCTCCCTGATTTGTAAACAGTCGTACCACGTTTCTCTTAAGAATTTCGTCATGAAATTTGGAAATTAACTGGAAGAGATATTACTTTTAATAGATTCGGTTGTCCGAAATTCTTTTGACAGCTCATATTTTTTTTTTTTTTTTGTTATAAAAAAGACTTCAACATGACGAGTTTGGAAAATTTTGAAAAAAAATTTCTTTGGACACCCACTGTTAAATAAATCAATCTTTTTATTACATTTATCCATTAAAAATAAAAATGTAACTTTATCTTGTACCGAGCAATTTAAAATTATGATACCTGGAAAAAAATCGTTCTATTTTTAAAAAGTATCTAAAAAAAACGATCTGTAGCAGCAGCAGCTACTATCGCTGTACTTTACCGTAAACAAATTTTTTTTTGTTTTTTATTCCTGAATGAATTAAAAATTAAAAAAATTAAAATATGAATATAAAAAAAATGTTCTTACATATTTAATTGAAGCTCATATTATTAGAACATAATTAGCTTAACTAGAGCTCGGTTATCAGAATATATAATTTTGAAGCAATCCGGCGTTACTTTTGGTCAAATTTAAAAAATATAATTGAAAAACAAATATGTAACGTGTGCACTTTTATCCATTACATTAGTTTTTAACGGTGAATTAAACAGTGTTTTATTTTTTAAAAACAAAAAGAAAAAACCCCGAAAATGTGAAATTGATTTTTTTTTTTTGTTTTTTGCTTCATGTGTGCGAGCAATAACCCCCCCCCCCATATATATATATTCATTTTTTTTTTTTTTTTACAATTTTTTTCAGTGGATTATATAATTGAATGGGCACTAATCTACCCAATTATATATATAAAACAAAATTTTTTAAATACAAAATCAATATTTAAATATTTGTAGGAGGTGCTCAGTTTCTAGTTACGTTCCTATTTACTTGCTTCCCCATGAGGACAGTTAGACACAAGGTCAGTTTTTAATGCAAGGAAAATCCAGCTTTCCAAAAAGGGTCAATCTGGATAGAAACAAACATAAAAATTGTCTCAGTCATGAAGGATTTCTCCTTCACTTACAAAGGACAGAAAAGGTGTAGTGTAGCATACTACACTGATCTTGGCCCAAAGTCGAGATAGAGAAATAAAAAAAAAAGCGTCTTAAACTGGAAAGTTTAATGAAATAATGTGTCACTTGGACAAGAAATGTAATTGAAAATAAAAACCAAATTTATCAAAAATTTGTGAACGATTTCTTAGCTTTAGCAAAAAATGTTTTTTGATATTTAAATAAGTGGGCAAAAATACTTAAGTTTTTCAAACGTCACGTTTTCTTTTAGTGACATCACTTGTTTTAAATGAAATTTATTTTTGTCTATTTGTCGTAATTCTAAAGTTTCACACATCTTAAGAATTATGACAAACAAAAATAAATTTCATATTTAAAAGTAATTTGATGTCCAAAATCTAAGGCTTAATATTTTCAAAGGCCAATAATTATGACCCACTAATCGTAAATATGGGGGTCAAACGCCTTAAAAAAAAAAACTCCCTTAATCCTACCTCTAACCCTAGGTACGAGTGGCAAGCCTCCTCTTCTTAAAACCTTTAACCCTGACAATAACGCTAAGTCTAAGCTCCTCACCAAAGTTCCTTGGTAAGCTACATATAAATGTCTAAAAAAAAATCCTTCCTTAAAGAAAAGTGCACCATTTATCACTCATAAAAAAATAAATTAGTTAACTGTCCTAAAACGCTAGAATGGTCTCGAAACGGTGAATTATTTTACATTAAATTTATGTGAAACTAATCCCAACTCTAAATTCTAAGATTGTTTTTGTTTTGTTTCTATCAAGTCTTCAGGGTGTTCACACATAATTTTCCTTAGCGCTATCATTAACCCAAAGTCAGTGGAAACTTCCCCACCCTCTCATAATTGCACAAAGACCCTCTTAAAACCACACTGCATCTTTAGAAAAAAAAAAAAAAAAAAGGCACACAGGATTTCTCCGATAGAAAAAAAAATGGTTAACTGCCCTAAAACGCTAGAATCGCTGAAAATGGGGAATCATTTTACATTAAATTCTAAAATAATACTTAAAGTTTTTTAAGGTATTCACACATAATTGTCTACAAAGGTAAAATCGCATATTTTGGAGAGGTGATCAGATAGGGTGGGGGTAACGGAAGGTATTAATCTACAATAATACCAAAGAAATATTGCAATATATTCATTTTTAAACAGTCCTATATTCCGATTTCAGTTATTTGTACATATAATGCATTACAATTCAGCTTTGAGTTCTTTAACTTCTTTTAATGAATACATGGCATTTTTAAGGAATTGCAGCATATTTATGTGCATTTACTGCAGATTATTTGGAAATCATTAATTTTTGGATATTTTCAGTAGCATATTCTAATTCCTAGCACAAAAATACACTTATATGGTAAATTTCATTGCTTAATCTGTTTTAGCAAAGATATATCATTTTTACTGAAAAAAGTAGTGTAAAAAATGTGACAAAACGCATATGGTCTTAAAGAGGGAAAAATATCCAAAATGTGTGAGGCACAAAAATAGTCATAACTTCTTTAATGCGAATTGGATTTAAAAAATTTAAAAAGAGCTCATGAAGGTCTTTCTATAGATACCAATATTGAAATATTTTAAGCTATTTCAATTTTTTCATATGTATTGCTAGTTAGACGTACTGCTTTATGGGATCAAACTGTGAAAGATTGATTGACTTAATTTTATACTACAGTATGTATGTATATATATATATATATATATAACTCTGGCACAGCTTGAGTAGGTGGTGTTTGCATCAGTCAAGCATATGTGCTCAACAAATATTTTGACATTTCACCACAATAATTGACTTGGTTTCTCAGGCTATAAACGCACAGCTGGTAACAGCATGCATAGTTTCTCTATTTCAAAGGTTGTCACAATCTAAGGTGGAAGTGAGGATAAGCTCCTTCCCCTTTAAAAAATTCCCTCATAGAGTGCATCTCAAATAGCCTCTGACAATCAAGCCCAGCTCCTGGCCTTCTCGTGTGGTTTAGCTACTAAACTAAACTGTTTATACTAACTGGGAGAAGGGACAAAGGCGGTCTACTGGTGCCTTAAAATCAGTCACTTTGGACAGATTAGGCTCGTCAACTTTGGATGGTAGCTTATCTAGGAGAAGGCAACTCCGATTCAAGACCTCCGTAGCTTTGCCAAGGGAAAGGTTACAGAAGTAAACCTCAACAGAAAATCTGGAGACAGTCCCCCTAAGGTGGCTTGACTTTATATTGTCATCACTGGCAACTCCTGTAACATAGTTAAAGCCAAGCTGTATCAACTGTCTTTTCCTTAGATCCTCTAGCTTTGCAGAGAGTAGGGGGACTGCTGCATGGGTAACAGCTATCCTCCCATATCACCCTGCTCCAGCTATTTAGCTTCAATGCTACACTATTGCCGCCTAAGACAATACAACAAGTTTCTATTGTACATTCCCTTTCACAGTCTCTCACGTTCCCAATCTGAATCTCAAATGATGAAGATCAGAAAACCTTACTTCTCAATATATTCTTGATTACACTACACAAGGCTTGTATGATGAATGCACTTAGTAATGCTAATCACTTGTAATAATGATTGATATTACCTGAAATTTTCAATCCCAAGCTAAAGAGTTGTTGATCAAAATGAAGAAATCTATATAATGTGAATGCATTTGTTTCAACATTATGTGGGTCATATCTTTTCCCAGATAACTTGATCACCTCTTTGTTTAATATTAATCAGTTTCCACACGATCAAGATACATATTTTTGTTTTTCAAAAATAATCATCTTTATTTCCTTCAAGTAAAATCTCTGCATGTCAAACATTTTTCAATAGAGCTCCAATCAGAACTATTGACTTCACCATGAAGAAGAGATTTGCTAATTTTGAAAGTAACACTCAGGATGAGAGAGTAGTCCAAATAATTCAAATAATTTGCATAAAGCAGAAATTCATTTGTGCAGCTAAACCAAAGGAAAAAAAATATGTGTATGTTGTATTAATAAAGTCATTTATGTTTCAACACAAACTTGATTAAAACAAAAAAAAAAAAATTACTTTTGTATGCCAGACTAAATAATCCAATCTGACATTCCAGTTGTTAGGTGATAAATCAATAATTAATTTTATTGATTTATCACCTAACAACTGGAATGTCAGATTGGATTATTTAGTCTGGCATGCAAAAGTAATTTTACAAAGAGGAAATTTCTGCACATGTAAAAAAAGTGTTTTTGTTTTTTTTTTTACAGCTAAGATTCTATCCTTACTTATGACAAATTAATATATTCTACTCCCCATCCCCTCAAAGAGACGTTAATGCCTATGTGGAATCATTTAATGACAACAGAACGGATCATTACCTCATCCTAAAAGAAAGTAATTTCTGGGAGGATGATCTTTACACAGCAAAATGGATACTACACTATCACCCCCCCCCCCAAAAAAAAAAAACAGTTGAAATGGATAGACCTGATACATTCTTTTAGTGATGGTAGACAGTGAAATTAACATGAAATCAAAAACACATTTCAGGATGGAATCTATTTAATAAACAATGACTAGCTTCAAATCGGTTTGTAATCGATTTTTCCCCCTCAATTAACTAAGCTTAATTTCCTAAGAAAAAATTTAAATGGTGTTTATAGTTAAAATACTTGTGTTAGAAGATAAAAAAATAATGCTTCATAGTTTCAATTTCACATTAACTCTACGTGATTAAGCATGTGTGCATGTATGTCATATGGCAGAAAAGATTTGAAACAAATTTCTTTTCTGCCCTTTCTAACACCAACAATTGTATTTATCATTGAGTTACCAACTACTCAACCAAGTCAGAAAATGTGCTCAGTTGGAACATCTATTCAGCTTGGATTAGATTGTTTGAATGCGTAGAAAGTGAGTTTACCAAATTAGTTGAATATTTAAAGAAAAAAAAAAAAGCAATTAATTTAGGATTTTATGTCCCCACTTTTCTCTCTCTCTTTCCCCTCTTGGCCACAGGTTAAATAGTTTTATTACTTATGGTGTTCTTCCTTTTTGTTTATAATGAACTATTGCAATCTCTATTTTTTTTTTTTTTTCGTTATTACTTTTATCAAAAAGAGTGAGCGATAGAAATGGTATAAAATAAGGGTGATTGGGTGGGGTAAGATTGTCAAACAAAATACATTAAGAAGAGAGTGATAGAAGTGATTTGCTGAATTAATTGCAAATTATCAATTAGAACAATTAAAATTTATATATATATTTTTAATCTAAGTAAATCCCCATACTAAGGAATGTTTTGGCATGTATTTTGTATGGTTTTAAAATATATATAAAAAAAGCCCTAGGGAATCACGTTTATTATCATGGACAATAAAATGCTTTGGATAATCTCAGATTTCAATGGGCTTCTGCTAAAATAGTTATATTTTACAAACCAAAGCACTTTAAGTTTTCAAAATACCGTTTTGTTCAGAAATGAATATACTTTCAAATGAATTAATAAATAATAACGTACATTATGTATTTTTTAGAGTTTTAAGCAAATAAAGTGATAAAAATATGAACATTTTAAAATGTTTTCAGGTAAGATTTTGTACCCCCCCCTCCCATTTGTAAATGATCATACTGTGTTTGTATTAAGAATTTTGTCATGAAATTTGGAAACTAACTAGAAGAGATGTCACTTTTAATAGTTTGGGGTGTCCGAAATACTTTTGACCACTCGTTTTTTTGTTGTGTTAAAAAAAAGATTTCAACATGAATATTGAAAATTAAAAATTTCTCTGGACACCCACTGTTAAAGAAAATCTTTTTACTGTTTTTATCAATTAAAAGAATAATTGTATGTTGTTTTCTATTGTGGTAGCTAGCAATTTAAAAACGGGGAAAAAATCGTTTTGAGTTTGAGTGTAGACTGTAGTATTAGTAATAGCATCATTATCAGCAGCAGCAGCGTTAGCAGTAAACAGACATTTTTTTGTGTTGCTGATTTTTATTCCAGATCAATTTTTTTTTTTTAAATTAAAAACCTGATTATAAAAAAAAATTTTTTAGTTCATGTGTATGAGCGGTACAACTCCTCTATATTTTTTTTTTAATTTTTGTCTTTTTTACAATGTTTTCAGCAGATCATTATTGAATTTCATTGCTTAATCTTCTGTTTTAACAAAAATATACCGTTTTTACCGAAAATGTGTAAAAATTGTGACGAAATGCAAAATATCCCAAAATGCAAGGCACAAAAATAGTCATAACTTCCTTAATGTTAATCAGATTTTAAAAAGTTAAAAAGACTCTTTCTTATAAAGCTCTTTCTATGCATGCCATTATTGAAATATGTTAAGCCATTTCAATTTTTTTATGTGTATTGCTATGTTTATGCACACGTACATTTACACATAGCAAAACCTTTGATTACTAGGGAATATTTATTTTTAAAACATAAACTCTACATAAAAAGTAACTAAACATTTCTAGACCTACACCAAATAGGACCATTTAAGATATAGCCAGCAAACGTTCACTTGAAAAGATCAATCTGCTCATAATCTAGGAACATGAAAAATTCAATGCCTCTAGGGGGTGCCAGATATTATTTATGGAGAAAACCTAAGTAGATCATATAATCTGTTTGAAGAGATGCTTAATTTTTTTGCAGATAAATCAAATTCTGAATATCAAAATTCCAAATTTGAGATATTTCCAATTTCTTGTGTGGCCTCTTTTCCATTCGCCTAAATATATCTCTTTGTGCAGCAAGTTTATTTGCATGCACTGTAAACCACTAAACGTGCTACCTAGTGCATGTTTACAAATATTTAACACTGATTTGTCTACCATGAATATCACTTTCCTAGTCAGCTGTAAAACTCCTCTGATAACAACATAACAGACGTAACTTCTTTATCATGCCAACTACAGTTATAAAGTTTTAAGTTAGAAGATATGATTCTGAACCCCAGGAATCCTAGAATTCCAGAATATATGACTCTGACTCCTTATTCCAATATTCAAACTGTCTATTGATTTTTCAAAGATTAAAAAAAGTCTGACTCTGAGCAAACCTCAAACTCCTTCCTTACAATCTTGCTATCAACAAGAATTTTTCCTACAATATGAAATGGCCTAGAATGCAAGTATATTTTTACTTTTGCCTGTATTTTGAACAATACAATTTGTTTAATGTTCATTCAGTCTTTTTCTTTTTCCTTGCTACAATAGCTTAATATAAGCGAATGGATATCAATCGTTTGCCATTATAACTTTTTGTAAATCTATTGTATCTTTTGTCGGTAGCATGCGCATTCCTCCTTGTTTCTCATGCCTCTAAAATGCTCTCAACTGTACCCTTTTCTTTGGCAGAAAGTTGAAATATTTGTCTCTCGTCATGTGATGTGTTGATGAATATTTTGTTTTTATTTATCACAAGAGAATTGCTGCATTGTGATTTAGGTAGCTCTCCTGTTGATGAATATTTTTTGTTTTTATTTATCACAAGAGAATTGCTGCATTGTGATTTAGGTAGCTCTCCTGTTGATGAATATTTTTTGTTTTTATTTATCACAAGAGAATTGCTGCATTGTGATTTAGGTAGCTCTCCTGTTGATGAATATTTTTTGTTTTTATTTATCACAAGAGAATTGTTGCATTGTGATTTAGGTAGCTCTCCTGTTGATGAAAGATTTTTCTGCTGAGATTTTGCTGTTTGCAACAGGTACCTGTTATCACATCAAGCAAAAGGGTGTGGCAAATGCTTTCCCATAGTTTAACTAAAAGCATTTAGGGAGAAGTGGGCAACATGCTGCGTCCTTCCCCCCATTTTTTTTTTCCCAGCCTTCATTGTATTAAAAAATGTTTGATATATATATATATATATATATATATATATATATATATATATATATATATATATTGTATTTAAATATACATTAGTTAGTGTCTGGCAGATATATACTCAGGTTTCATTAATCTGGTTATCCTGGATTTAGGATAAAATCTGGTTGATTATCATAGAAAGATTCTTCTGTTTCTCTTGGGTATCAAAGATTCTGAAATTAATGCACAAAAAAGATCATTTAAAAACATTTTTTAGGTAAAAAGCTACAATTAAGTTGAGGAATTATTTTTAACAATGTTTACTTATAGTGGGAAAATTTTAATTTACTGGGCTAAAACAATACAAGAGTTATTGTGGCTGATGAGTTTTGATTTCTTTGTAAAAAAAAAAAAAATTCATTTTAATTGTTTTTTTAATAATAAAAAAAACATGCTACAAAATTTTAAAGAAATTTAGAAGCATTTAAAGTGTCAAATAGTCTGTTCTGGGATTAAAAAAATTAACAAAATCCTTGTGTATCTTTTGATTCTTTTGCAAACTACTTACATCCAATAATTTTTAGTGTGGCAGGTCAGTGATGATGAGCTTGCCAAAGAAAAAAATGTTGCTGCAATTCTTAGCCTACAATAACGTTAACTGACATTTTATCTACTGCAGTATTATATTATATACCAGTTTAGGCTATTCTTTTTCTTCACTGCATGTTGATTTTATCTCAAAATGTTGTGTTAATAAAAAATCAAGTATGAAAGAAAAGTAAACGTAAAAGTTTGGAATAATAATCTGTCGAGATACAAGTTCTCAGTAAATAGGTTTTTTTTTTGTTTTTTTTTGTAACTTGAATTTTTCAGTTTCTTTCAAGCACAGTCAAATAATCCATTTAATTTGTCAAAATCCAACGCATACATGTAAAACTATATCTGCCAAGAGGAGCAAGAGGTATGGGTTTCTAAGAGATTGACTGTTGGCATTGTGCCACTATCGTGAGCACCCAGCAATATCTGGGAAGCTCCTCTTTAAAATCTAATCCTCAAAATCATACATCAACATAACAAAACATGATCACCATCACGAAACAGGCCAAACATTTTGGATAAGACTTTTTTTTTACAATGAGGCAGAATCAGAAAACAAGTCTGCTACAGAAATACCCCAAAAGAGTCACAAAAACTACACCAAGAACTTTTCAAAAATAAAAAAAACTGGAAGAATGTACCAACCAACTGCGTACAAAGTATTTTCTGGGTGAATTCACTCAGAACTATATAGATAAAGAAGGCTCTATAGGATCGCTCAATTATGATCAGGAGAGGATTATAATGGTTTCTAAGATCAAGGCACAATGACCGATGCTTTTAAGATGAGTGGTCTCAGCAATGACAACAAGTGCACGTTCTGACATTCAACTGAAAGGTTCTATTGAGAGACAACTATTATATTGTGTGAGACACTGGAGTGTAAATATCTCCACTGGACGATCTGTAAAAAGTTGAATATCGAATGCAGCAGCAAGTCCTGGGAACATGTTTACCGGAAAGAACAGTTGGAAATAAGTCATACACCATTCACTATGACCATGCAATTTCTACAGAATTTTTAGAACAACTGTTGACATTTAAAAAGAAAATTTTTTAAGGTTGGACTGATTATATTTGTGCATGATTAAAAACCAAGTAATTTTTCCTTCCAATTAAGTCATCTACTTTGATTTTTATTGGCTAAGCGTGCTTATCGTTTTTTCATTGGTTCATTAATTTGATCAGCACTTGGCATATTCTGGCATTTTATGTCAGCTGCCAGTCAACATTACCAGAAATGTGGTGTGCTATGTGCAAAAGCACCAAATTTTCATGTGGTTAATATTTTTTTTTTTTTCTTGAGAAAAACCTTGTAGAAAAATAATTTATCCCTTGTTTTATGGCAAAATCAATGTCTAAAACTTAATCTTCAAAATTATTTCATGGACATAATATTGTTGTGGAATAATCTAAGCTCCTTCTTGAGTTATATAATAGATTAGTTCAACATGACTAATAAACAGTGGTTAACTATTGTATATTATGAAAACCTTTTTTGTATGTATTGGAACCATCTGTTTCCATATGCATAACCTTTGCACAACTATGTAAACATTGTTACATTTGGTCATCATTATCACCAGTTTAACGTCTATTTTACATGTTGCGATGTGATTGTTCGTAGAAATTGACTTCCAAACTAACCTATCTCTCCCCAAGTTTTTATCCTTTTTATCAAGTCTATTCTTATCACTTTATATGTGTCCCTTGACCTACTTCTGCTACATTTACTCAATTACATCTACTAACCTAAGATCTCTCATCCTTTCTTTCAAGGTCCTGGATATGACCTTAAAAGGCATCCAGTGGTGAGACTCTATTTGGGGACTGTGGGGAATGTGTAGTTGTCCTGTAGATCCCATTTGTCTCACGACCTGCTTGGGCATCTGCCTTCCTAAACAAAAATGCACCAAACATTGATATCATTGTCTTTTTTTCCCCTTTACAAAACTCAGTCATGTCTTACAAAGTCAAAAACAAAAACAATATTCTTCTACAAAATAATCAAACCAAATACCATGAATAAATATTTGAACATATAAAAAAATTGAAGCATAAAAGCTTTTTTTCAAAATTACTGGATTCGGCATTAAATAGCATGAAAACCTAAAACAACCATCCGTCTGTCAACATCATTAGTGGAGTATTCAATAATTTGTAGCAAATTTCTTATCCTGGTAAAATATGCATCAGTTTGTGAAAGAAAAGAGCTTTGCAATATTTAAAAAAAAAAATGAAATATGAAGACTAATTTTTTTTTTGTTTTGTTTTTTAGGATGACTGTTAATGGAACTCACCGTTCTCGGTGCTTCTTTGATGTCGAAAGTAATGGCAGAGCATGTAAGTAAATTTATGTCTGACTTATAATATTGAATAAATCATATCAAAATTTGGAGAAATTAAAATAATCTGAAATATGATTAAAAAAGAAACAATGGTTGTAGATTTCTATCAAGGATTGTATCATTAATAGTTTGAGCATGGTATTCGCCATAAATAAAACTGTGCCTTATTTAAGGATAAAGAACAATACATGCAATAACTAGGGTTTATTTTTTAAAATTTATTTTAGATATGTCTGCATATCGATATAAGATTATACTTCTAGAGTTTGCAATAGCTTTTTATTTTTTAGATTGCATGGAATTAAAATGACTTTTTTTTATATTTTGGATTCTTTCGATTATTCTCATCTGGATCATTTTACTGAGTATTCATCTTGTCTTTTCACGTTTCAGTCGATGTAACCTCCAATCAGTTAATCAATTGACACTTGAAAGTGACACTCAAGATGAGAACAGTAGTCTGAAGAATCCAAATTATATGAATAGCCAATCCTCATCTCAAAAATTCAGAAACGCAATAGCTTTTTTACTTTAGATTTCTCGTATTTGAAATAGCTGATTCAATTCCAAACAAAGATTAAATAGATGCCTTCTGTTTGTGTATGTTCATTGCACAGATGGGGATTATCTGCTGGTTGTGGCTAACAATCTCAGCATGGAACCTCACATTTCAGTAGCCATTATTTTTTTTAAAGCAAAGGTGGTCTTGTAGTATGCATCTTTGCACTAAAACATGCAATAATGTGTATGTTTACACAATTAAGACAGGTTTTAAAGATATGCATCGTGGTTTCATTCTCTGCATGGTTTGCCTTGGCATTCAACAGACCAGGAGCTGCCTCTTCTGCCGAGAGAAGGTATGGTCCCACTCAGTTCTATGAAGTTCATCCCCTCAGGGATTACCTCCTTATCTTTACTTGTGATATGCTGTTGGTGAATTCTGACAAGTTTGTGGCTATTTTGTAGAGCGATAGTACCTCTTTGAAAATGTTGCTCTTTTTTCTCAGCTTCCAATTTTGTTGTTTTCTTATGGTGGAAGGAAGTCAATCAAGTTTTGTAAGATACTGCTGTGTTTGCTGTAACTTATCAATTGATACGTTTTACTTTGACTCTCAGAACGATTGTTCATACAAGGTTTGGATGAGAACACTCTTGCTGAGCCATCACATTAACCGTGTTTGATTAAACATGCAAAGATCGTTTGCGTTTCGACACAAGTAGTTCAGATGGTGTACATAAAAACTATTTTCATAGTAAAGCACAATCTACGTATGGTCAAACCTCTCAGGGGATCAAAGATTTTCCTAGAGAATTTGGATACAACTTAGCAGTAGCTCCTTTCCTCCCCTTTCCATTGTCACATTTTCATTTGGTTGACATGATCTGAAATAATGCTTCGATCTGACACACTAGAGACTGTCTCTTCTGAAAGGATGTAGCATGGTCTAACTCGGTCTTAAGTGGTGCATCCTCCCAGGCATTACTTCTTCACTCACTTTTGGGAATGGGATTGTTGCCTCAGTTTACATCTTTGTGCATAAGGTGCACTCTCCATCTTCGCCAAACTTATTGTTGGTGACTTAGAAATCAGAGGTTTGATAGTTAATTTGTATTTTTATTCTTTTACACAAGTTCCATAAACTCCTGTGCAGAAATTTTATCTATATTTATAAAATTATGCTGAAACTTCACATTGCATATTTGTTTTTTCTCGTCTGTATGTAACCATGACAATCATTCATTTATCCTATGAGGATAAATTGTTTCCTTTTTTCCTTTCATACGTTATCAGCTATACCAGACTTTTCAATATCTCCACAGATTATAGCTTTCCGGTGTTCTTCTAACCCTATTTTTAGTGGGCGACATGTCTCACTTTTGTATATTTTCCACGTTTACATGGAATCACATGCATGCTCAGGAATTTTTCTGTAACATGCTGGACTTGCACAAGATGCTTCTGGAGAGTTGAGTTGCTCCTGAATACTGTCCTGATGTCATATGGATTACATATTCTTTGAATTTTTTCCAACAAGACATTCGTATATGATATACAAAATGTGATTTTCATTTCCGTTGTGGCAGTGTAGAAGAATTGATCAGGAGGGAATTCAGAAAGTCTCTAAATTTCGTCTGATCACCTGGATGGATCACTCTTAGTTTTAAAACCTGAACACTACTACAAAGTGTTGATCCTTTGCGCCTCCCAGGTTTTGCTACAAATAGTAAGAAGCAGTGGGTAGCCGCAAACCAAATCAGAACAAGACCCTGCAGTAAACAAACACAGGTGGAGACAAATAGACTTCCCAATCTGCCCAAAGGGCAAGGAAGCCCCCTAGGACACAGACCACCTGATCCTACACTGTCCAGTCTCGATTGGAAGGAGGCTATGCTACAACCCATCTATTTGAAGACAATTTTTCAAACTGGCTAAAAAAAATAGCAGTATAGAGGTCTAACCCATATGCTACTACTACAAAATATGATGAGTTTTCGAGTGGTGTCCTTTGATGTTTGGTGCAGATTTCTTGGAGTTGGTCATGTTCTCTAAATATTTTGTTTTAGTGGAGGGTTTCTCTTCAACTGCCCATTTCCTCTTGATATCTATTGCTATTACTACATATTGTTTTTTTGCTCAATGTTGTAGGCAACAAATGATTCCCTTATTTACATTATATGTACAGTGACAGTTCAAATTTAGATTTTATCTAGTGAAAGTTAGCTTTTAATATAAAGATGATCTAAACCTCGGTGCAAGTTGACCACCTGGTTTATAACTGTGGCTTTGTGTAATAGAATTAACATGTGCACACGTATGGGTGATAAAGTCTGTCAACCTGTTAACATGATTAAGTTATTTTTTGTCTTCATTATCCCCCCCCCCCCACACAAAAAAAAAGAACAAATTTTAATTTGGTGGATTCGATTTTATAATTACTTTGGTTATGATACTGTTTTTTGATTTAAATATTTGCTTCATCTTATTATATAAAGAGTATTTGGCTGTATGATTGCATTTCCAGCTCATAGTAAAAATACTACAAAAAAAGTCACACAAAGTTAGTATATTCTTGATCAGTGTTGCCCTGTATGAATAATATGTCATCAACTCTCACTAGTTAACGGCCAGGTTTTACTGCCATACAACATCACACTTTGTACACCTGCTTGATAGACTTCTCTTGATTGACGTGCCCTGTTGGCACAGATACAAATTCGTCGACTGCAATCCCACATGAAAACCTGGTCAATTGTTGGCTATGAGTAGTGACCCGTGAAAGATGGGATACTGATGGCTGAGCCATTCTCCCAATTAGGTTATACAGGAGATGGGAACAGTCCTATCCAATAAATCGGCTGGTTATTGCAAATTAAATGACTTGGCAGAAAATCAAATTCTATATGACCTAAACATTGTCAAGCATTCCAGCAATCCTCGTGTGCCTTTAAGGTCTTTCTAGGAGAGACCGGGTTACTTTTTAGAACATAATAACTCTATAGAACTAAATTAATATTTATTTGTTCCAGGAATCGGCTCTTTTAAACCAAATCCACATAAAATCTGTTTTTACTACTTCAGTAATACTTTATGTTGTCCTCCTTTTTGCTGCTCCTCGCTATTCCTATGCATAAGAACTGACCTGCAAACCCTAACCACAACTCATTTCTATTGTGTCGTAGTGCGTCTTCCAATGCTGGTATTTTTCATGCCGATCTGAGGATTGTTAATCATTAAAATTACTGTGGAGCAATACAAAAGATTTGCAAAAAACTTGTTTGTTATGTGAAAGTAATCTGACTAAAAGTACATATGGGAGTTTTTCTTTTTTCTTTCTCTCTCTTGGATCACAGTATTTGATCAAATCTAGTCAGATTACATTAAACTGAAGTTATTTTTATACAAGTACTTAGTCTTTTAAAAATGTACGTTCCCTTTTTTTTCTTTTTCTTTTTTTTCCTTTTCTTTTTTTTCTTTTTTCCTTTCCTTTTTCCTTCTTTCCTTTTTCCTTTCCTTTTTTCTTACTTTCCTTTTTTCTTACTTTCCTTTTTTCTTACTTTCCTTTTTTCCTACTTTCCTTTTTTCCTACTTTCCTTTTTTCCTCCTTTCCCTTTTTCCTCCTTTCCCTTTTTCCTCCTTTCCCTTTTTCCTCCTTTCCCTTTTTCCTCCTTTCCCTTTTTCCTCCTTTCCCTTTTTCCTCCTTTCCCTTTTCTCCTCCTTTCCCTTTTCTCCTCCTTTCCCTTTTTCCCTTTTCTCCTCCTTTCCCTTTTCTCCTCCTTTCCCTTTTCTCCTCCTTTCCTTTTTCTCCTGTCTCCGTTTCTTCATTTTTTTTTCTCAAGACAATAATGATTGTAAAGTGGTTAAATCACATTATCTACTTTCAGCAAAAATGAATTAAAAAAAACACTTTATTTCCCACGTTTCTATTAAAATACATTTAGTATATTAAATATTAAAAAATCTCAATAATTTAGAAAAGAAAAATAAATTAGTAGGTATAGTAACTGCATAAAACTTTACTCAAAATTGTTTGATCTTGGTATAGGGCCTTGTTTTTAATTACATTCTTTCACAGATATAGTACAGGATAAATTGATAGCCAGTTACTCTTAATCTGATATGCAAATGAAGACACCCATACATTCAGCAATAGCAGCATTAATATTTTTGCCTTAGCAAGGGAATATCTTAACGAGGCGATGTTTGATGTCATTTACCTGTCTGCTTCCTTGTAAAATCTATGCCAAGCCCTTCCCCAGTTTTGTTCACACTGACACAATAAAAGAAACTCGGCGTGAGACTAGAGTTATTGATTTATTACTATGTCTCAACTCTTTCCAAGGCTTGATTATGTTTGGACACTTTCTAGTGAGAATTTGATTCAAGTTAAGTTTGTTGAAATATCAGTGTTGGCTAACCAAGTTTATTGAAATATCAGTGTTGGCTAACCAAGTTTATTGAAATATCAGTGTTGGCTAACCAAGTTTATTGAAATATCAGTGTTGGCTAACCAAGCACTTTTAGAGAAGACTTTGTTGGTTTAGCCACACTGCATGCCACAACACAATTCATCTACAAAGCAATATTCCAGAACCACTCCAAGATTAGTGAAGACACTCGGGAGGCCAGCTTATGGTTATATACAAAGTTGATGTTGAACTTACCTCTGATCCGCAGGTTTATTGTGTTAGCCACTGATCCCAGGACTGACTGCCCATAACTATTTTGGCTGCTGTGGACCACTGTGCGTAATCTGTGATGCTGTATGCTCTATGGAAGGAGCTGGCTTAACCCATCCTGGGTGAATTCCATCCAAAGTAAAGTTAATTTAGGCCAAATTCTAGACTTATGCCAAACTTCTAGAGTAAATGTGGTATTCTGGTGACTAATCCGTATAATCCCGAATTGTGCATCAAACACATACCTTAATACTAAATTCGCTACACCTTATCATAAAAGTCCACACAAAATTTTAGCCAGATCTGCCCATTAGTTTCTGAGAAAAAGTGAAACAAACAGAAAAATACAAAGAAAATATAACAATTTTATTGTCAAAAAGAAATCCCAATTTAAAACTAATATCACAAATAGTTTTGTTCTGAAAGTTGTAAGGTATAAGCTTGATACAAAGCTTCAATTTCAATTGTTAGACAAATATGGTTGATCATAATGTAAACTGATGAGCATTTGTTGGGAAATGCAGGGAACGTGTATCTATCAAATGGTGAAGCAAGCAAATCAAAGAAACTTTGATAAACGAAAGACTTGAAGCCAAGAATGGTATAGTGACCATTAATTTTACTGAGCATCTTGTGCTGTGAAAAAAAAACTTTAACAAACTGCTCACTCCAATGACAAAAGTTGATGCTAAGCTGGAAGAGTAAAAGTATGACTGCAACACAGTCACATCAATTATAGAAGAGCAACAGCATGTTCTATGTCGGCTGTGTAATAACAAGTTTCCTGGATAGGATGCAATTCCTACAGAAGTATATGAAGCCATGTTTTCAATGCAGAGTGGACAACTGGAATGAAGCAATCTTTTTACTCTTCTTTAAAAAGAGGACTGGAAGCTTTGAAGAAATTACCGAAGTATCAGCCTTAAAAAAGTTGACGGACTCCCTTTGATGCATTGCAGACAGATGGTCTTTCTGTAAAATTCTTTGTCTCATCCAGTGTTACTATTGCATAATATCGGTTTCAAAGTCAAACAAAGGGGACATATGATTTAGTCTTCTTTATGACAGTTTTCTTTTTTTTAAAGATTTTAAAGTTTAGACTTCAAGCAATTTGTGAACAGGTAAAAAGAGGTAAATAACTTGAGTTTCCTGAAAGAATGACCACCTATTTCTTCTGTCCACATATGCACTTAATAGCTTTCTTTTAATTTCTATTTTATTGAAAGGGGTTTGAATTGTTTAGGATTAAGTTTTTTTGTGCTGCCCTCTCTCCACATACACACGGGGCTGTAACCCCCATATTAGTAAATTCATCTTGATTTCAACATTTTTTTGTCATTAATTACTCGGATCTCTGAAATATAGCCCACATTACTGCCCTTTATGCCTAGCAACTGTATTCTCAACTAGATATCAAACAGTTAATTACAGGGTTATATCAATCTGTTAATTACAGGGTGTATATATATATTATTCCTTTATTGGAATTCATTTTTAAGATGAGCTTTATATATTAATTTATTTTTATTTCGGACTATTATTCTCATCTTTATTAGTTGTTGTTTTTCATCTTTTATTGGTTTTTGTTTATTCACAACATTTCGGCCAACTATTCCTCTGGCCTTCGTCAGGTGGTAACTGCGACGGATAGGAACTTCGAATCTCCTAACTGCATTCTCAGCCATCCGTAGTTGTTGTCGTCTCACCACATTTTGGCCAATTAACCTCTGGCACGCTTTGGGTGGGATTGAAACCGCTATCTTCAGACAATGTTGTGAGACGACAACAACTACGGATGGCAGTAATGGCTGAAAATGCAGTTAGGAGATTCAAAGTCCCTATCCGTCGCGGTTACCACCTGACGAAGGCCAGAGGAATAGTTGGCCGAAACGTTGTGAATAAACAAAAACCAATAAAAGATCAAAAACAACAACTAATAAAGATAAGAATAATAGTCCGAAATAAATTAATTACAGGGTGATATCAATCTGTTAATTATTTTAAGGGTGATGTCAATCTGCTAATTAATTACAGGGTGATGTCAATCTGCTAATTAATTACAGGGTGATGTCAATCTGCTAATTAATTACAGGGTGATGTCAATCTGCTAATTAATTACAGGGTGATGTCAATCTGCTAATTAATTACATGGTGATGTCAATCTGCTAATTAATTACAGGGTGAATGTAAACATATACACATACTTTATATAAATATTTTTTTCGGCTAAGATTCTTTTGAAGCTGTTTCTGAGATTTGATATTGTCTTTGTTGTGTTACATCAATATATTGATTGGATAGTCGGCTGTTGCACTATCAACGTATATAGCTTGTAAAATAGTAAAGTTGAATCCCAATAAAGAAAAAGTTTCATGCTCTGATTGTTCATAACACTAATAGCAACCTTATTATTTTTAATTTAGTGTGAACATTTTTTTTATTTAATCATAGTTACTCTATATCACTACATCTAGCAACTTGTATATTTATTAATGAGAAAACTGTTTTAGATATTGCAGGTTTTATATAAAGCATTTGAATCTCAATTAATACCATTGGAAAAGGTATGAATTCTGCGCTTGATTTAATTATGGATGAATTAAGATAGACTAAGCTCTAACGCTTGGCTGTAGTTGTGTGACAACTAACTTAGAAAGAAAATTAGCAACATAAACTCTAAGCCATGTCTCATTGCCACAATGTTGCATTCTTGTGCCTGTTTTACAAATATTTTAAAGGGATGTGCCCTCTCAAAAGTAAATTCCTCTGAGTAACACCAGATTCATCAAAATCCTACTCCTTTATTGTAAAGATGTCTAGATGCCAGAAAAGCCTTCTACTCTAATTTCTTCCTTTGAGCTGCTAGACTTTGGAATTCCCTCCCAGTCTCCTACTTCACTGACTGTACTGATGTGCAGAAATTTAAATGTAATGTGAACAGATCACTGTTCAATTTCCTACATAGTGTTCCTGTAAACATGGTCCCAAATAGTAGCCCTTTACATCCAAGGGGCAATATTCCTTGTTTGGGGTGAAGAAGAGTTAAAAAAAAAAAAAAAAGAAAGAATCCTGAAAGTTGTTGGTGTTCTGGCAAACTTTGCACAACTCATTTGTGATCAACATATCCAAAAGATTTGTATTGGGCTGTGCAAGCCATGAAACATGACACAGGTGAACTGACTAAAGAGAAAAATTCCATATACTCCCAACTTGTTTGGACATACGCAAAAATATAAATTACCAGCCATCTATTACACAAAGGACAGTTATCTGTGTGTTTATATGTCCAGCTAAAAAGTCAAAAACTACAAAACAAACACAAAGGTAGTATAATCTTGATTGGCATTGTTCTGTATATATATATATATATATATATATATATATATATTCATCCAGAACAATGCCAATGAAGATTATATACGATTATACTAAGATCATACTACCTTTTTGTTTGTTTTGTAGTGTAGTGTATGACCACAAAAGTACATTCAACAATAAAAAACACTGTATAAAAACAACACTAGCGAATAAATACTGAGAACTCAAAGAAAGCGGACATTCGCCGGTAGTCGAATGGAAAATAATAAGACAAGCTACCACGTGTAGGCATTTAGACGACCCATGTAAATTATGCCTTCATGAAAAATTTGCTATCCTGTACTTTAAAGAACCCCAAAATCTATTAAACTGTAGAAGAGAAATAGCAAATAATTGTGTTCACAAAATAAAACTTACTCTAGGATAGCGATACAAAATAGCTTTAAAGCTAACAAAAACAATAGAAAATAAACAAATAAATAAATTAAATAAACATGAATATACATAAACGATCACACATGTATGTATATATATATATATATGCATATATGTATGTACACATATGTATATTTATATATATAAAAAAAACAAAAAGGAGGAAAAGGTCTGCCTTAAACCACTAATCTAGTTCTAAAACAGATCCTTTGTTCGATAAAATGTATGCCCATTGGTTGATAGGAAGGGGCGCGGTGAATACTAGACAGCTGATTGGCTAACTAAAATCCTCAACAGAAGAGGACCATATAAAAATGAGAAACAACAACAGAATTCGCGCATAAGCCTGAGGAATCCTAGAGTGGATGAAACGCTGAATATTCAGTGTAGCTTAATCGCCATATATATTTTATAAATTACTAACTAGCTCTACCTACGTATTGAGCACTTTTGAAGTAAATACTTAAAGTTTACGCATAAATCTATACTTTCGTATATTAATTTTATGTGAGTAAATGAAGTAGTTTATATATATATATATATATATATATATATATATAATTTTTAAATGATTATTCATTCTTGAGAGGTCAATTGAGCCAGATTTTGTAAAGGGAGTCGGTTTTTTAGCCATTTCACATATTATCTATCATATAAGGGAGAAATATTTTTTCAATACAATTAAACAAGAAAGAGAGGAATGAGCTGATCAAAGGTGAAAAGGAGGCGGGGAAGAGAGATAGTGAGAGAAGTAGAGGGATTTAATATTATGTCTTCAAAAAGTTATCTAATTAAAAATTTGAATAACATTTATTCTACCCAGCTGAAATCAACGAACTAGACTTGTGTGTTTGTGAAATGATTTAGAGGATAAACAAAATTCACAGGTTCTATCATGTGTAGATGCAGTCATAGTGATCACTTCACTTTGATTAAGTGAGGATAATAATGGTTGCTCAAGATCAAGGCTTGATGACCAATTCTTTAAAAAAAGGTCAGTGGTCTCAGTAATAACAAGTGTAATTTTTGTCACACAGAAGTAGAGTTTGATCCACCTGACATCCAGTTGTAATGTTCTGCTGGAAGGCAGCCATTGTATGATGTGACACAATGGCGTTTGTAAATATCTCCATTGGAACTTATATAAAACGTTGAATATCAAGTGTAGTAACCATAAACATATACCAGAAAGAACGGTTGGAAACGAGTCATATACCATCAACTATGACTATGTAATGTCTACAGCTATGTGCCTAGAAAACTAAGCTGTAAAACCTGACATAGTGATATGAGATGAGAGGGAGAAGGTAGCAACCATAGTAGAAGTCAGTGCTCCTAATGATAAGTATATTTAATGATGCTGGTTAATTATAAAATAATGAAATACCAAGGTTTTATGTACAACATAAGAAACTTGAATCTCAGCAATTTCTTTCATTCCCATATGTTATAGGAGCAACTGGACTCAAATTTTTTTTTCAAAAACTACATGGTGAATATACCAAATGAACCAAGTGCAAGAAATAAAAACAATTGTACTGAAAGGGATAGTTAGAATCATAAAATGATCTATTAGTTGGAGTGTTTGAAATAGTGAGTGAATGTCTGGCATCCTATTGGATGCCCCATATCCAGCAAGAACAAAGTAAGAAAATTGAAAAGAGTGATTCATCATAAAGATTCCAAATTAATTTATTCTATAAACTTATATATATATATTGCTATATGAATGATTCCTTTAAAATCCTCAGATATGATTAGTCACTTTTACATTTAACTTGTGAAATTGATTTTGATACCTTATGTGTCCAGTGTCTCAGATTGTATGGCCATGTATAACATGCTTGGATACTCCAGGCATAAGGGAATGTTATAAATCCAGAAATGCATGGTTTTAATGTTTAAGAAGCTATTTGACTGCTTGCAGCATGACTGATATCAATTCTTTGGAGCAGACAGCATGGAGAACAAGGTGTGAGATGATGTGTGGTACTGCCTAACCCTGAGTACAAGACATTTACAGTACTTTAAATATCAGAACATGGTGATCATTTCTTATTTTCTAAATCTTTTACTAAATTAAGGATTTAATTTTCAGTTTTCATTTTACTGCAATTCTTAAGGTAATCCTTTAATGAATGATAGTTGAAAGATTTTTGACATTTTCCGAAAACATTCATCACGAAAAATAAAAAAAGAACAAATAATTTGGAAAATGTCTTGTTTAGAAAGTGTTTTCTTTTCGCTGTTTCAAAATGGGTATTCCTCCGCTACTCTGCACCATAGACTGTGTTTGAGTTTTTAACCATAGTAAATTTTCTGTAGCAACTGTCTGCACTCTGCCCTCCCCCACCTCACTTCAAATAAACCTGCTTTTATTATCTAATAGCTATATCTGCCGTGGTTTTGCCCCAAAGTTTTTTTTTTTACTTGTAGTTTTATTTTGGTTATTGTAACCTCTCCTCCCTTTACATTTTTTGTCTTTAATCTTGTAAGAATATCAAGTGAAATTTTAATGGACAGAGCTTCTTTGCAAAATGTTATCTGTGGAACATATCACAGAACTGCTTACTTGCTGATTACAAGTTAATCATCTTCAATTCTAATGTCAACAAATTCTTATCAAAACTGCCTCATAAGTAATAATTAGTTGATACTATTGCTCAATGTTAGGGCTCCAATAGTTTTCATCTATTCACTGACAATCATTTCAGTCTCATCAGCCTTTAATCTTGAGTGGCAATTGGACTTGGTAAATGGTGATTCATTAGTAAAAAATAATAAATTTTTGGACAGATACTCCGATGAAGGAATATATGTATTAAAATTGGTTTTGCAATAAAATTGATCAGAAAAAGGAAATGGTAAAAACTTGATCCTGCAAGTACTTAATTTTTTTTATTTATTTATAAATATGCTAAGAGTTATCTTTTTAACCAAATTATAATTTTTTCATAATATTTTGAAAGTCAAATGTAATTATTACAGTATCTTTTGTTATTTAAATTATTAATTGAAGAAAATTGTCTGTAATTAAATCCCATTTTAAACAATGCATTCAAAACTTAACTCCTATAGACTGTCATAGTCTCTTGTAGAAGCTTTTTTTTTTTTTTTTAAATCTAATCAAAACTTTTGTGATATCTTATAAATTTTCCTAATGTGTGTGTGTGTGTGTGAGTGAGAGAGACGCGGTTTATCTCAGCCTACAGGTAATCCACCCAGGCAAGTAAGGTACCGAAATGAAGCTTATAACCAAGCGGATGTGTTAGTGATATTTATATCCATGTTTGGTGTATGGAAATGTAAAAAAATGCAAAAAAAATAACGATTTACTAAACGTTTTATTTACTGGATATTTTTCCGGTATAAGGACTCAAGTTTGCCCAGCTGGGCAAATTTGGGTTCTTGTTTCCAAAAAAGGTGGAAGCCAATTTGATTATGGAAAAGGTAAATAAGAAATGATGTTGCCTTTGTCTCTATGTATATCAAATGAATGAACCTCGCTTACACGCATGATAAGCGTAGACATTCGTCTCATTCTATTTATGTAACTGCATACACACTTCATTTATGTTTACTTGAGACATGTTTGCACAATTATTTTTTTTTAACCTAAATCTTTCAGTCATTAAATTAATAACCAAATAAAAATTTATTTAAAATTAAAACCGATTTAAAAGTTACATGTAAACTTTAATTTCTGCAAGTAGATAATGACATATTTTATTATGTAGGTTGAACAATTTTGTTTCCAACATTTATTTCATGATAATATTGAATGTAATTCATTTTCTTCTTCTTTCAGTGGGTCGCATTGTTGTTGAGCTCTTCTCAGACATATGTCCGAAAACATGTGAAAATTTTAGGGCCCTCTGTACAGGTTAGTATTTTAAAATAACAATTGTCATTTTGTCTATGAAAGAAACAGTGAAGTAAGAAACACTTGGTCTTTGAATGCTGATACCGCACTCCCTCTGTTCTTTGTTCATTGAAGGAGACAGTTCCATATTTGGGGAGAACAGATAATACACTTTGATCTTGGCCTTCTAAGATCAAGAAAGTGTATTTTAGTTGTTTCATATTATGACACAACAGCAGCATCAGATATGTTTTAAAAATTACTCTTTTCGAATTTCATCTTCAAATATTGGAGAATCCCATTGTTTAAAAAGTGGGTGGAAGGTGATAATATAAGTACAGGGTGTCCAAAAAGTCACTGATAGGTTTTGAACATTAAATAAATTCTTTATTTTTGATGATATCTTTCTGTAATTTTAACACAATCATTGGGTAATTTTTAAAAAATGAAAAATTCAAACAATCTTTATTTCTGAAAAATAATGTCTTTAAATGTTGCCCATTTTCAGCTTCGCATATTTATACCTTTTCCAAAACATTATTCATGATAGATTGCAGAATTTCTGGATTGTGATTCAACTCCCTTATTTCATTCCTGATATTTTCCTTCAATTCTTGCAGGGGTTAGGATTTGTTAACATAGACTCTTTCTTGTGTTGTGACTTGGGCTATATCTTACATGAAAATGCCATTGATAAGCTTTTGGGGTCAAAACAATTGATTCCTAATTTTGGTAAAACAATTTCACAACTTGCATACATTGTTCAATGCTATACTTATCTATAATTAATTTCCAAAATATTATATTGAAATAGAGAAAAAAAAAATCATTAATGGTAAAATGACAAAGATTTTCAACCCTTTCTAGTGTATTATATAGATGGCGAACTATTATGTGCATACATATTGGATCTTAAATTTTAATTCTTGTACCCCCCCCCCTTGATTTTGCTAATTCTTTTTATTAAATAGGAACTAGCCTATCTTTTCTGTTTCTAACGATCAAAAACTAAGCAGAACTCATATAGAATTTAATGCAATATTGGAACCATTAATTATAAATAATAAAGTCACAAATGTATATATTATATTCCTCAAAAACTCTGATCTTTATGAAAGGGAGACTAAAACTTACTGCTATGGTTTCAAGGGTGACTTGATTCCATATTTCTCATGTGTTATATCTCCCCTCTTTTGGAAATAATGTGCGATTATGGATATCTCCAGTATCAAATAATCTTTATACACTGTGAAATTTACTTTATGTATGAAAACCAAAAAGGGGAGATATAACATGAGAAATATTTGGAATCAAGTCTCCCCTTGCTGTTATTGCAGATCATTTGAAACCATAGCAACAAGTTTTAGTCTCTCCTCCATCAAGGCCAGAGGTTTTGGGGAAATATCAGATATTTTGTAATTCATATGCAAAATTAGGAAAACAAATGACTGATTGAAACATTTTATGCCTGTAGAAAAGTGCGAAAAATAGGCTCCAGATGATGGTTGATCCTTTAATGTGCGACCTTAAGGGCAAATGTCACATAGCCCGCTACACAATTCAGGTCATTACCTTTCCAATGAGCCTTCATTTGTTAAGTTTTGATTAATAGTCACTGAAATTTGGAACTTATAAAATTGCTAAAAAAGGTGGTATATCTGTCTATCTGTTTAATTGAAATGTTCATATCTTTGGTTCTATGGGATGAAACATAAAAATTTGCAGGCTTTTTGAAAATTATAATACTATTCTATGGTTAAAATTTTGTGAAAATTGGTAAAAAAGAACCTATAAAAAAGAACCTATAAAATAAACCAATAAAATGTCAAAATCTGTAAATATAGTGTCCTGCAGGTCAACTTGAGTTTTGCTGTTTCGGTTGTCTCCCCTGTGGCCTTGCCAGGCTACTAATATGTATGGTGATTGTCACTTCTTGACAGAAGAAGACCATCTTTCCCTTGCTTTATTGTTGATTACTCAATTATTTTCATGTATTTTTGAAAATATATATATTTTTTTAATTATAATTATGTACACATATATACACTTATACACACACATATATACATGTGGAGATGTGATCAAGAATGCATCAATTCCTATTTTCTGTGCGAACGAAGGTGGCTCTGCTTTTACAGTCTGTTGCAAAGGTCACACTTAAACTGAGATTGAGGGATGCCAACTGGTGCTGCTCTACTGTGGACGCTCATATGACGCTTTATATCTGATGTGGATTTTCTCATGCGGGCTGATGTACCTTGTATCGAGAAGTTGATTATACTAATATGTATATATATATATATATATACACTAATCTATAGTGATAAGTAATAAGATTGCACATCTATAGTTTAAGGCTCTCAAAATTCATGCTAGAATTATCTGCAAGGATTTAACAGATAAAATACTTGGTAAAATTCAGTTGTAAATGACACTCTTCTGGAGGTTGAAGGTTCAATCCTCAATACTAAAAATACAATTTCAAATTACTTGAGACTTCTACTCGGTCATGGCTGATGGAATGTGGATTAAATAAAGGTTATGAACAGAAAACTGATGGTATGGCCAGTTGAAAGAATTGATGAGAGTTCTTGGGTTAATACATATAGAATGGGTGTGATGGCAGGGTTAGTTGGTGGGGAAAGCAAAGGAAAACATAGAAGGAATTAATAAAAATGCAGTTAAGAGGGATAAATAAAGACCTGGTCAGAGATAGGCTATTTAATTTACACTTAAAGATGATTGGAGGTTACATTGACTCAAATGTTGTGAAAACAACACTCAAAATAAGAGCAGTAGTTCGAATGAATAATTCAAATAATATGAATTGTTGTATTTTAACTTGCTAATGATTTGAATTGGTAAATGAAAAGATAGCCACATTTTCTTTTAACTGACTGTTAGCTGGAGTCCTGAACATATAAATAAACTAGATTACTTATGACCTTTTTGGTTCCTATTGCTGCCACTGTCTGTTTCACTTTGCTTTCATTCACAAAAAAAACATCTGTTGCAAAATTATTTCTGCATAACTAAAAATAACGAATCTCTTTATCTCCCTGTTGTCCTTATGAATTATGCAGTAGAGCAACCTTTTTTTGTTAAATGCTAATTCGCATAAATGCTAATGGTGTGTAATTTAAATGGAAAGAGTTACACTCACAAACATTAAGAAATATCAGTGGTTGAATGAACGTAGTGAGAGTTGAAGCACAGTGAAGAGCTGATGCTAGTATGCATGTGAGAATTAAGTGTGGATAGAATAAGTTCAGGGGATCTTATCTATAATATAAATCTCACCTGTCTGTTTAAATGAATATATGTATGCCTGCCTAAAACTTTAAAAGATTTTCATGAGACTGGTATCGTTTTGAAGCTCGACCCTTTGGACAACAAATATCGAAAAATTGTCTAAAAACATTAATTCCTTCACTTTTCTACAGGGAAGGGTCACCTTTTCGCTGATATTTTCGAAAGTCATCTCCTCTTTTCGATTTACTAGCCTTAATTTAAACCTTTGCCACTTCTGATTTGGTGAATGGATGCAATGGCAAAGACATCACTTTTTTTTTTTTTTCACATTCTTTTCCTCCTTCGCGGTACGGGTTCGAGCCTGCCCACTATCACTTTTTTTTTTTTTTTTTTTTTTCACATTCTTTTCCTCCTTCGCGGTACGGGTTCGAGCCTGCCCACTACCACTTTTTTTTGCTCTACACACACCTCCAAACACCTCCGCAACGCTGGGCACCCACGTTAGTCATTACTAATCAGCAGAGCATTATGGCACTGTTGACCCAGAGTCTCTCAGGCAGGTATACAATTTGATGATTTTTAGATGTGGAATTTTGTAAGGAGTGTACCCCAAGTGATACCTAGCCAGTAAGGATTGAGGACATGCATTGCATGCATGGAGACGCTACTTTGTTGTGTGTGAAGCAGTTGCATCTGCAGCAAGTGATTTTTTTTCAAAGAGGCAGATAGAAATAATAAAATGCTTATCTTTTGGTGATTGATTTTTTTTTTTTTTTTTGCTGACACTCTCCCAAAGCTTTTACTGATTGAAAAATGTCTTTTCAACCTGTATTCTTTTAAATAAAACTAGCAAAGTCAAATTATTTAAACAATAAAAGTATAATTGAACAATATACTCTTTTTTTTTTTTTTAAATTTGAATCTCCACATAAAATTTGGCGCATATTTAAAATTACAGTTATAAAAAATACAGAAGAAATATGGGAGAGAAATATTATATGAATCTTAAAACCAGCCTTAACTCTGAAGATCTCAGTGAAAGATTAAATGTGCACAGTAGAGTATGAACAGAAAACTCTAATGGTATGGCCATGTTGAAAGAATGAATAAGAGTTCTTGGATTAATACACATAGAATGGTTGTGATGGCAGGGTCAGTTGGCGGGGAAAGCAAATGAAAACGGAGAAGGAATTGATAAGAATGGAGTTGAGAAAGACATTAAATAAAGACCTGGTCAGAGATAGGTTATTATGGAAGTGAATTTCTAAAATCCATCTAGCACATGCCAGCATGTAAAAACTGATGTTTAACCGATGATAAAGCATAAATCAATCTCAGAACTAAGGTACACTTTAGCATGTATTTTGTGTTGAAAAACAAAAGAAGCCTCACATATAATATACATATACCCAACAATTATTATTATAGTAGGGGAAGATTATTTCTGTTATTGACTCTATTTTGTTCCTTGTTTTTTTTTTGATTGAGAGCAAGGTGTAGTATCTGTTCTGATGCTGCTCATCTTTTCTTTCCTCGATTTGTAAAGAAGAGATCCTCCTAAACTAAGGCAATTTAAAATTCTTTTATTCTAATCTAGGGTGCCCCCTTTTTAAGAAGTTGGAATTTTTTTTTCTCCTTTAAAACTCTATCATGTGTCTAAATAGAAACTTTCTCCTGCTTAAATACACAGAATAGGTAATTTTCCCCCCATATCATCTTGGATTCATTTGTTAATCTGCATCAGATATCAATTGAAGATCCTAAAAATGAAATGGTTTTTTATGAATGTCTAGAATTAAGCTCCTTAAAAGATGAAAAATTTATCTGCTAAAAATAATAGAGCAATTTTTTTTTTTGATCAGCATAAATATTATGACAAACACTTCCTTATAGAGATGTTTGAACATGTTTAGAAATAAGATGCAAGGTCCATTCAATTATTATTGTACTTTAGTTAGATCTCAGTTCAAAACACTTACTTTCTGAGACTAACACTTGATATCCTTATAAGACATTTGAAAGTTCACTTAACGTTTTCCTTTATTAGGAATGTGAGGGTCTGCATTTTTTTTTAATCCAGAAAAAGTGGATTTTCACTTAAATCTCTTGTGTGTTTTTTAGTTACCCCCCCTTTTTTTTCCAAAAAACTTAAAAATGCTAATTTTTGTCAAAATGCTATATAACCTTATCTGTTCTTTTTATCATTCAGCTGGCATTTATTTCCTTTTCTTTTCCTGTTTTTCTTTCCTCTTCATTCATCTTATCTTGCTTTTGCCTTTTTCCTTTTATGACAATTCTCTCTGAAAATTGAAGACGTTAATTTTGCCATGAAGGCTAATACTTGAAGCTATTCATGAAGAGTATAGAGGAGTTGGAAGATTTTTTTTTCATCAAATAACTTTATTTCTGCATGTGCACTCATTGTCCGTTTCTTAATTTTGATTTTCTCAATTAGAGTTGTTATGGAAATGTTTTTTTTTTTTGTTTTCTTTTTTCTTTTTCTTTTTTCATATTGCCCCACTCCCACCCCACACACATCAGGAGGTTGAGAATACAGTTCAGTTTCTTCTTTCTGTATTTATTTATTTTTTTTTGGTTCCCCTACAAAAGGAGGGTAGACCTGTAAATTCATCCTTGTCTGTTCGCCTGTCCGCACTTTTCTCAATAATTACCCCTTGGGATTTTTTGAAATTTTACACAAATATTAAACATATGAGTAAAAAAGTAACAGAATGGATTTTCCAGGAAAGCTCTGGTTGCCTCCCTAGGGGCGCCTTTCAGGTTAAAATGGCTAAAATTGACACTTTTGTGCTTATTAAAAAAAATTGATGCCTTGGATTTTTATAAAACTTTCTGTAAAGTTATTTTGTTTGTCTATACTTCGCAATAACTTTTGGGTGTGCCCCAGGTGCTCTTTTAGGGCTAATAAAAACACTATTTTTGGGACTATTTTACCATATTTGGTCCAAAATTTTCTGTGTATGTCTATTTAGCAGTTTTGCATGGTGCTGAAGTCAAATTTAAATATGTTAAGACCTTGGGGACTTTTGGGGCTAAATGGAGGACAAATGATGGACTTAGTCATTTCTTTCTTGCATGGTGCAGAACTCAAATTTACATATGTTAAGGCATAAAACTGCACCGTTTGTTCATGTTCACCAGGATTTGACGCTCTCTGAGGGTTTTTAGGGCTAAATGGGGGAGGGTTCAAATGCTGAACTTAATCGGTTTTTTTTATACCTCGTTCATTGTGCACTCATGGGAGAACATACATGCTTCACTTGTTTTTTTTTGTTTTTTTGCCATTGACTATTCACGTTTGCTAAAGCGTGAAGAATATTTTCATTTCCCCAATTGACCACATAATTTGCAAACTTTTCTTGGTCTTGCCAAATGCCAGGACAAGAATTCATCTAGTCTGGTGGAGTATCCAGCTAAGTACTGTTACTTGAGGTATTATTACTGGGAGAACGTGCATCATCCTTTGTAAGAGACGCTGTATAGTTATGCCGAGGGGATTTTATTTGGCTTTGAATACTATCTTTTTGGAATATTTGGTCAAGGTTTATTTGTAGGACAATAATATAATCTCATGTTAGCATGTCCTTGCAATTCTGTGCAGAGAGATGAAAGACATGGTATCTAATAGGCATTCAAACTATTTAGAGATGAAAATGTTGTCAAACTTTAATGTGTGCGGCTGCTGAAATGTGTAAGAGAATCGTCAACCTGTCCTGTTTACCAAACTCCAATCACTGGCAGCTGTATGCAAGTGACATCGCTGTAAGGAAAAAGAAAAAGGGAGAGAGAAAGGAAGGGGGGAAGGGAGAGAGAGAAAGGAAGGGGAGCCTGAAGGAGAAATGAAAAAAAAAATGATCCAAGCAAAATGGCAAGGAAAAAAAGAATGGGCATATACCGATGATGATGTTTGAGAGGACAGAGGTCACAAAAAAGGAACATGATCATGGTTTATTCGTGAAAGTAGCCAAAAATAAATGTTGTTGTTAGAAAAAAAACAAAAAGAGTTGAGTTATTATCTGTCCTATGTTCATTGCGACGTACCCTGCTACAACATGTTGGGTCATGGGTGTCTACATGTAAGCGTGCATATAAAGGTGTACAATGTTACAACTGTTCCATTGCCGCAATGTTGCATCTCTGTGCTTGATCTACAAGTACGCCCACTGAATGTGCTGTGATCAACTTACTGTACTTTATCCCTCTTCCCCCTAATGTAAATACTTCTGACCAACCAGACTAGTAGTGAAATATCACCTCGTTGCTGCAAAGATTCCAAAATATCAAAAGACTTTCGATTTGAATAGCTTCTTTACTTCAACCGCTCACCTTTGGAATTTTCTTTTTGTTTCCTCGTCTGCAGCAACAAGCAGAAATTTAAAAGTAATGTAAATCAACATCTTGTTGCACAATTTCCCACGTAGGATGCTCACTATAAATCTGGCTCCTAATCACTGTAAACCCTCATGGCAATATTCTTTGTTTGATGCTCACTATAAATCTGGCTCCTAATCACTGTAAACCCTCATCGCAATATTCTTTGTTTGAGGTTAAAAAAGTGTTCAAAGCTTTTCATAATGATGCAAAGTTGCAACTAATAAAACACACCTTAATATGTTGTTGCTGTAGAAAAAAAAAAAAAAAAAAGACGCCATTAGTGTCTATTGATGGGTAAACTGTAATGGGCGTCCCACTGTTTCTCTGCTGATGAATCTAAGAAAAGTGGATGGAATGTTGGGAAAACTGCCAAGCCATGTGAAGCTCTTAATATTTAGTTTTCCTTCGCAAGGAAAACATAAGCGATGTTGTCAATAATCAATTTTCGTTTTGCATATTGCTGTACTTTTCAATCTATGGAGACATAAGTACATTTTATCTCATTATTACGATTTATCGGCTTTTGAAGGAAAAGCACTGCACCTATCAAACATGTATGCATAAGTTTATGAAAGTTGTATTTGAAAGTTTTTTTTCTGTTTGTCATGCTATTTCTCCTTGTCATTTTGCTTGGATCGTTTTTTTTCATTTCTCCTTCAGGCTATCCTTCCTTTCTCTGTCCTTTCTCCCTTCCTTTCTCTCTCTCTTCCTTTCTGGTCCTGGATATGACCTTAAACTATATCCAGTGGTGAGGCCCCAGCTTGCGGGCTTTGGGTAGTGTAGAGCCACCCTTTAATTGCCATTGCTCCCAGGTCCTCTTTTTTCTTCCCTTTTCTCTCTCTCTCCTCTTTTTTTCTTCCTTTTTCTCTCTCTTTCCTCTTTTTTTCTTCCTTTTTCTCTCTCTTTCCTCTTTTTTCTTCCTTTTCCTCTCTTTCCTCTTTTTTCTTCCTTTTCCTCTCTCTTTCCACTTTTTTCTTCCTTTTCCTCTCTCTTTTTTTCTTCCTTTTCCTCTCTCTTTTTTTCTTCCTTTTCCTCTCTCTTTTTTTCTTCCTTTTCCTCTCTCTTTTTTTCTTCCTTTTCCTCTCTCTTTTTTTCTTCCTTTTCCTCTCTCTTTTTTTCTTCCTTTTCCTCTCTTTTTTCTTCCTTTTCCTCTCTTTTTTTTCTTCCTTTTCCTCTCTTTTTTCTTCCTTTTCCTCTCTTTTTTTCTTCCTTTTCCTCTCTTTTTTTCTTCCTTTTCCTCTCTTTTTTTCTTCCTTTTCCTCTCTTTTTTTCTTCCTTTTCCTCTCTTTTTTTCTTCCTTTTCCTCTCTTTTTTTCTTCCTTTTCCTCTCTTTTTTTCTTCCTTTTCCTCTCTCTTTTTTTCTTCCTTTTCCTCTCTTTTTTTCTTCCTTTTCCTCTCTTTTTTTCTTCCTTTTCCTCTCTTTTTTTCTTCCTTTTCCTCTCTCTTTTTTTCTTCCTTTTCCTCTCTCTTTTTTTCTTCCTTTTCCTCTCTCTTTTTTTCTTCCTTTTCCTCTCTCTTTTTTTCTTCCTTTTCCTCTCTCTTTTTTTCTTCCTTTTCCTCTCTCTTTTTTTCTTCCTTTTCCTCTCTCTTTTTTTCTTCCTTTTCCTCTCTCTTTTTTTCTTCCTTTTCCTCTCTCTTTTTTTCTTCCTTTTCCTCTCTCTTTTTTTCTTCCTTTTCCTCTCTCTTTTTTTCTTCCTTTTCCTCTCTCTTTTTTTCTTCCTTTTCCTCTCTCTTTTTTTCTTCCTTTTCCTCTCTCTTTTTTTCTTCCTTTTCCTCTCTCTTTTTTCTTCCTTTTCCTCTCTCTTTTTTTCTTCCTTTTCCTCTCTCTTTTTTTCTTCCTTTTCCTCTCTCTTTTTTTCTTCCTTTTCCTCTCTCTTTTTTCTTCCTTTTCCTCTCTCTTTTTTTCTTCCTTTTCCTCTCTCTTTTTTTCTTCCTTTTCCTCTCTCTTTTTTTCTTCCTTTTCCTCTCTCTTTTTTTTTCCTTTTCCTCTCTTTTTTTTCTTCCTTTTCCTCTCTTTTTTCTCTTCCTTTTCCTCTCTTTTTTCTTCCTTTTCCTCTCTTTTTTTCTTCCTTTTCCTCTCTTTTTTCTTCCTTTTCCTCTCTTTTTTTCTTCCTTTTCCTCTCTTTTTTTCTTCCTTTTCCTCTCTCTTTTTTTCTTCCTTTTCCTCTCTCTTTTTTTCTTCCTTTTCCTCTCTCTTTTTTTCTTCCTTTTCCTCTCTCTTTTTTTCTTCCTTTTCCTCTCTCTTTTTTTCTTCCTTTTCCTCTCTCTTTTTTTCTTCCTTTTCCTCTCTCTTTTTTTCTTCCTTTTCCTCTCTCTTTTTTTCTTCCTTTTCCTCTGTCTTTTTTTCTTCCTTTTCCTCTCTCTTTTTTTCTTCCTTTTCCTCTGTCTTTTTTTCTTCCTTTTCCTCTCTCTTTTTTTCTTCCTTTTCCTCTCTCTTTTTTTCTTCCTTTTCCTCTCTCTTTTTTTCTTCCTTTTCCTCTCTCTTTTTTTCTTCCTTTTCCTCTCTCTTTTTTTCTTCCTTTTCCTCTCTCTTTTTTTCTTCCTTTTCCTCTCTCTTTTTTTCTTCCTTTTCCTCTCTCTTTTTTTCTTCCTTTTCCTCTCTCTTTTTTTCTTCCTTTTCCTCTCTCTTTTTTTCTTCCTTTTCCTCTCTCTTTTTTTCTTCCTTTTCCTCTCTTTTTTCTCTTCCTTTTCCTCTCTTTTTTTCTTCCTTTTCCTCTCTTTTTTTCTTCCTTTTCCTCTCTTTTTTTCTTCCTTTTCCTCTCTTTTTTTCTTCCTTTTCCTCTCTCTTTTTTTCTTCCTTTTCCTCTCTCTTTTTTTCTTCCTTTTCCTCTCTCTTTTTTTCTTCCTTTTCCTCTCTCTTTTTTTCTTCCTTTTCCTCTCTTTTTTTCTTCCTTTTCCTCTCTTTTTTTCTTCCTTTTCCTCTCTCTTTTTTTCTTCCTTTTCCTCTCTCTTTTTTTCTTCCTTTTCCTCTCTCTTTTTTTCTTCCTTTTCCTCTCTCTTTTTTTCTTCCTTTTCCTCTCTCTTTTTTCTTCCTTTTCCTCTCTCTTTTTTTCTTCCTTTTCCTCTCTCTTTTTTTCTTCCTTTTCCTCTCTCTTTTTTTCTTCCTTTTCCTCTCTCTTTTTTTCTTCCTTTTCCTCTCTCTTTTTTTCTTCCTTTTCCTCTCTCTTTTTTCTTCCTTTTCCTCTCTCTTTTTTTCTTCCTTTTCCTCTCTCTTTTTTTCTTCCTTTTCCTCTCTCTTTTTTTCTTCCTTTTCCTCTCTTTTTTCTTCCTTTTCCTCTCTTTTTTTTCTTCCTTTTCCTCTCTTTTTTCTCTTCCTTTTCCTCTCTTTTTTCTTCCTTTTCCTCTCTTTTTTTCTTCCTTTTCCTCTCTTTTTTTCTTCCTTTTCCTCTCTTTTTTTCTTCCTTTTCCTCTCTCTTTTTTTCTTCCTTTTCCTCTCTCTTTTTTTCTTCCTTTTCCTCTCTCTTTTTTTCTTCCTTTTCCTCTCTCTTTTTTTCTTCCTTTTCCTCTCTCTTTTTTTCTTCCTTTTCCTCTCTCTTTTTTTCTTCCTTTTCCTCTCTCTTTTTTTCTTCCTTTTCCTCTCTCTTTTTTTCTTCCTTTTCCTCTCTCTTTTTTTCTTCCTTTTCCTCTCTCTTTTTTTCTTCCTTTTCCTCTCTCTTTTTTTCTTCCTTTTCCTCTCTCTTTTTTTCTTCCTTTTCCTCTCTCTTTTTTTCTTCCTTTTCCTCTCTCTTTTTTTCTTCCTTTTCCTCTCTCTTTTTTTCTTCCTTTTCCTCTCTCTTTTTTTCTTCCTTTTCCTCTCTCTTTTTTTCTTCCTTTTCCTCTCTCTTTTTTTCTTCCTTTTCCTCTCTCTTTTTTTCTTCCTTTTCCTCTCTTTTTTCTTCCTTTTCCTCTCTTTTTTCTTCCTTTTCCTCTCTTTTTTCTCTTCCTTTTCCTCTCTTTTTTCTCTTCCTTTTCCTCTCTTTTTTCTCTTCCTTTTCCTCTCTTTTTTTCTTCCTTTTCCTCTCTTTTTTTCTTCCTTTTCCTCTCTTTTTTTCTTCCTTTTCCTCTCTTTTTTTCTTCCTTTTCCTCTCTTTTTTTCTTCCTTTTCCTCTCTCTTTTTTTCTTCCTTTTCCTCTCTCTTTTTTTCTTCCTTTTCCTCTCTCTTTTTTTCTTCCTTTTCCTCTCTCTTTTTTTCTTCCTTTTCCTCTCTCTTTTTTTCTTCCTTTTCCTCTCTCTTTTTTTCTTCCTTTTCCTCTCTCTTTTTTTTCTTCCTTTTCCTCTCTCTTTTTTTTCTTCCTTTTCCTCTCTCTTTTTTTCTTCCTTTTCCTCCCTCTTTTTTTCTTTTCCTCTCTTCCCTCCGTTTTTGAGTTCATGTAATTATGGGTTAACAAAATATATTTTTTCCAATTTATAAAGATAATTTATTCTATATTTTTTGTCATTTTTCAGGAGAGAAAGGGCTGGGACAGAAGACTGGAAAAAATCTTCACTACAAAGGTGCCCCATTCCATCGGGTCGTCAAGGACTTTATGATCCAATGTGGCGACTTTACAAAAGGTATTTTTTTTTTTTCACATTTTTATTGAACTTTTCTGTTTGTTGTTTAGTATTTTCTGTACAAATATTTTTTTTTCCAGAACTCAAGAAATTAGTCAAATTCTCCTTTTGTCAGTTTATTTTTTTTAGTACAATTCCATTTAAATGGATCATGTTCATATTTATGCTAAGGGTTTTCAAGTTGTCTATGAAGCCATCCTTAAAACATCTTTTTAGTTTGTTTCTTGGATATACTTCATGCTGCAGTTCTGCCATTTGCCATCCTAATTATCATCCAGTCACATTTCACAGCATCATCAGTTTGTAAGACAGCAGTGTTTGATGCGAAAAAATTGTTAGCTAACATTTCAGATCCTCATAAAGCGTATTTTGAACTCCTCCATTGTTTTATGTGTCAATGATATATAATCTACATCTCAAAGAATACAGAAGTATAAAGAAGACACATGAGTTGTCGACATTTTAGAAGTTTCCCGGAGGCTTTGTTGGCCATTTTAATCTTTAGAAGTGTAATGGATTTCGGATTCATCTCCCTTGAAAGTGCTACCAAGATATGTAAAGGAGTCAAATACTGGTTCCTTTGATGTAGATATTTACTCTTGACATACTGATGTTCTGCTAGTATAATGAGTAGGGCCGTGACAACAGCATATTCTTTTCATTGTTTTGACTCTTGAGTATACATCCGTTAATATCTTATATGTTTTTATATAGACTGATGCGGTTCTTGGTTGATTGACTGTCTTACTGTGTCAGATCTATACTTGAGTCAAAGGAATGAAAAGAATATGCTGTTGTCACAGCGTTAATAATGAGTATTACTTTAGTTTTCACAAAGGATAATTCAAAGTTAGACACTGGAATGAGAGCATGCTACTACCGTGGATTAAATAAAAGGTTTTGTTTGGCAGAAAGATTCCCGAGTTCAACAAGATACATCTGAAGAAGAACACACACTAAAGAAAAGGTTAATTTCACTTTCCTGGATATCTTCCTTAATGTGAACAATAAGTTCTGTGTTGTCAATACAGAGATACCACACTATGGTAGTATTAGACTGCGTACTAAAACGAGCAAATTTTTGAATTTTTGAGATGAGGATTGATAATTCATATAATTTGGATTATTGACTACTGTTTTCTTCTTCGGTGTTTTCACAATGTTTCAGTAGATGTAACCTTCAAGCTTCTTCAGGTGTATCTTGTTGAACTCTGGGAATGTTTCTGTCAAACTCTGCACAGAATTTCAAACAAAACCCTTTATTTAATCCATGGTGAGTAGGATGCTCTTGTTCTATTAGCCATAACTGGATGAAAGTCATAAGTAATTCACAATTGTATTTTAGTGTAACCTGCACTGTGAATTGAATCTTCATCCTCCAGAAGAGTGTAACTTACTCTTGAATTTTACCAAGTACTTTATCTATTGTTTTTTTCTTTCTCCTGTATATCCTTCTTAATGTGGGTAACAAAGTCTATATTGTCAATATAGAGGAACCGTCACGCTAAGATATGGAAAATCTTGAACTTTACATGAAGACGTTAAAGATCCTGCTAATGATCCGAAACGCATGAGGACACTAACATTACTGTCCGTATAAGCATTCAAAAGTTCAAAAGGATCATTGCAAAGTGTAACAAAAATAATGTTAGTGCAAAGATGTCATCCTGTTTAACACCACAGAGAGTGCACAATTAAAGTGGAAGTGTGCTTTTAAAGTGTGCTGATGAAGGTAAGACATTCTAGTGAGAATCCAGGTTTGCTTTGCCAAGTGTTCTGCAGTGTCTGGCTCTATGTACAATGTTGAAAACTTTCACCAATTCCACAAAAACCTGACAGTGCTACCTGTTGTTTGTTTGACACACTTGAAGGTCTCTGGGGAAAAAGAAACTTGTGTTTTTATTCTTGTTTATTTAAGAGCCAACTTATATATTAACACCATGATTTCTTGTATGTCTACGATTGTTGGAAACATTGTTAATATTTTTATATAAACTTTGATGTTTCATTGAGTTTTGCCTAACCTATATACACATATACAAATACCCATTTCATTGGTAAAATAAATCACTTATGAAAGTAGTACAAAACTATTGTTTTCTTATGAAAATTAAAATCATGATATTGAACCTTTTATGGCAGTTTTCATCAGAATCCATTTCATGAATTTTGATTTATTTCTTAAATTTAAAGCTTTAGTTTACTGTTTTTTAAGATGAAATTAAAATTCAAGGGGTCGCGCTTCATTAGTGTCTAATTACTATCAATCAAATTCGATGCAAATCTTATCTGTTTGAATTTTCAAATAGGTGTTTGTGCCCATATTATGAAGCTTAAATTAATTTTACAATACCACAAAGAAAGTGACATTTGGGAGTTATCAATTTGGAGAATAGTTATTAATTGATGTTCATTTATTCAAATTGCACAAAAATTGGGAGTTTTTTAAATAGAACTAAATTAGACTAAATGTAGCCCACATTACAAATTAGGCATATCAGCTGCATTTCATTGGTTAATTCAGAAGTGAATCCTGTACATCTATACTCCTATAAATTTTTTTTTTTTTTTGGTGTACTAATATTCATATTAAAAACCCTTTTTTCTATTTATTTAAAAAAAAAATTACAACTTTGTTATATATGGGTTGTGAAATTGCATTCATCTGCAAAAGATCTAGGTAATTTGCATATTTTAAACATTCATTTTAATTCCCTATTTTTTCGTTTTTCGAATGGGATAATCATCTTTAGTTAGCTATTATGTATAATTATATTCATGCAGATATTCTACATAATTTATATTTGCATAACATTTGTGTAAAAAGGTTTATAGTAAACACAAACCTCTTTCTATATCTTTATGTATGCATATATATATATATATATTTGTTTAAAAAATTTTGCCTACCAAACTCCTCTGTCAGTTTTTAGTCTACAGACATGAAACTTAATATATAGGGTATTTGACCTTATGCAAAATTTTATATTTGGGTTTTAGCCAGGGAAAATTGGTGCAAAAGTGTGAAAAAAAAAAAAAAAATGAAATTTGCCTGGTGACGGTCGAATGACGACATTACGGATATGCAAGCATAATGTAATAGCTATTAGTTCATGTTTTAATTTCTAGCCTTGCAGTTAACATGTCTTCATAGCTTAGGCATTAACGTCAAAGGAAAAAGTAAATCGTAAGCTGAACGTTTTGGTTTCAATTCTCAGTGGTGGTGCACAAGTCATATTTTTTTTTTTTAACTTTTTAAATCATTACTATATATATATTGAGTTCAATATATAATATAATACAAAATCTGCATTAATCAAAATATATTTAAGTGTATTTTATGACAGGACAATGCCGGGCAGCTTGTTAGTATAAATATATAAACATTAAAGCGGCAAAAGTTTACTTCGAATAGGTGCTTTATGCCAAATTGATGGTTGAATATGATTAAATTTGTGCCCGTTTTTGCATTAAATTCTTAACTGTGCAGCGAACGGATACAATACCACTTGGTTGGCTGAACCTTATAACAAAGGTATGTATAAAATTTCAACCAAATATGAGAAAATTTGGAATGGACAGACTAAGATAAATATAATATAGATATACATACACCTATCTCATATAAATACAGATAAACAAAAAAACATTGTTTCAAACTTTTAGGGTAATTTTTTTTCCCTATTACAAAATCAGTTTTTTTTTTATTGGTTTTTTTCTTTGTCTTTTTTTAGGAGATGGTACAGGAGGAGAATCTATATATGGAGGAGTGTTTCCTGGTACGTATTGCTGGTATGTAGTTTGGATATTTTACTACTGGTCAGTTTAGTCTGGTAGGTATGCATACAACCATATATATGTGTGTGTGTGTCTATATGTAGGAAAAATGGGAAAACTTATCCGACACTACAATATAAATAAGGATTAGGAGTCTCATGTGAAATAAGTCTTAATATTTCGTTAAAATTTATACTTTCTTCAACGGCCAAGAAAATAAAGATTTTATTTATTCGGAGATGTTATTCTATCACTCCAGAAAGTAACTGACTATACCACTTGCGTTTGGGGTGGATCAAAATGTAGTATCTATTCTGTGCCTTTATTTTTATCTAAATTAGTCTTTTCTACTCCGTTTAAAAAATGTACTTCACATGTAAATTAGAACTCGTGAGGAGGTAAGTAAATAGAGATTCTTGTTGCAATCCTCTACCTATGCAAAAGTCAGATGTGCATTTGAGTTCCTGGACTACATTTTTGATGGTAAAATTTAAGTCTGTTTTTTTTTTGTTTTACGTTTGTGTGGTTTTTAAATGTATATGAATTTCTCTATAATAATGTCACAAACTCTTGCATCTCCAAAAATATAATCTTTGTACTCAAATGCAGATAATGCAACAAATCCTGTATATGTGCTACCAAATCACAATAGGGTCTCCTTACATAAAAGCAATATAAAGCTTCCAGACAACAGAAAACTCTTTATGGCACAACAATGCAGCGAAGGTAGGTTTGCAATCATGGTCATCTTTCAGATAGCAGATTATTCTTGTTAACACAAGAAAAACCAAAAAAACTTTGTAACTAAATTCACACCTGCACTAAACAAATCATGATGCAACATAAATGGCATGAACAATCTGAAATAGATATATGCAAATGTGGGTGTGTATATATAAACATAAGTGTGTATAGGTTTGCATGTGGGTAACTATACATATGGGCATGTAAATCTCAGCATATAAATACACACTATATAGATCCCAACATAGTAAAACAATGCGCATCTGTAAATTGCAACTGCACCTGAACTACACCGACACACACTGACCGAAATGCACATACATGCCTTACAGGACACAAATGCTACCCTATAACAAATCAACATCGAAAGAGAATGTAAAAACACGCATAATACACAAATCATAGATACACACCTTCCGCGGAACACACAACATATTTACACAAGAAGTACACCCAATAAAAAGTGTGTTTATTATTTTATTTAAAAAATTTTTTTTACTTCAGTGCAAGTTCTCAAAAATCAAGGAGGTGGGGGGGGGGTGCTTCCTGAGGGGCTAACACTTGACCTCTATATAAGATACATAGATATGCGAGTATTCCCTTAAAATTATTAATCTTAAACATTGAGTTAATAAAAAAACATTAATTCTTTTTCATCAATTTACCCGTTAACTATGTTATAGTATATTTTTCTTGTGGTTTCTTGATTTTTATTAGACTCCAGGACAAGAATTCACCTCGTCTGAAGTATCTAGCATAGTGCTGTTACTAGATCCAACATTACTTGGAGAAGGGGCACTATTCTTTGTATGAGCGAGTGTGTAGCCATACAGAAGGGATCTTGCTTGGGTTTCGAATACTGTGTTATTTTGAATATTTGGTCAGGGTTTACTTATAAGGCAAAATATCCTCATACAAGGTTGTCCTAAAAAAAACCCTAGACTCATATCAAAACTGAAGGATGGAGTTTAATAGGCATTCAACTGAGGTTTTAATGTTTGTGATTAAATTAATCTTTATTTAGCTCTGAACAATGGTGTTGTCACTAAGGTGTTTGTCTTATGCAAAGAACTGATAATGGAACATGATGTGCAGTAAAGGAAACTCAATGATACATAAAACTGACAAATTTTATTTTATAATAAGGAAAGATGAGAAGAGATAGACATATTATTGGAAAGTGATGTTTGTTGTATGGCATTCACCTTAGACTGGTTTAACCAGCTTCCTCCAAAGGAGGAAGTGTAAAGGAAATATCAAATTCACTGTGTATAACATGACAAAAAGAACAATTCTTTGACCAATTGTATAGAGTTGGCAGAAAAGCACCAGAGTGCATCTTGAGCATTAGATGGCTTCCTGTCCAATTTTGGCTGGCAAGTAGGTCTGAACTTTTTTGTAGAGTCTGTATTACAAGGTTAATAATTGCAAACTTTTATGGTGCTTGTACAGATTAGTGATGTTTTTAAACCAATGCATTTCAGGTGAAAACATTATGTACTTATATGTCATGTCAAAATAAGTATAAATTCCAAAAATTCTGAAAAATGAGCCAATAAAAATTATTGAATTGAGTTTTATTGTATGTATTAATATGGAAGTGTTGTGAAACTAATTTTTGTGTGACAAACTGACTTATCTCCCTTGATTTTAATTCAGTCTGTCATTTTTAAACACAAATTTCAATAATTGTGGTTGATTTCTTTTCCTCATAAAAATACATCTAACACATTTTTTACTATCATTTTGCTACTTATGCACTTATGTTACCATACTGAAATGATAATGTTATTATTTTGAAAGTCATAATTAACATGCCTTGCCATTATACTGTACTTCCACCTAACAATTTAATAAAAAAAGATATTGTGAAACTTGAATTTAATTTGAAAATACTATTTAAAAATAGCATGTTAAGATAAGCATAAGCACCATCATTTTTTTGTAATTTTTGGAAATTATATGAATTTCAATATGGCACATAATGTTTTCACCTGAAATGCGTTGGTTTAAAACCTCACTAATCTGCACAAGCACCAACTTTTTATTCAACTGCCAATGTCTTAAAATAATAATAAAAAAAAATGTCACTTGTGGTTTGATCCTAGAATTAGCATAATTTGCCTAATGATTAGTCTTGTTTCTCTCTTAGTATATTATGGTATACATTGTTGGGATTGCGCATTTGATACACGTGGGGGGAGAGAAGAGAAGCTGACATCAATTATCTGCTCGCTTCTCTGCACAAAGGGAAGAAGCATTCCGTAGTCTGTGTTTGCCCTTGGCTTCTCTTAGTGTTATCAAGGGAGAGTATATATAATAGATATTTATCTCGACTCTAACTGTATGTATGCAAGCACCCAAGATAATGAAAGTATATGTTCATGCACCCAAGCATCATTAACACTAATAACTTTGTGCCATACCAAAAAATTCCACATATAGGCGTACAGAAAAATAAAATGCACACACACACAGTCTTACACACATTGAAAGAAATATAAACAGGTTCTCTCACAAAGGATGATACAGAAGCACACTTCAAAGATCATCTCTCCTAAACACTCGCACCTGGTCAAAGGTCAACAGGAGCACAAAACACAAAGTAGATACAGACAAATAACACTTTAATAAAATTAAAAAATCCTTTAATTACTCCCCAAATGACAAAAACACAACTTTTAATAAGAGTGAACTTAGTGTTCTCAAACCAGTAAATGCCCAAAGATTGTAAATATACAAGAAATTTGTGGATTTTTTAAACATAAAATATTATGAATGTGAACTAATTTTTTGAAAACAAATTTAAAATATTGGTAACCTCACACTTATAAATATGCACTTTTCTCTCATTGGACCTACAATATCACAATATTCGTTGCTCTCTCTCTTATATAGAAAAAGGAAACAAATATGTATTGATGTGGTGGCTCTTAATTTATTATTCATTTATATGTGCTTTTTATTGTATTATTTTTATTAATAGAGAATGAACATTTTTGATAGGAGAAAGTGAAAAAGATTTGGTTGTCATAATATATCTTGAACTTTTTGACTATGAGTAAATAGGTTTAAAGTAAGAATTTACCTTTTGGTTCTAATGAAAAAAGAAAAGGACAAAACAAGGGATAAATTAAATGAATGCAATTGCATTTGTTTTTTGTTTTTTTTCCTTCAACCTGATTGTAGTGAATATTCATTGAAGTGTTAATGATATTCTGTACATCATGTAATAATTGTCTTAGAATAACTTTTTATGAAATCTTTATTATATTACTAGCAGGACCTGTGTCCTAGGGAAAATATCAAATGCTGATTATATTAAAAACAATAAAATATAAATTCTAGAGGAAGAAAGGTTAGAGAAGAACCCATTTCACTGTTAGTAATTTAAGAAAATAAATAAAGAATATGCATTTTTTGGGAGGGGGGGGAAAAAGGTTAGAAATTAGTAATTTAAAATATAATTCAACATGTTTTTTATATGAAAATAAAAATAATTGTTAACAAAAGATTATTTATAAATAAGTAAAGAAAACGATTTATCCAAGTTTTGAGTGAGGGTTAGGCCCCCTACTATAAAATTAGGCTCTCTATTGTAAAATAAATAGTAATTTCTTGACCATGTGTCTAACCTCTTGCAGAGGAGGTAAATAAACTCTGTAAAAAGTAAACCTTATAATAATCTGCTATCAAATATAGAAGATTACAAAAAAAAATGTATTTTTTTTTTGTATGAGGGAGAATTTTCATTTTGGTTAAAATTCACGCAACAAATAACTAAGGTGAATGCATTTTAATAATAAATTTTTTTTTAAATAGGAGTGATTATGACCCTCTTAAAAAAAAGAAAAAAGTTTTTGTTGCGACTTATGAATTATAAAGTTTTGTTACTGTTCTATTCTAGAATCACAGCTGTAAGAAAAGTACAGTATAAATGCCCCTGCTCCCCCTAAAAAAGTAGAAAGATGTGACTAAAAAAAAAATAACTAAATAAATAAAAAAAAAACTGTGCAAACAAAATAAAGGATGAAAGTCTAAAAAGGAAAGAAAGGAAATATTTCAAACCAAAAACAACATAGTTATAATAATTGCTGTTACTGAATGGATTAGTATGAGACAATATGTTTAAATTTCAATTGTTTAGTGTTTGTCATCATTATTAATGGGGCAGATTGCTTGAAACAACCTTTCACTTGGTGCTTGTATCACTAAGTGAAAGATTCTTATCGAATATTGAGATAACCTGTCCTACTATATTCAGTTATTTTAGAATAGGATTATAGCCAATCAAAATTAACAGCACACCTGTGGAATTGTCTTCCGTTTTCCTGCTTTCCGGCTGACTACAATATGGTTGTCTTCAAGACTAACGTAAATAGGTTTTTGATGAGCCGTTCCATATAAGTTAACAAATTTACCAAATTTTCATTACTAATGATTACTATATTGTCCAATTTCTACTGTACACTCCTTAACCCTTATCCTTGAGTGGCCTCTTGGCCTTGATAATGTGGTGATGCCTGTGTAAAAGAAAAAAAAAAAATGTCCTAAAAGCAAAAACTATATGTTGTAGGTAGTAATGTATATTTAATTAATAAAAGAATAATAGGACAAAGATAATAGCAAGAAATGCAACAATGACTGTCAAACTACCCATGAAGAATATTTCTTCGCATAAGCTCCTGGAAGTAGATTTCAGTGTGTGAGTGGAAATTGCTATAACTCCTTATAGGGAGTCTGAGAATAATTTTCACTTGGGCACTAAAATCTACTTATGCATACATGTTTGATTATTTTACAAATGTCTGGCAAGCTGGAAAAAATGTAGAAATTGCTGAAAGCAAACAAAAATGGATGCATATTTTCTGTAAACATACATCAATTCTTGGCATAAAACATTACCAGCGTGAAATTTTGTATATTGCTTGCCTTTATGTATGTATTATGTTTTAAAAGGGGAAATATTGATTTTATTATATGGATGAGTTGTAGTCGTATTATAGAAATTTATGTGTATCTGATGTTATTTTATCAATTGTTATCATTGTTTATTCATAATTTAATACATGCCCTAAAAGCAGAAACTATAGGTTGTAGGTAGCGACCTATATTTACTAACATGCAAAAATTTAAATGTGATGCAAACAGACATCTCTCAGCTCAGCTCAACATCCAAGTCCATCAATGGCAATTTCCATTTTTATATGTAATATGGATACTTGTACAGTTTAATCAAGACATTAAAAAAATGAAAATATCGAAAAAAAGGTTATATTGTAAGTATCCATTTTGGACTGAGGATCTCAAAAAAAAATTTTTTAAATTCACTTAATTTGATCGAGTAGTGGGGAGATAACTCAGTTTAAGGTGCTGACACTCCCTCCCCATCTTTAATACTAGCTTTTCTTCCTAAAAATCTAACCTTTTGCTCGGTATCATAACAAAATGTTTTTTTGCTGTAAAAAAAAAAAAAAACTACTTGATGAAATTAAGTGAAATTTTGTTTTGGAGAACTTTGTTCCATAACGGATATGCATAATATAACCTTTTTTTAATATTTACATTTTTTAATGCCTTGATTAAACTGTACAAATACCGTAATATGTAGAAGGCAGTACAATGCAGAGATAACGGAAAGACACAAACTGAAGCAGATAAAGAATACAGCATAAATGCATTAATTAATAAAACTATTCATCTGCTTCAGTTTGTGCCTTTCCGTTACCTCTGCAGTATACTGCCTTCTACATATTACATTTAACTACATACCATACAATGCTCCAAGCAGACTATATTCACCTTTTTTAATTTTGAGCAAATCTCTTGACGGAGGCAACCTTTCTAGGTCAATTGCTCTTGACATATCGAAGGCCTTTGATAGAGTATGACATTATGGTTTACTTCAAAAGATCTCCAGCTATGGTATAGTTGGAAATGTCTTAATTATTAAATCATTTCTTCCTGATAGGTTCATAAGAGTAGTAGTTGATGGGCAAAAATCAGAAGCTCACATCATTAATGCTGAAGTCCCTCAAGGGTCCATCCTGGGCCCAACTCTCTTCCTGATCTACATTAATGATTTTCCAAATCACATCCTGACATCATTCGTAGACATTTTTGCTGATGACACTACCATCTATGGTAGCACATCTAAGACAGTAAACGACCAAGTTCTTTCCGATTCTCTCTCCTCTGATCTTGAGCACGTGGTACAATGGAGAAAGGAGTGGTTGATAACTTTTAATGCATCTAAAACCGAGCTTTTATCTTTACATCATCAATGCTCTGATCCCTATCTGGCATCAATTGAAATGAATGGCTCTCGTCTTGGGGGAGGCCTCATGTTTTGACAATCTTTTGGGCTTACTCCTGATCTTAAATGGAACACGTATATCAAATCTGTTGCTAAAGCCGCTGGAAAAATGGTGGGATCCTTCTATCGATCCAGTAGATATCTCGTTGCTGATGCAATTTCTCTATCTATATAAGAGCCAGATACGTCCAAGGATGGAGTACTGTTGCCACATCTGGGCAAGAGCTGCTAGAAAGGACTTCTCCTGCCTTGATAGAGTTCAAAATAGACTTCGTAGCCTTGTAGAAGATATCCTTTTCTCTTCCCTACAATCTCTATCTCACAGAAGAGATTGTCTCTGCTTTATCGTTATTTTCTTGGCAAGTGCTCAACTGAGCTTCAATCTACGGTCCCCCCTCGCCAAACTTTCACAAGAAACACTCGTCTAGCTGAAAACATTATCAATAATTTCCCTCACTCTTTATCTGTGCCTAAACCTAAATGTAGATTCCATGAACAAAGCTTCTTTCTTAGAACTGCACGCTTGTGGAATTGTCTTCCGTTTTTCTGCTTTCCAGCTGACTACAATCCGATTGTCTTCAAGTCCAACGTAAACAAGTTCTTGATGAGCTGTTCCACATAAGTTATAAAATTTCCCAAATTTCTATTACTAACGATTACTATATTGTCCTTTTACCACCTCTGGTAATGGGTATATTTCTATGCGTGGTGTAGCAATCTGTCTCCGAAGATTAACAGGGGCACCACGTGAAGGTTTGCTACTTGCCCCCAAGTAGCTACCGAAGAGCTACCGACCTATCTCCCTACTGTGCATTCTCTATAAACTATATGAGCGCATGATACTTGCCAGAATAACGGAAACAGTGGATGAACAACTCTCAGCTGACCAAGCTGGCTTTAGACCAGGTCGGTCATGTTGAAGCCAGATTTTAAACATGACCCAATTCATTAAGGATGGATTTGAGACCAAAAAAATAACAGGCACTGTGTTTGTAGACCTTACAGCAGCCTATGACACTGTCAACCATAGGGCACTCACTAAAAGTAGCCCAAATGATACAAAACTCCACATTGGTGAGCATAATTGAATGTCTACTTAGTAATCAGCGTTTCGATGTTGAGATGGATGGCAAAAAGAGTAGATGGTTTATCCAAAACAATGGCCTCCCACAAGGTTCAGTTTTGGCTCCAACCCTATTCAATATCTACACTAACGACCAACCATAATACCCAAATATACAAAGATATATATATATGTGATGACCTATGCATCGCCACCCAGACAAATAGTTTTGACATCATAGAAGACTCTCTGATGCCCTAGCCACTCTCTCTAGGTACTACAAAAAGTGGTACTTAAATGCAAACCCAAACAAGACCCAGGTTTGCACCTTTCATCTTAATAATCACCAAGCAAATCGGAGACGAAGAGTCATGTGGAATGACAACATGCTTACACATGAACCTTTCCCAGTCTACCTGGGGTAACTCTGGACAGAACACTCTCTTTTAGAAAACACATTACCAAATTGAAAGGCAAGTTGTCATCACAAAACAGCCTTCTCAGTAAGCTTGCCACCAGCAATTGGGGTGCCGACCCCAAAACACTGAGGCAAACAGCTCTCACACTGTGCCATTTCACAGCGGAGTATTGTGCCCCAGTATGGGCAAGATCATGCCATGCCCATAAAATTGATGTAGAGCTGAACAAGGCATACCGGACCATAACTGGTGCCTTAAGACCAACTCCCTTGCCAGCTCTATACTGCCTAACTGGTATTCCATCACCACATATCAAGCAAGAAGTCATCACCAGAAAGAACGGTACAAACAGCTTAACGCCCACAGGCACTCACTGTTTGGCCACCCAATCAGTGAGACAAAGACTAAAATCTCGCAGTAGCTTCATCAATATAGAGGAAATCGATCCCAGGCAAGCTGCCTCCTGTAGGATGGAATGATGGCAAGACTATAACAGCAGGAATAAAAATGAAGCCCTACCAGACCCAAAAGAAACACTCCCCCAGGCCCAGGGTTCAAACCTTGGTAGAAAAAACTGGGTTACTCTAAATAGAGCCAGAGCCAAAGTAGGCAAAACAAAAGACAATCTCCACAAGTGGGGCCTAGACACCTCACCTTTATGTCCATGTGGAGAGGTAGAAACGATGCACCACCTTAGAGAAAACTGCCGATTGGGTCCTCATTGCTCAAACCAAGACCGTAAGGAGGCAAACAGCACCGCCATACGATGGGTCAATTTCTATTGCGATAAGATATGATGATGATGATATTGTCTGATTGATTACTGTACACTCTTAACCCTCATCCTCGAGTGGTCTCTGGGCCTTGATAAGTGGTGATGCCTATGTAAAAAAAAAAGAAAGGGGCAGTATTTATGATTATGATACATTCAGGATACTTTTACCAACTCTATTGTAACAAAAAAGATGAAATAAGAAATTTACATAAATTTAAAAGAAAAAGATTATATTGCCTTTTCTTTGTAATGTTGTCTCCCAATAAATAACAACATTGTGTCTTGGCTTTTTATATATCTGAAGAAAGTATGGTTTATACTGAGACCTCATATGGATTAAATAAGACCCGTTTGACATGAGACTTTTTCCAATCATTATTTATATCGTATAAACACACCATATTGTGTTTGGTTGTTCTCTGCATATCTTGATCAACTTTGACCACAGGAGCTTGCTTCTTGCCCTATCTCCCCGGGTCCCTGCTCTTTACCATGTCCCCAGTTCATTTAATAAACCAATTCTGTCTGTTTGGTTGATAATCTGCATTTTCATTCTTTTCTTTCATTGGATTTCAGATGAGAATTTTATCCTCAAGCATGATCAAACGTACCTACTTTCTATGGCGAATCGCGGTAAAGACACAAATGGATCCCAGTTCTTTATGTAAGTACATTTGGAAGGCAAAAACATCTTTTTTTTTTTCGTAACTGATAAGCCCTGTCTATTTCCTTCAGAAAATATAGTGTTTTTATACTTGTAACAAACAGGACTATCTGGCATTGAATGAGGAATCCTATGTCTCTTTGAGAAATGGTTAGATTATTGCTAATCACCTGGGGTGCTTTTACTGGTGAGGGCTTCCCAGGGACTTTTTGCAGGTCAGAGTACCCCTCCTCTGGGGCACTGACTTCTCCATCCCACTTTCCTACCCTGGTGTTACAGTTCTTGCAATATGAGAGAACTAAATACTCATGTCTTTTGTGCTCAGTCCATAACATTAAATTACTTGTAATTTTTTTTTTCTACATTTTATAATATTGAAGTTTTGGGATGAGGTCTGAGTATGATCTATGTAAAATGATATTAATTCAAATAAATTTTGGTAAATTTATAACCTTAAATCCCTTTGAGGCACACCTGGCATTTTCTGAGAATCAGTAATGACATCTGCGCATTCCAGCTTTAAACCCTGAACTTATTAACATTTCTATTTTTATCTGTAAATTCTCAAGTTATAAGGTAAAGTAAAAGAATACTGTTTTTTTTTTATCCTTCAAAATTACAAATGGGTGGTTGATTTTTTTTTTCTAATTTTTTTGCAGTGTATAAACACTTCAGGTTACAACCGGCAAACTTATGTCTATTTATGCTATGGAGATCTGTTCAACATGAGTGCATTGTTTTCAGTAGATCTCGTAAGCCACCTCACACATCATTTCTTGTTGATGTCCCCATGCAACATTTCTCAATTTTTGTTCACAAAAAATCTTCCTAGTAATCCATGATTTGTGCTTGTGTGCTTTCATAGATATTTGAAAACGGTTTTCATAGCATTAGTGAGATTGTGGTCATCAGCATCTTTAAATTTTGGACTGCAATATACAGAAAGTAAATGAATATTTTCTCTGCCCATTTTTATATTTCAAAGAACAACATCAAATTAATTGAACAGGTGAACATTTGGAGGGAGTTAATATTGGGGTTGCTTGAGAGAAGATCTTGCATACACCATAACTCGTCCATCTTTTCTGTTACAATGAATGAAACCTTGCAGGGGAATCATGGCTTATTTGATTTGTGATTGTTGTGAGGATAACCAAGTTTTAGTTATTACTAAAGAGATCTGCTTTCTCATCTATGATAGTGAATTGAAGTTCATCCAATTTGGAGTGAGTGGAGCGAGAGTTTGTTATAACAATTTTGAGGGAGTGATCAGGGCAAAGTGATTTGGACTCTTCAGATGTTCAAGGAGAAGTTACAAGACCTTGATTATTTATTTATTTTTTTGCCTAGTTTTAGTTCTGCCAGGGAAGTTTTGAAATCTTTGGAAATAGTTATCGGAGGCGACTGGAGGAACAAGTACATAATCTCCCTGTTTCATATCCACAGACCAGTTTTTCCAGTAGCTCCAACGGATTTGTTCTTTTAGAGAGAATTCTTTATAAAAATCCAAATGTTTCACCTTTTGGCTTCATTTAGAAATATTTTTGAATAAATAGAAAAGATAACCTAGATAGAATGAAGTAACATTCAGGAAATTAAAAATTGAACCCTTTGTTAAATCTACTGCTTTCATTCTGTGTTTTATATCTTTTTTTTTTTGCATATCTAATGTGATTGCAATAGATGGAGTAAGTTCAAGAACTTCTGTCATTATTAACCAGTAGTGTTATCACTGTCGATCAAGAAAGATTCTATTAGGTATTTTTACCCAGTAATGATGTATGGAAGAAAACCTGGACAGTGAGGGTTGAGGACATGCATTGCATGGAGAAAAATGATATCAGAATAATATGATGGATGTGTATTGTGAGTCTTAAAAACAAGCTTATATTTGATGACATTAGAGGAAGATTCTCTCTCTATTAAACAAGGTCCAAAAAAGAGTATCCAATCTAACAGGTCCTACCTCTTCCCCAAAACTTCTAGACTTTGGTATTCCCTCCTTGTTTCTTTGACTACTAACATGCAGAAATTTAAATGTGATGCAAACAAACATCTTGCAGCTCAACTCCCTACTTTGAGTGTCCCTGTAGGCATCGTCCCTAATTCATACTAGCCCTTTACATCGTGGCGGCAATGTGCCATATTTGACGTAAATAACAATAAGATTAAATCTGGATAGAGAGATGTGTGCAGAACAGGAAACTTTGATGGTATGGTTATATTGAAAAAAAATTGGGTTAGTAGAATGCCACACAAAGCAGAAGAAGTGATAATAGATTTGAGAGAAATAAATAAATGAAGGCCTGGCCAGAGATAGGTTAGTTTGGAAGTCAATTTCTAAAAGCTATCCGCCACATGCCAGCCTATAAAACTGAAGATAATACTATCAGATTTATTTTTATTTTTTTAAAGTTCAACATTTCACCAATGACTATAACGAGCAACAGCCATAATGTTGTGAACGTAACAATCAAATTGGGAATAACCATCTGAAATATGTGAATAACTTCATCTCTTGTAAAATATTTTAAGTCATTTCTCTATTTGTATTTGATGTGTCTTTGAAATTTTGATCAAAGTGAAATTTTTTTCTAAAATGTTTTGTAGAACTACAAAGACTGCACCTCACTTGGATGGGTAAGTACACACCTGATTATTTTAGTGTCCACAAACTTAAGTTTCATAAAATCATCGTTCTAATATCAATACAAAATATTTTCAGTGATTTTTATTTTAAATTTTCATTTTCACTTATGTTCAATCAATTAATTTGGATTTATTTAACAACTCTATACCTTTCCGTCTTGTTTGAGCTCCAGTTTCGATTACATGGGTAAAATAGTGTGCTTGGGGAATCATGTGATGTTCAAACAAGGAGGCCAAAACACATTAAATCAATGCCGTTCCTTGCATTCATTCTTATCTTGTTTTGTCTGTAACCACCTTTTTTTTTTATTTGCATTATCCAATTTATCGTCTGCTGGAATTTATTATCAATTTATCATCAAAACTTGAATCTGCATTAAATTTATGGTGTGCTATTTTGCACAAGTATCAAAACTTGCTCCCAAATTATGTAATCATTCCACATCCAATTACTTTAGGCCACCAGGACATTCAGTGACACTTCCTGATACTTGAATGTTGGTTTTGGGACGGGTCATTTTATTAATTACTAGTCTCCTCATTTTTTCCTCAGTTTTATTTATTTTTTTTAGTTAACTATTATTTAATGTTGTTAGATTCGTGAAATGCTATTGACATTAAATATGTTCCCATTTTGATAAACAGTTTGTGTTATTTACTTTGTTATTTATTTTTTAGTGTATATAATTTAAACTGTAATAGAAAGCTTTGTTTGTTGAATACGTTTTTTGATTATGGTCATCTGATGTACTTCCTAACTTCTGACATGGTTGCTACCGGAAGCGGTGACAAGGCAAATCCGTTCCTTCATTTTCTTCCCATACCTATTTCCTTTCTGCATGTACTTTTTTTAAATATTTTCCGATCGTTCTTTTTTTTTTTTTTTTTTTTTCTATAATCCTTGAAAAGTTGTTTTGGTCTTATTTTAATTAAGATTTATTGAAATTAGTTTTATTTTTTAAAAGAATTATTGAAAACATCTTTTAAGATCTGAAACTGTTTTAGGAATATTATGTATTGGATACATATTTTTTGTATTGTTTGAAATTTTGTTATATTTATTTCTATAACTAGCGAGGGGTACCCGGCGTTGCCCGGGTGTTTGTAGGTGTGCGTGAAAGAAAAAAAAACAGGTGCCCGTGAAAAAAAAAGCCTTGATGACGCGCAGTTGGAAAATAGTAAAGTGTGAAAAAAAAAACAGGTGCGCGTTTTTGATTGACGTGACGGCGATAGGTATTCAGCAGTTAGCATTTTGTGCGGGACAGTTTTTAATGCGGTCAATAAATCGGTTTGTTTGTTTTTAAAAACCCGCTCCCTCGTCTCGAAATGAAAGCTACCGTAGAGACCACTGGCTTTCGGCCAGTGATTAGAGTCGAGTTTTGCTTTTTTTTATACCGAAAACCGAATGTAACACGTGTCGATGCGGGAAATGTAGAATAATAATTAACGTTTGAAAGTCAATAAAATTAAATAGACAGACGAGCTCCGTGGTGAAGTGTGAGATATTACAATTTATAGATGATATAAAAAGTTTTAAGAAGTTGTGAAGCGAGCGAACGCTTCTCTGAAAGAAGCCTTTTGTGGACATCGAGGAAAAGCGTACATACATACATACATTTTTGCTTTTATATATAAAGAAGATTTTATTTATTTTGATTTTGCATTTTTATAATTTCATAAACATCTATAATATAAATCTCACCTGTCTGTTTAAATGTATGTATGAATGTATGTTTTTATGTCTCGCAAAAACTTTCTATAGAGGTGACCGATTTTCACGAGATCGGTATCATTTTTAAGTGTGACCCTTTGGACAACAAATATTGAAACATTAATTCCTTCATTCTCAACTAGGCACTTTACTACAGGGAGGGGGTCACTTTTTTTGCCAATATTTTCGAAAGTCATCGCCTCTTTTCAATTGTTTAGCCTTAATTTAAACCTATGTCACTTCCAATTTGACGATTGGCTCAACAGCTAACGCGTCACATTTTTTTTTTTTCACTTTCTTTTCCTCCTTCACGGTACGGGTTTGAGCCCACCTACCTACTTCCACTTTTTTTTTTTTTGCTCAACCAACACCCTTACACACATCTCCACTTTTTTTTCTGCCTTTGTGTCATGGGTTCAAGCCTGCCTGCCTACTACTTTTTTTTTTTTTTTTTTTTTCTCAATACACACCTACAAACACCCGGGCAGTACCGGGCACCCAGGCTAGTTTCCTATAAAATTTTAAATAAAATAAAAACTTATTTTTTAATTTTGTTATTGAAAGTGCTAATAAAGACTTATTGCGTTATTTTTATCTTATAATTTTATTAATTTTTATTGCATATTTTTCAATAATGCCCTTTTCTATTTTGATTTCAATAAATCGCTTCACAATAGAAATACTGTAGAACAATAAAAGTGAAGAAACTGATTTGCCTTGCCACCATTTCTGGTAGCAGCCTCGCTGGAAGTTAGGACGTACATTAGTTGACTATAACCCAGTTTTCTCTATTCCCAGAATTATCTTAACATTTTAAAATTTAACCTTAAAAAAATGATTATTGAGTAGAGTTTTTATCTATTTACTAATATTCAAATTGTTGTGATTTAATCTGTATTTTGAATATACTTAACTTTACCTATTCAGTTATTACAGGTAAGTTAATATTTATTTTATATATTTAACTTTTTCACTTGTAAAATTCTTATTTTTGTTTTATGTTCATACAACAAATAATCATCTTGATTACTATTTTTTTTACTTGTGTCTTAAACCGACTCGTATGGCATAATGGTAAGTGTTTGCTAATGAGCCAGAAGATCAGGGTTCAATTCTTAATCGAGTCATAATCGAAAAATGATAATTTCCTTTTTGCTAAACACTCAGGATTATAAAATGAGGATCAAGGGTAAGTGGAGTAATCCTGAGAAAGGAGTGCCATCCTCCTGCATCTTGGTCTAGTAACTAATGGAAAGGGAACCTTTAGTTGACCACTGTTTACTTACTATTGATATTAACTTGCAACACTCCATAGAAATTCCAAAGTTGTTTATCTACTATTAAAATCTTTTTAAAATAGTTTTTTTTTTGTTCTTTGTTATTGTAGCGAAATTCAGAAATTTAAATGTTAAATTTCAATTGAAACCAATGATATCTACTGAATTGTCATGTTGCAGTAATGAAAATATCCAAAAATTACAAAAAACGATAAGATAGAAAATCATAATAATATATAATAAAATAGTTTTCAAAAAAAATTTTTTCAAATTTTAGTGGAATTCCGTTAGTTTTAAATTATTTTTTAAATCCAATAAAGGCAAGTTTCCACTAAAATTGCTAAAGCCTTCCATGGATGTGAGTTCTTTGCTTTTTGTTGAAAATCTGCTCCATCCCTTTATTTTAAGAAACGGCTCATTTTTATCAAATTGCTATTATTTTTATAGTTGGATTTTGTTTTTACTCTTGTGTCACACTGTTCTCTTTTTTTCTTTTGACCATTCCTTTCATTTCCTTCTCATGACAGTTCTCTGGGAAAACTGACAGATAATTTTACCAGAAAGTGTAAGATTAGATGGGTAGGGGAGTAAAATAACTTGCTTCATCAAAGAATAACTTCTCCTCCACATATTTTATATCTTTGTCTTTGGGCTACACCCCCCCCACACACACACATGTACATTGGGAAATATATTTTGATTTCATTTTTTTTTTTTATGGCAATTGGGTACTTGTATCTCTATAAAATTTTTAAAAGATGAGATTGCCTCACCACAGAAGATCTAATGCTAAAAAAAAATTAATTTTTGTCTGTCACTTTTAAGTTGAATGTGAAACTCTAACTGAAATACACTTATTTGACCTCCAGCTAGGCTCAAAATGTATCTGTTCTGACCAAAAATACTCCTACAATTGTTTGGAGAAAGATCACCATAAATATAATCCGAAATTACATTAGCCAGAGTACTTATTAGATAAGTATGAAGTGTTTCTGTTTGAATAAAGGTTGTATAATAATATAATGGGGGTCTATGTTAATGTGGGATGGCTATAGGATGAACACACACACACGTTTTGGAAATGCCTTTTGACTTCAGCTTTTTTTATGGCAATTGTGTACTTGCATCCCCATAAAAATTTATTATTTAAATATTTACTCATAAGAAAATTGCAAAATAGTTTTTACTTGTAGATTTTCGTTTGTCAACATCTGTCAACAAGATAAACATTCTATTCCTTTGATTTAAAGAACTTTGTTCACTAAAACTAACAAAACATAAAATCCAAACGATAGAAAAATTCACGGAAGTTCTCGTAACAATAGCCAAAAAATGCATACCCAAAAATTCTCCTCCTGGAAAAAAAACAAACCATGGTTCAATCCAGAATGTAAAACGGCCATTAGACAGAGAAAGGCGGCCTTAAGAAAATTTAAAAAACAACCCACAACGAACAACTTAATAGAATACAAACACCAAAGAGCTAAAACTCGAAAAACAATTAAAGAATGCAAAAGATCCTGCTGGCAACAATTTGTCAACAAAATCAACATCACCACTAAACCCAAAACCGTCTGGGAAATGATTAGGAAAATAACTGGAAAATATAATCCGAATCCAATCAAACATCTTCTCACAAATAAACAGAAAATAACTGATAAAAAATATATTGCTAACACACTAGCTAAAACCTTTGCCGGAAACTCATCATCAAAACACTACAATAGACAATTCCAAATACTTAAGAAACATGAAGTACAAAATAAACTTTAACTCCAAAAACCCAGAGCCTTACAATGAAATCTTCTCCCTCAATGAACTAGAAACCGCCATAGAAAAATCCCATAACTCAGCTGTAGGACCAGATGAAGTGCACTACAGCTTCCTTAAAGAAATTCCACCAGAATCCTTAAAACTCCTTCTCAAAATTTATAATAAAATATGGGAAACAAAAGATTTCCCAACTTCATGGAAAAACGCAACAATAATCCCAATACCCAAACTGGGAAAAAACACATCAAACCCAGAAAACTCTCACAAGCTGCCTATGCAAAACATTTGAAAGAATGATTAACCACCGTCTTATATGGTATTTAGATGACAAAAAAATAATTTCTGAAGTCCAGTGTGGATACCAAAAAAATCGAGGATGTATAGACCACATCACTAACCTTGAAAATTATATCAGAGAAGCTTTTATCAATAAGGAACACGTAACATCTGTTTTTTTTTTTGATCTTGAGAAAGCATATGAAACCACCTGGAAACACGGTATCATAAAAGATCTCCACAACATCGGACTAAGAGGCAGATTACCTGAATTCATAAAAAACTTCCTAACAGACAGATCTTTCCAAGTTCGCATAGACTCAACTTTATCAGACCCACAAAATCAAGGAGTGCCCCAAGGCAGCATATTATCAACAAGTATCTTTAACATAAAAATCAATAACATTATAAAAGAACTCTCTCCTGATATACAAAGCTCCTTATATGTAGATGACTGCTCAATCAGCTACAGATCTAAATACGCTCACACTATTGAAAGAAAACTACAACATAACATAAATAAAATTATTAATTTTATTTATGTTATGTTGTAGTTTTCTTTCAATAATGGGCAATGAAAAATGGTTTCAAATTCTCCAAAACTAAAACAAAATGCATCCATTTCTGTAACCAACACAAACTCCACCCTGATCCAACCTTACAGATTGAAGGCGAAAAAATTCCATTCGTAAACGAACACAAGCACCTGGGAATCATTTTTGACAAAAAAATAAATTTCATTCCACACATCAATCACATCAAAACCAAATGTAATAAAGTATTACAACTCCTACGAGTCATTGCCCATACAAATTGGGGAGCTGACAAGAACACACTACTCAAACTATATAGAGCATTAATTAGATCAAAAATAGATTATGGTAGCTTCATATATCAATCCACCAGAAAGTCATATCTAAAAACCCTCAACACAATATGCCACTCCGGACTAAGACTAGCACTAGGAGCATTTCCAACCTCCCCTGTAGAAAGCCTGTATGCAGAAGCACATGAAACTCCTCCAATGCTCAGAAATCAAAACCTTGGTCTAAAATACTACACAAAACTTACAGCCAACCCCACAAACCCAGCACACAATAGCACTTTAAATCCAAACCGTAAACACTTTTTCGACCAAAAAGAAAATGCAATCAAAACCTTTGGACTTAGAATAAAATCGATTTCCAAAGAAGCAAGTCTACACATAACTAAAATTCACGAAGCTGTCCTACTCAAAACCCCTCCCTGGAAAATCATATCCCCTAACATCGACCTAGGTTTAAGTAAATATGAAAAGAAACATACTCATCCAATAACTTATCATGATCTCGATAAAATCAAAGAAAAGTATCCAGACCACACACACATCTATACAGATGGGTCTAAACAAAATAACGCAACAGCCAGTGCAGTAATACTCAATAAATCAATCAAAAAACAATCAAACCTTCCAAAAGAAACCTCAATCTTCAGTGCTGAAATACATGCTCTAATCCGAGCTCTCAAACTCGCCTCCAATAACAAAAAAAACAAATTTATAATTTTCCTTTCAGACTCCCAATCTACTCTAAAAGCGATTAAAAATAAAAAGATGTACAACCCCCTAATTGCAAAATTACTCCAAAAATTAACTGAACTAAACAGTAAAAAAGAAATTATTTTCTGCTGGATACCGAGCCATTCCGGTATTAAAGGTAATGAATTAGCAGATTCTGCAGCAAAAAACGCCTTAAATCTCCCAATCGATGCAAATTTTAAAATTCCATACATAGATCTAAAAAGACGTATCAGCGCATATACAACAGAGAAATGGCAAACCTACTGGAATGAACATCCTAACAATAAACTTAATAAAATCATGCCAAAAATCAAAAAACAAGAACAAAACATGAAATTAAACAGAAAAGAAGTCAAACTAACAAGAATAAAAATAGGCCATACTCACTTAACCCACTCATATCTCCTAAAAAAAGAAAGCCAACCCATCTGTATACCTTGTCAAACACCACTCACAATCAAACACATATTAATTGAATGTACTGATTTTGTAACAATAAGAAATCGATTCTACAAAGAAAACAATATTAAAGAGTTATTTGATAAAAACAATCCCCACACCATACTCTCATATCTTTAAAAAGAACCCTTTATACAACGGTCCTGGATATGACCTAAAACTATATCCGATGGTGAGGCCCCACCTTGCGGGCCTTAGGGAATGTAGAGCCACCCTTTAATTGCCATTGCTCCCAGGTCCATTCTGACCCGGAGTGGTAGTACCTGTTAGGGTCCCAACTATGGGTTAAATAGAATCTGACTTTAAAAAAAAAATATATATATTCCATTAAAAATCGTTCCTCAAAATAACTAGATTCGGCATTAAATAACCTGAAAAAGGTTGATATGCCGTAAAACAAAAACAACCAACCAACCTATTCCTTTTACTATTTATGAATCAGACTTCACCTTAAATCTGTTATATATTCTTATATTTCTTCTTCAGAGTTCATGTTGTATTTGGTCATGTCATAAATGGTACTGAGGTTGTTAAAGAAATCGAGGACCAGAAGACTGACAGCCAGAGCTGCCCTATTGATCAAGTCCGTGTGGCCAATTGTGGAGAACTTGTACTGCAAATGAAACCCAAAGGTAAATTCTTTGTATGTCTTTAAAGCATGTAGTCATACGGTAGTTTCCCCGCTTTTTTTTATGCAGTCCTTTGCATTATTGTTGTATTCTGCAACATCTTTCAGGCTGCACAGATGAGGTGTGAAGTCACTTTATATAAAGAATTAAAAAGAATGAAACATAATTATTGCGAAGAAAGATGTCTAATTATCTTGAAATTTGTGGAATTTTCACAGGTCGTTTTAATCTCTGTTAATATAATTTTCAATTTCACAACTTTAATGTCTTGTTTGTTGCTTTATAAATTCTTAGAACCATTGATTATCATCTTATGAGATTCTGAGGGCATATAGGTACATGTAGACAATTGTTATTGATTTCAAAATACTCATCTCTTCTAACTTGTCATATTGTTCAAATAATGAAAACGTTTATGTGAGCATATACCAACATGTAAAGCGGGCATTTAACTGAATATAGTGATGATGATGATGATTATATTGTTTGTATTATGATGGGTACTCTATCTAGTAACTAGATGTTGATTGCCTTCATCTTCGTATCGAAGTTGGAGACAGCCAATGGACTTCTTTCCATATGCAAGCTCTCCATACAGATTTTTGTCCCTGCAATTCCCATTGGGTACGTATTGCAACTGCTGCATTGAGAGCAAACAATATGTCTCTGATGAGAATTTGGAGTACTTTTGTCATGGCTTTAAAGTGGGCGTGGTTAAACAGATAGGTTGAAATGTCAGTAGCATGCTTTAGGAGGACTGAAGATCCGAAAGTGTTGGAGCAAGAATAGTTTTACTTGACTTTGCTGCAGATAGTTAAGGGGTTGGAGGAGCTCCCACAAAACTGAACTAGGACTTTTAGGCACTGCAGCCTTGGTGGGCAGTTAATCTTCAGGAGAATCTTGATCTGGCTGTCTCTACTGATAAGGTGAAATGGCTTGGTGAGGTCTATGAAGGCAACATATAGGGGTATCTGCTGGTTTCTGCATTTTTTCTGGAGTTGGCAGAAAGAGATAATGTTTGCCATTAGTCTTTCCATTTGAAACCTACCCTGTGATTTGAGATAAACATGTTCTGTTGTCTTCTGCAGATGAATCAAGATGGCCCAAGCAAGACTTTGCTGATAATGATGAGCAGGGAGATGCTTCTGTAGTTGTTAGTTACTTCTCTCTTATTCTTGCAGAGAGATCATAGGCAGAAAACTTTGTGCAGTAGAAGCAGAAGAGTATTCTTGCAGTGCTTGATTGAATTTGGTGAAATCCCATCATTAACTGAAGCTTACTTAGTTCTCCTATGGTTGGCTCTGCAGCCAACTTCTTTGTGGTTGGTAGATACTCCATAGCATCAAGAACTGAGAGGGATGGGACACAGTGTTCTGTCCAAGTGTAAAGGTCAAAGTGATGTTCCAGCCATCTTTCCATCTGCTGAAACCTTTCTCAGTGAGGGAGGATTTGAGAGGAACTGCCTTGCTCTGAACTGGTCAGAGTGCCTTCTTAATTCCATCGTATATCCCTCTCATGTTGCCTGTATTGGCAGTTATCTGAATGTCTTTGCTCAGCTTTATCCAATTCTTGTTGGTTCAGCGCATGGCAGTTTGCTGAGCCTTGTTTGTAGCAGCTCTAAGAATCTGCAAGTTTCTTTCGCTAGGGGATCATCTGTATTCAGCAATAGTGCGCTTGGCTTCTATGAGACCTCATGAGTATCACCAAGAGACCATATATTGATGCTTAATTCTGAAGTAGGAGTCAATGATATACAGTTCATAGTGTGTGCAAAGCTCCAGCGATCGTTAACCATTTTTGTTCATTCTGTTCACCCCAAACTGTCCTAGACAAGGTCATGAGTATCCACTTTCGCATTGAAGTCACCTAGGAGAACAAGGTGTTTCTTACTGGAAAGGCTGCTGATGTGTACTTTGTATCTATTGTGGAGGATAGTGTGGAGCAAGCATTGGATACAGTAGAAATAAAGTGGAATTGCAGATCGGTTGAGAGATGATGACCAATTTATGTGCAAGAAGTATTAGACCACGAAAACTCGAATGTAGGTATTTGGATGGCGAGGCTATTGAGGTTGATCAGAAGATTTGTTAGCTTGATAATACTATTGAAGCAGTGGGAGGAGCAGGTGCTAGCATGATAGCAAGAGATAAAAATAGATGGAGTAAGTTCAAGGAATTTCTGCCAATCAGAGTGTTACTATTGTTGACTAATGGAAGAATTTAGTAGGCATGTGTGCGTAGTGTAATGAGGTATGAAAGTAAAATCTGATTAGTGAGAATTGAGATTTGTGACATGAGAATGATGAATGTGCAATACATTTTAAAGATAAGCTTTGATGTCATCTGAGGAAGATTAAATGTGAACAGTATAGGAAAATGTGTGCAGAATAGGCTACTTTAAAGGTATGGCTACGTTGAAAAAATGAATGAGTGTTTCCAGATGTAGAACAGTTGAGATGTCAGGTTCAATTCATAGGAAGGGGCTGAGGAAAATCTGGGAGAGTGATAAGGATTGACTTGAGAAAAAGAAAGATAAATAATGACCTGACCAGAAATAGGTTGGCTTGGAAGTCAATTTCCAAAAGCTGTCCAATACATGCCTACTTATAAAAAAAAAACATTAAACCAAATATGGTACTGATGATTAACATACCGTATTAATTTCTTTTTCAGCCAAGAAAAGGAAACGTGTGTCGGAAAGTGAATCTGCGTCCTCCTCATCGTCATCTTCCTCATCAGATTCCAGTGCGTCATCTTCAGAGAGTGAGGCAGAGAAAAAAAAGAAGAAAAAGAAAAAGAAGAAAAAATCAAAGAAGAGGAAAAAAGAAAAGAAGAAAAAGAAAAAAGAGGAAAAGTAAGTGGTTTTATACATTTTTTTTTTCATTTTTTTTTTTATTCTGGTATTTGTTGTGATGCTGCACAGGTTGCTGAAAAAAATATCATCCCCAAAAAGTGTGTGTGTGTGTGTGTGGGGGGGGGGGGGGTAATTTTTTTTTTTTTTTGAAACAAAAGTTGCTTGTTTTATTTGAAACTAAAAAAAAAAAAAAATGGCAGATGCATATTATGTATTGTAAAAACTAACTTCACATAATTTTCAATGCTTTTTTTGGATTAAAAAGTAGGAGTCAGATGCTTTAGCTGTTTATTTTATCCAAGTTTTAGGATTTTTTTTTTTTTTTTTTTTTTTTTTACATAGGCATCACCACATTATCAAGGCCCAGAGGCCACTCAAGGATAAGGGTTAAAGAGTGTACAGTAGAAATTGGACAATATAGTAATCATTAGTAATGAAAATTTGGTAAATTTGATAACTTATATGGAACGGCTCATCAAGAACTTATTTACTTTAGACTTGAAGACAACCATATTGTAGTCAGCCGGAAAGCAGGAAAACGGAAGACAATTCCACAGGTGTGCAGTTCTAAGAAAGAAGCTTTGTTCATGGAATCTACGTTTAGGTTTAGGCACAGATAAAGAGTGGGGGAAATTATTGATAGTGTTTACAGCTAGACGAGTGTTTCTTGTGAAAGTTTGGCGAGGGGGGACCATAGATTGAAGCTCAGTTGAACACTTTCCATGAAAATAACGATACATCAGAGACAAACTCGCAACATCTCTTCTGTGAGATAGAGGTTGCAAGAAGGAGAAAAGGACATCTCCTACGAGGCTACGAAGTCTATTTTGAACTCTGAAAGAAGAATAAAGACCTGACCAGAAATAAGTTAGTTTAGAAGTCAATATTTTAAAGCTGTCCAATACATGCCTGCCTCATATAATTTTCAATATTTTCTTAGAAACCTATAAAGATGGTATGAGATAAAAGTATGAATTCTATACTGTACTGAAGTGGCACTATCCCTAGGCGGGTTGAACTGGCTTCCTCTGAAGAAAGGAGTTTTATGAGAGCATGAAATTCACAAGCGATTTTCAGTTGCAAGTATATCCCCGTCGGGTTTTTGCAGCTCTTGTAGGGAGGTGTCAACGTCCTTTTACATACAGTGCACTGTATTCCCAAATGGTCACCCATCTGGTATTGACCAGGCTCAATATTGCTTAACTTCAGTGATCTAATGAGAACTGGTGTGTCAATGTGATGATGCTGTACATATAGAAAGTATGAGTGAGAACTGTTTCACCAAAGAAAGTTTTTCCAGTGTCTTTATTTAATTTTTACTTGCTAACTATAAAACTGATTTGAAATGGTTGGTTATTTTGTAGTTTTAGTAGCATTTAAATGTGAATAGTATTCATTGGAATCATGGTGATCCAAATCGATTAGTAACAGGCGAGATTAGCTCGTATTATTTACTAATGAAAAATTTCTAAAATACTTTCATTATTTTGTACACAATTTATTTTTTTATTACTCATTCCTAACAACGGATGTTATATATTGGGTTATTTATCATTGGAACTGTCTGCTTTGCCCCTTTTTTTGCTAATATTGGATTGTCAACTCTATTACTAAATCTTTGGTTCTTTCTTGTTCACTAAATAAAACAAATGGAGATTTTTTTTTTTAATAGTAAATATATAGTAGTATATTCTGACTTAATTTCATGTTCTGGAAAGAAAGAAATAACTTGTTACGAAATGCATCTCTCCTTCCAATCTCAAAAGGATGGACATTGCTGAAACCTGTCTATCTCTAAGCGTAATCTGTTCTCTATCTGTTCCATATTCTTATATCAAAATACCATTACCATGGATTGTTTCAGTTAAGCCTTCTGTTTACCTGTGTACCGTGTTTAGCTTCTAATCTTTGATGGGGCTCCGTTAGATATGCTAGGGCAATTTTGGAATCTTGCTGTGGGCATGTTTTGATGATTATTGTTTAAAATTGTTGAGTTCCTTTTATTAGTCTCTCAACAAAGGAGAGATTAGAACTAGTAATTCACTCCCATTCATTCGCACTTTTCTCAATAATTACGCTTTGGATTTTTTTGAAATTTTGCACAAACATTAGTCATGGTGAAATTAAATTTTTGCCAAACGGATTTTCTGGGATAATTCTGGTTGCTCCCATAAGGGCCATTATAGGGGTAAAATTACCCCCAAATCGTTCATCTGTTTGTTCTTTTCTCAGTAACCACATCTCAGATTTTTTTGAAATTTTGCACAAACATTAGTCGTGTTGAAAGTAATTTTTTCACTTGTGGAGAAAAACCTTGCATGCTCGGCTTGTTTTTATGAAAAGTTTTTTTCACGTTATTTATCCTTATTGAGGTTCATATTTATAGTTGTAATTCGTTTTGAAGTTGTGACCAGCAATACAAAGATTGACCTCTGAAAATTAAAATGTTATGAAAATCAGTTATTGTTTAACACTTGTAGCGAGAGAGTGTGCAATCTGTTCATGTGAAACAAAACATTGATAAGTAATAAAGAGCCACACTTGTAAATAAGATGTTTGGAGTTTTTGTCCACATTCTATGTTTTGTATGCCATGGAAGTTCCATTTTCTTTGGAGGTCATGCGATATATATTTGGCAAAGGCAACACAGTTAAAACCAGATATAAAAGTAGCGTTTATTTGATATTAGCAGGGAGACCTCGCTGCCTGGGATTGAAGGATGATCAATCAATGTTTTACACTCCCATATTTTTATTGTCATTGAAATCAATGAAATCGCCCATTTTTCAATCAAATTGATTGATCACCTACTCTAGTTGGGGACCTATCGTTATGCACCGGGAGGAAGCTTCACATGCCTCCCTGTAGGGACTCCTTGTAGTACATTGTACTGTAAAAAACCTGTTGATTTTATAAAATTATTTTTATATGTAATGGCTTGAATTAAAGTTTAAAATGCAAAAGTCAAGTATCATGATTCAATTCTGCTCTAAGCAGAAATATTCATTTCGATCGAACTTCTTTGGAGGTTATGTTATATTTGGTTGGGGGCAAAGACAACAGTTAAAACCAGTAATAAAAATAGTGATTATTTGATATTTATTTTATTTTTTTAGAATCATGAGTGTTTTTTTAATTTTTTTTTTTTATACTAAAGTCTCTGTTGATATTCTATATTGTTCTGTGTACTATGGTTAGCTTCGTTTTTTGATGAGGTATGAGTTATATAATATGAAATAGGAACAGATTTATTCTTCCATTAGATAATTCTCTTCAAACATTGTAACATTTTCCATTAAATGTTGACTTATCATTGAGAACAAAAAACACACAAATTTTGTCACTCACTTTATTTTCAATGGTGTAAAGTCTTCTCACACTTCCAAATATCACGAGAAGGAGATCTTGCACCCCCTCTCTCATTTCTCTTATGAGAACTATGTCAAAGACATGTCTTCACTGCCTAGTCCCAAAACTCATTCTGACATTTGTTTCTATTTTCTAACTATTCAATAGTTTTGTTTTCTCTGCATTCTTCTAACTGGCTCAAAAATCACTTGTTTATTTTTCAAACTTCAGAATAGACCCCTAGTTTGGGAAACCAATGATTTCAGACCCCACCCCCACTCGGTTTTTTTTTTTTTATTATCAACAAATTTATTTTCTTTCTTTTTAGAAATGCTGAAGAGAACAAAAGTAAGGAAGCTGCACCATTGTCTGCTGTTCGCCCAGAAGAAATTCCAGATGTGCCTGCTCCCAAATTTCTCTACAGAGCAGGTCCGCAGCTTCCACCTACGTCTTCATCTGAAAAACAAAAGTAAGCAGTTTTTTTTAAATTCATTTCAGATGACTGGAAAACTGGTTTAAACAAATTTATTTTGAGGTACTTTTCTAAAATCCAAATCATATTGGATCAAAATTAGAACAAGAATTCTAGGCATATCATTATATCTTAGTTTTAATCTTCGTAATGGAGGCATGTTCTATTAGCGGAATTTTATTTATTCTGGGACGAGTATTCTTCCAGTAAAACGTTTCATGTAAAATTTGTTGCCATTCTTTTCTAGTTGAGAACATACTGCGTGACTAGAAGTCTTTTTAACAAGACTTTAGTCAGAGTTGACTTTAGGGTTCTTTGTTATTGTAGCAGAATCTGAAATATTGAATTTCAAATGAAACTAATGGTATCTACTGAAGTGTCATGTCACAATATATCCAAACATCACAAAATGAACAGGTAGAAAATCAATTATTAATGAAAATAGTTTTGAAGACAATTAGTGAAAATGAGAACACTGTGTCTTTTCTACAAATATAAAGGTTTAAAATTGTCCATAATCATTCTACAAAATAAAAATAGAAAATTTGAAAAAAATATCGTCTACAACCTGTATGTGAAAATATGAAATAATGACTATAGTACTTAACTAGAGGCCTACCTGGCATTGCCCAGTTATTAATGAAGATACACACGCACCCAGCTCTGAATCATGCTTTACTATTTTTATTTTTTAATTCCTATAACCTCTTTCATATAAATTTGGGTATGTGTATATGATTATATATTAATGTGTAAGATTCACTTTTAAACTAATTAACCAATCATTATAAATTTTGGAATATGGCTTTTTGGCTTAAGATTGGTTAATTTGGGCTATATTTAGTTTAATTTGGTTGTACACAGAGCAAAGAGAGGATGAAAAAACCTTTGTGAAAATTATTTTTTGTGAAATTTTAACAAGTATTAGACCTCAATTAATAAATATTCCCCAAATTTCAATTTCTACAACATTTAAACAGTTTTTTAGCGGCATAATATGGATGCACACTCATTTGAAAATGAAATATTTCTGGTTTACGTTAAATAAGGTTGAAAGGGGACATAGAAATGCTGCAGAACTGTTCAGAGAAAGGGTATCTAAAATGGGTATTCTTTTGTAATTATAAATAAAATAAAATGGGGATACCTGTTTTGTCCTAAGTGACAGTTGTTAATTTTCCAAAAATATTAGTAGAACTGGCATATAAACTTTGTGGATGTGCTTTAGATATCTTGTTTTTTACTTTTTTAAATAAAAGGGAAAATATTGCTAATATTCATGTTACAAAATTGATTAATAATGCAATCTCTAATGGTTTTCCTAACTTGCTAAATTATTCTGACCTGTATGTGCGTTGCCTTGAAGGTGACAAGACTTTATTTCTTATGTAAAAAGTTTTCATCTTTACTACTTAAAAATCTTTTCTTTTCTTTTTTTCTTGTCATTTTGTTCTTTAGGAACGAGGCTTCTGCTCCTCCATCATCATCAAATCAAAGTTCACGAAGACGTCCAGAAAGTAACTACGACAACCGGACAAAATATTCCAACACAGGACGTAAGATCAAGGGCAGGGGCAGCTTTGTAAGTATTTTAATTCATTTTCTCTTTTTGTCACCAAAGTCTATGATTCAAACCGTTTTGGAGTCCTTCTGAAAGGGATGATTTCAACAATGCTGTGGAGGCCTCTTTAATGTTTATGCATAAATGTTTTTATCGGTAAAACATAATAAAAGACCTATTACTATGTATATATGTTAATCTAGCTTAAACAAAAATTCTGTTAAACTTTTATGCTTTAAAACTTTCATTAAAATCAGATAGTTTTCTGAATTTAGTGAATAACTGAATGAATAACTTGGGTTGTGTAACGGTGGTTAATGTGTTCTGGGATTTCAGATTTGAGCATGTGGGCAACATGATAGAAGGCTTCAAATTCAAAGAGGAAAAAAGTTGAAGAAAACACCTTAAAGATAAATGAAACCTTCCACAAAGTCAACTAAAATAACAATTCACCAAGTAGCACAAAAAGATTAAAAAGAAATTGAAGTAGCAAAACTAAAGCTATCAGCTGAAGTTTTAAAAAAAAGAAGTCAACTCAAATGGGTGTAATGTGAATTAAAATTGCATCTTTTCTAAAAATATCATTGAATAAAGCTTTTTATTTTTAACTATTTTGTTTTGAATCTTAAGTTATTTTATAATTTCAATATAAATCATTTTATTAAAATGATCTTCATTATATTTCACAAAAGTATAGCTTTGTTGCTAAAAAAAATTGTTTTTACGATTAACATTTTATGTGAACTTTAAAATTTAGATATTATCAGAACTTACTACATCTTATTATTTAGATTCTTTGGATTACTGTTCTCATCTTGAATGTCATTTTTACAACATTTTGGTCGATTTAACTTCCAACCTTCTTCAGGTGTATTTTGTTGAACTCGGGAATCTAAATGGAATTTCGACATCCTCTCATTCCATCAGCTATGACTGAATAGTGGTCCTAAGTAATGTACAATTGTAATTTTTTGGTTGCCCACACTGAGAATTGAACCTTCAACCTCCAAATATCACTTTAATATATTTTTTTAAAATTTTTTATTAAAGTACTCTATTCACTGTGCCTCGAAGAAGGTTAAAGGTTACATCGACCGAAACGCCACTACATCTTTGTTTTATGTCAGTGAATCCCCGTAATGAACTGCCATATAATTACATCTTTCGATACCAAATATTTTTATTTATTTATTTATTTTTTAAATTGTCACGTTTATCTCTGTCTTAAAAAGAGCACATATCAGATTATTTTTGAGAGAGGAAGTTAGTGATATAATCAAATATCAAGAAAAGGAAATGATATTTAAATAGTAAAGATGAGTTTTAGAAAAAAGAACTTTGTCACCTTCAAAGCGACTAACATACATATCAAAGTAATGTTGCAAGCTATGGAAGCCATTGGAGATTGAATAATTAGGAAGAAAAGAGTTGATAGTTGAGGTGCTTGAAAAATAATAACCCGAGGAAACGATCATGTTGCTGATTGATGTTTTAAATACTAGTTTATTTACACAATGAACAGGGGAGATGGAGGTCAAGACATGTATGTGAGATTGAATGTATAGCAAAATAAATGAAAAAGTGGAATGATTGCAAAGTATAAAAGACAGATTCTAATTAAAAAACAAAAAGACATTTGACTAATATTTTTTTTATTAACAAAAATCTTTATCAACGTGAATAAAGACAACATTATTCAAGCAAACATTTTTTTTTAATCTACTTTCTATACTTTGAGGTTTCATCATTTTTTTTATTTTCTCCCTCTCTCATACTAGAATACCCGTCCTAGGATGGATAAAATTAATCTTTGACCAGAAGTTTTGCACCACTTTATGAATTCTTACCAAAATCAAAATATCATTCTACTAAATCTTATATTTAGAATTCTTATTTCAATTTTGATCCAAATCGATTACATTATTTTGATTCTAGAAAATATGTAAAATTTAAAGCTTAAGCTTAGAGAATCGTAAGAAATTGAAATGCAAAGAATCTTGCTTAATTGGTCGTTGATGACTACGAATCAAATGTAATGCAAATCTGAAATATTTGAATTTTCAAATGGTTATGGTCATGTTAATAGCATTCACCCTGAGTTAGTTGAGCCAACTTTTTTCAACAGTTTACCACATCCCAACACTGGACAACCAGGCATGGCGATTCAAGGCTGCTTCCATTATGAGTGCAAACCATATGCAGTTCCAGTGACAGACCTTGTAAAAGTGAGGAACCAAAATCAATTCAGTATCCTGTTTCACTATCCTAAGCCAGATTTTGACCATTGCAATGTTTCTTCCAGCCTGGTGGTCGAGCTGGATCAATGACTTTATGGATGAAATCACCTGGGTGTCGTTGAAGTGTGTGGCTGAACCGACAAAGACATCTGTAAGGAGAGATTTTGGGAGGAAGTTGATCCTGCAGTGAATGTGAATTGTACTGCTATATTTTCAAATATAAGGCTTTCTTCATATCATACCCCCTAAAACCCTACTCCAAAGAAACTGAAATTTGGTAAAATTTATTAATTGATGGCTAATATCTATTGCTATAGGATGAAGTTAATGACATAATCATGTTGATCTATTGATTTCCATTAAATTACTGAAGTTAACCAATATTGAGTTTGGCCAATATAAGATGGGTGACCATTTGGAAGTACTAGGCACTGTATGTTATCTCCTCTAACTGGAATATACATGCTGACTGAAGATTGCATATGAGTTTGTATTCCCTATTAATTTCCACTTCAGTAGAAAGTGAAATGCCTGACACTGGGCAAATATCACAAAACATGTTATTGCTGGTTATTTGGCCTATTAGTAAAATAAAAAAAAAATTGGAGTATTTGAATTTTCACAAAGTGTTTCCACCCTCCCCTCTTTGCACTTATTGAATAAAACTAAACTAAATATAGTTCATAGTGGCTGCGCTGCGTTGGCACACACAACGCTGAGCCAAACACAAAATCTAGTACACTCAACATCGTCTTACCATCAATGCTTACCCTGTGAACTCGGAGTATGGGAACTTCCCAGATGCACAAAACAAAATCACTGAAAAAACAAAAATACTCTAACTAAGGGTAAGGATAATGAGTAAACGTTGGATAAAATGATGATAAAAATTATGAACTTGCCAGGATTCAAACTTGGAATCTTCTGATCCGTAGTCAAACGTGTTATCCATTGCACCACAAGTCCTGTCCGTATACAGACAGCGCTAAATTCCGTTGACATGGGCAAGCAACTTTTTCAACAATTGCATGAAGTGGCCTAAAACCTTTATTTCGGGCTTTTTGTGTGACTTGGCGTTGTTCGTTACAAACCATATATAGATAAGGACAATCTATGGACTCACACCTTTCAGGGAAAAAAGAATTTTTCAATTTGATGCATCTGTTCGAAAGTTTTATTAGTATATATATATATATATATATATATATATATATATATATATATATATATATATATATATATACACACACACATAAATAAACATTTAGAATTTTATTAATAGTATTGATGACCTACCCTTACACCTTGCAACTTGGTTTCCAAATTCATCATTTAATTATTTTAGAAGTGAATTTTATACATACAAATATATAAACACTAAACTTTTTAGTTCATTAAAAACGGGCAAAAGTTATAGCCCATTGACTTAGAATAAGTATTTTATGCCAAATCGATGATTAGATGTGGTTAACTATTCATTTTTGCATTAAATAATTATTTCTATTAATCCCTAGCTGTACAGTGAATGGATACCATAATACTTAGTTTGCTGCACCTTATCATAACGAAGGTCCGTACAAAATTCCAGCCAGATTGGTCCAGAAAAAGTGGAATGCACGAAAAGACTAAGAGAAATATATATTAAATTTTCTATGCTCACTAACTTACCTCTAAGACTTAAAATTATATCTTAAAATAAACAATATAATATTGAATTGAAATATGATATAGGATGTACATATACTTAAGTTTGTATAAATAGTTAAATATATAATTCTTTTTTTTTTTTATTTTTCTTAGCGTTTTAGAGATCGTAGCATCACACCACCACATTGGCGACTTGAACTGGACAAAATTCGTCCACTGGACAATGGTACAAAGTCTACTGCTGTGAGCAAGGATGGAACAGGCAGCACACGTTGGCTGAAAGGTGATAAACTTGATGCCACGGGACATAAATCCCAAACTCGTTCCAGTGAAAGCAATCGGGGTCGTGATTACTCTGAACAGGACCGAAGACGTGGTCGGAGTGGTAGCAGGAAAGAAGAGAAGGAAGAATCTATCCGAAATAAAGAAAATGCCCGACGGAGCTCAAGTCGAGACCGTAGAGGTCGGAAGAATGAGGGAAGCAGAGAAAGAGGGAGTCGAGACAGGAGCAGTCGAGATCGAGGCAGCCACGATAGGGATAAAGAACGTCAAAGAGACAGAGAACGTGAGCCAGATAGACGGCGCAGACGAAGTGGTGAGAGGGTTGACACAAAATCTAGTGGCGGTCGTGACCGAAGCAAAGAACGTCGTTCTGAACATGGTCGGGACTCTGGCAAACATCGCAGTCCTACTGCTGAGGAAGATAGGTATGTTGCATTCTCTACATTTATTGACTCCCTATCTAAAGATGATTTGTATCAAATTTGACTTAAGATAGAAGTAACAGTTTATTTATTTGCGGACTGTTATCCCCATCTTTATAGTTGTTGTTCTTTCACCATGTTTTTGACCTGTTTTGGTTAAGATTGAAACTGCTATTTTCAGACAATGCTCACCTGGAACCATAGAGATTCAACACCTCTATCCACTATGCCATGGGATCTGTGGTGCAGTAGATCGAGGCATTGAATCTTTACGGTTCCAGGTGAGCATTGTTTGAAGATAGTTTCAATTCTACACACAAAGCGGGTCAGAGGTTTAGTTGACTAAAAACGTGGTGAGATCACAACTATGGAAGGCAGTAATTACAGGGGATACAGTTACAGCATTCCTACCCCATCGCGGTTAATCACCTAGAGAAGGCCAGAGAACGAGTTTACCGAAACGTGGTGAAACAACTATAAAGATGAGGATAACAGTCCGCAAACAAACAAATACACAAATTACTCATCTCAAAGGATTCCAATAATAAAAAAAATATATATATGTTTGATTTTAATTATTTTAGTGGAAGTATATCTTTGTTAAATGGAAGCATTTCAGTTTGTTGGTTTGTCATTATGTTTGTTGGTGTTCGCATGACCAATCAACAAACTTTATCTAACTTTAAACTAATTTAGTTTTGGAATATCTACACTGATTCTCAAGGTCACGGGAAATGTTAAAGTCACACTTCTAGTTATATTTTCTTGGCATTTTAGCTTGGAGCAAAAGGTAGTATCTGTTTTGATGCTATACTTAGTCTATTCTGTTCTCAGTCAGTGAAGAAGTTCACTTGATTGAGGGCATTTTGCATTTGTTCTAATCAATAGGTGAGCTGGTTTTCCCTGCACATTAAAAACAATGTGCCTAACTTTGTAAGGGAACAATTAGAAATTTAGGTTTTGTTTATTGTAGTGATTTGGTATTTAGCTCGTATTGCAACCAGTGAAATTCCTTATTTTGAAAATTTTGATCACGGTAAAAAAAATTTGACAGAATTTCAATTAATGATTTTTCCAAATTTGATGTATGGCTCTGATGCTTTTTGATAAAATTGTTTAAAAATAATGATATTCCCATGGATTGCATCATTATTGCTATTTATTTGCTTTCTCATGAGAGAAAAATGTTGCACAATGTCGTTTTTAATGTGGTTGAAAACCAGAAGTCAAAAATAAAAATTGCCTTAATATAGAAGGGTTTCCTCTACATTGACTAAGGACAAATTAACTGTAGCATCAAAACAGCTACTACACTTGGATCTTAGCCTGAAGGCTAGCATTATATTGCAGTTTGATCTATTTGTCTTATTTCATTATGCCAAATATTAAAAGGTTAAAGAGACAAAGTGTGGTCAATGAAGTTTTGGCAGTCCTGAGTATTATGACTGGTAGGGCAGGACTCTGTGTCTTACTGCTATATGTACACTCTACTTGCAGCTAGCTGGTCGATCTTTTTCACTATCTTACTCAGAACATGGATGAAATCATTGCTGTTCATCCTGAAGCCATCAAGGAAAATGGAATGGCATAATGATTCCAAAGACCATAGTTGTCACTAGAAACTTTAACTGACTGACTCTGAGCTTGTCTTTAGATAAGGCAGTTAGCTATCTGTTGTTTCCAAGTTAGTCTTCTGATCTTGGTAGGAGTTTTTTTCATAAAAGAAAGACCACAGCATATTTGACTGTAATGGGTGTTTCAATTTAGTGATCAGCTTCTCGACTTCTTTGTGCACTTCAGTCACCTTTCCTGGCTTGCTTTTGACAGAAATTGTCCTGCCTCATGTTTATATGAAATTTAGAGGATGCTTTTGTACAGCACTAGCATAATGAGCTTTTTATCTAGGTTGTTCTACCTTGAAATGATATACATTGACTTGCTGGGTTTTTTGTTGATGATCTCATATTTCAATCATGCATTTTTCTCTCTAATGTCTCCTTGTACTCAAATCTTTGATCTTTTCTTTTTGACCTATTTCTACCATTTTCTTGCTGAGGCTAAAGAAATTTCCTGTTTTTTTTTTTTTTTTTATTCAATTTTCACCCCAAACAAGGCACAGTGCCACCTTGAAGTAGGGGGCTACTATTGCTGACATAATTATGAAGGGAGATGAGTAGCAAGATGTTTGTTCACATTACACTTGAACTTCTGCATATCAGTACAGTTGGGAAAGCAGAATCCCGAAAGGGAGTTCCAAAGACTTGCAGTTCTGGGGAAGAAATTATTGGAGTAAAAGACTTTCTTACACCTAGGGATCTCTTACACCTAGGGATCTCTACTGTAAAGGGGTGGGACTTAGTTGCTTGTTGGGTTTGTCGGGGGTAGTCACGTCGAGGAGGTACAAGTGCTTGCAGTTCGTCAGAGCATTCACCATTAAAGAGGGATGCAACATTTCGTTGATGGGACAGAGGCTGAAGCCTAGATGACAGTTCAGGACCTATCAGGTTGGCGACTCTTTTTTGAATCCTGTCCAGGAGTGAGAGACAAGAGGCAGATGCACCAGCCCAAATGTGACAACAGTACTCCATACATGGGTGAATGGTGGCCTTATAGAGGTACAGGATACTTTCAGGCGTAAGTAATTTTCTAGCACGGTAGAGAGAGCCCACCTTCTTTGCAGCAGCCTTGGCAATGCTCTCAATGTATCTATTCCAGTTCATGTTCCCTGTAAACGTTAGGCTGAGGAGTTCAAAAGAAGTACTTTCAGACAATGTGTTCTTGGCCATTGCTATTGGTGGTAGAGAAGGTTTCTTGTAGTTATTGAAGGAAAGAAGCTTAGTTTTGGCAGCATTAAATGTGACCATCCATTTTTGTCCTCGTTCCACTACAGATTGGAAATCATCCTCTAGAGTTTCTGCCATTTCCTTAGATATGTGTTCATTTGTTTTCCCCTCATGCCTTTTATAGAGAGTGGTGTCATCAGCAAATATACCCATCTCCGAAACAATTTTATCAGGGAGGTATTTATGAATATCAGGAATAATAAAGGTCCAAGGATAGACTCCTGAGGTACTCCTGCATTTATATCATATTATTTAGATGTACGACCGTCGAGGACAACTTGGATTTTTCTCTTACTTAAGAAGGATTTAATTACATTATGTATTCTTCCAGTGATACCATATGATCTAATTTTCCTTAGAAGACCATCGTGCCATGTCAAAAGCCTTAGATATATCAAGGCCTACTGCTCTACCTTCCCCTGTTTTGTCCAGTGAATAGTATATACGTTCAGAGACTACAGTTAAGATATCTGCTGTTGAACAGGCTTGTCTAAATCCATATTGTTTGTCGGTCAGGAGTTTAGCAGCAGTTAGGTGTTGGGTTAGGGCTTGATTAACTAAGGACTCAAAACCTCATTCACCTTGGTTGGGTTGAACTGTAGTTTGTCCTGGCTTGCTTTATATCATGGCAGCCCATGTATGGTGGTCCTGAGCCAGGTTGCATGAGATGGCTAGCCAATTATGATTCCATTGTTAACTGCTGACCACCTGTGGACCTGAACTTCAGCCAAGTTCTACCTGATAGTTGTTATCAGGTCCTCAGCTGTCAACCGACACCCTTGTGCCACCAAGACAAATAGGTAGGGAGGATTACATTGTGAATTAGCTCTTTCTCCAGGCGACTAACTTCATATCCAAACCATTGAAGACATCGCTGAACCAGGACAGATCATAGAAACTTCCTGTGTGGTGGTTTAAAATTCTCCACTATAATCATTTACTTTTATGAACATAAGATTGATGATGAACATAAGAAAAATGTACATGAAATTAGCAGTTGAAAATGTAGACAAATATCATCCACACTATATATATATATATATATATATATATATATATATATATATATATATATACACACATACATATCTATATTTGCAGGGATAATTAGTATTGCTTAGGGCTAAAAAGACTTTTCTCTTTCCTTTCCTTTCCTCACCTCATTTTTCTCCTATACCCAGTCTATTCCTCTCTCCAAATATACATATACACACAGATAAATCTCTCTTATATAGATTCCATGAGAAATGAATTGACATAAGGGAATTAACTCTTTGATATAAAAAATCAGTTACTTCCCTTTAGTTAATATGACATGGCTGGGAAACTGGTACTCCTCCCTTCCAGATGAAATCAGTGTCAGTTTTAGATCAAAGAATGAATAATTTTTTAATATATTTTTAGATATTATTAATACCAGGCAATACTAATCGAGAATATAGCAACTGTTTTGACTTTTAGTTGAACATTTACACACAAACAACTGCCCTTTATATAATAATCTTATTTTTAAATTTTGCTAAATATATTTTTATACCAAGTTTCTTTTTTTTTCTAAAGGGAGCATTCAAAGGATGATACAAAGAAATCTAAAGAAAAAACGTATGTATAGACCACAATATGTTTCATATTTATCTTTTAATATTTTAATATACCACAATAAAAAAGTTATTTTTTTTATCTGTTCAATAACTAATAATCATATTCGGTAATGTCTGTTTTGCATGCCACTATGTGTTAGATAGCTTTTACAGATGGACTTTCAAACTAACATATCTTTAGACAGACCTTTATTTATCTTTTTTTTTTCAAACCCATCCTTATTAATTCCTATTTTTTTATTTTTTTTTTATTTTACATATTCATCACCACTTATCAAGGCCCAGAGGCCACTTGAGGATAAGCATTAAATAGTGTACAGTAGTCAATTGGACAATATAGTTATCTTTAGTAATGGAAATTCGGTAAATTTGTTAACTTAAGTGGAGCGGCTCATCAAGAACTTGTTTACGTTGGACTTGAAGACAACCATATTGTAGTCAGCTGGAAAGCAGGCAAATGGAAGACAGTTCCACAGGCATGCAGTTCTAAGAAAGAAACTCTTTATCTGTGCCTAAACTTATTAGGCACAGATAAAGAGTGAAGGAAATTATTGATAGTGTTTTCAGCTAGACGAGTGTTACTCGTGAAAGTTTGGTATGGGGAGACCATAGAATGGAGCTCAGCCGAACACTTGCCATGAAAATAACGATATTTTCCGTGGTCTATCCCTGTCAGCTGACTCTACTATTTTAACTGTTCTACATCTCCTAATCCAAGAACTCTCCTTCATTCTCTGTGACCATACCAACAAAATTTCCTGTTCTGCACACATCTCCCTATACTGTCCAGTTTTAATCTTCCTTTAAGATTATAAAATCTAAGCTTGCCTTTTAGCTTCACATATCATTCTTATATTATTTCTATCTGCATGTTCACAACTCTCATTGGCCTGACTTTACTTCCATACATGTGTAAAGGGACAGTTAGAATTTTAAAAAGATCTCTCGGTTGGTGTAACTAAGCTAATGGGAGAATGTTTTGGCATCTGATAGTGCCCCATCCCCAGGAAAAAAACTGATTAGAAAATTAAAAATAGTAGGAGAGAAGTTGAATGCCTACTGGAGAGAACTCCACTGTTTCTCTGTACAGGGATTTGTCAGGATAACCTGGCATGTGGGTACCAAAATCACATAGTATTTGCCGCCCAAATAAGATCTCTTCAGTATGGATAACGCATGAGGAATAGTGCATGTTCTCCAAGTAATGTTACCTCAAGTAACCACCCGAAGCTGGATACTCCACCAGACTAGATGAATTCTTGTTTTGGAATCCAGTAAAACCAAGAGACCACAAGAAAAGTATACATATTGAGATGGTCAATTGAGGCGAGGAAAAATGTTCTCCACTTGTATACGAACTCAGTGGTTGAGATGCAAAAAGAAAATATTAATGGAATATTCGAATATCAATGTGTCTCATATACAGATCAAGTGTTTGCCCCCAAGAAGGAGCCCTTTGATTTTTGAGAACTTTGACTGAAATAAAACAAAAGAAAACAAATAGAATCTTTCCTTGATCAACATTGATAATACTCTGCTGTTTAGTAATGGCAGAAGTTGCTGATTTGTTCTACCTGCTCCTAACTCTTATAATAACACTTGATTATGGACAGAAAGTAAATACTTAGGTTCTACATTTTAAATTGTAAAATTAAATGTTGGTTCTTTTGATATGATTGGTGTGACTGGTATGTGAGAAAAGGGCTTGTGCATTTTAAACTTATGTTATAGTTTAAAATGCAGAAACTAAGTACTAGCTCTCATTCTGATTATATACTCATCTTCAAGATGACTGAATGTAGATCAGTCACTAGGGCAGGTCGATTTGCAACTTTTTCTAGAAAATCAACATGGCACTGGTGATGTTAGTTGGGATTTGATGTGATAAGAACATATACCAAAAATTAGATTCCTATCTTGAACAGAAAATTGAGCATTTAATTTTAAAAATCGTGTAAAAAAAATGCTGAAAAATCCTTCATTTTCATAGCATTTTTCACAACGCTGACTTTGAAATTTTACTATTTTTATAAAAAATTCAATTAAAATTAAAATATTTATATGAAATACATTGAAAGAAAAATAAATACATGAATTATAATTTTAATTATGAATCACAACTAGCAAAATATCTTAACCTTTACTGCATTAATTAAACAAAAATTGTAAAAAAAAGCTAATTAGCAACTAAGTCTTTTAAAAAAAATATGTGGAGATGTATTACACAATATAACAACTTGATACAAGTTACAGAACCATGTATTTTAATTTGTTATTAGAGGCAATAATATAAACTTATAATAGAACTAAATTGTTCTGTATAATTTCCTTTTGAGGAAAATGAAAGTCTAATTTGCTGGCACAATGACTTTGTAATAATGTGTCTGTCTTGCTTCCTGCCCATATACAAATATTTGAGAAAGATCAGTTAAATTTGACCAGTGTGTGGCTGCAAAATTGATAGCAGTAATCGTTTTCTTTTTTTTTATTTTGTTTTTTTGTTTTTTCGATTTCTGGAAAAAAAAAAAAAAAACAATTATTTGAAAACACTTATTTTTTATATTTTTGCGATGTAATATGAATAAAATTAACTATTGTTTGGATAAATTAAGAAAACTAATAAAATTTAATGGATAAATATTTATTTACCTAATGGACAAAATCGTTTGAATGCCCTCTTCTCTCACATCTAATTCATCTGAGTTTATCATCAATATTATATTTTCCGGAAGTAGTGTAAAAGCACTATATTTTGAACAGTTTAAAACAGTACTTTGGATTTCAGTTAACTGTTTTGTTCTCTGAATCATTAAAAATATACTGTTGTTGGTTAAAAAAAATATATTGTCAGTTTTTATCTCAAACCAACTAACTGCATACACTTGGATGATAAATTTGACCAAAATGCTTAATTTATCAGTGTTTGAGGATAGACAACTCTAGTCCATAAACACATTAATCTTGTGGCTTATATTAGCCATCTTCCTTGATTCAAGGGCCCAATTTTCTAAGTTAACTTCTCCACAAGAAATGCCAACAGCATACTCAAAAAGTAGCCTCTGGTCTTCAAACTTAAATTATTTGTTTTTTTCTGTTAGATAATGATGATCGGGAGGGACACTAATTTTTTAGAATTCTACTTGAGGCAAATCTTGATAATTAATGATACAAAGTTTCCCCAAAGGACCGGTAAATGTTATTAGGCTTTTTGTTGTTCCATCAATTAATTTAAAAATTGCTGTAAATAGCAGTTCTTCTAGTGGAACCTGAAAATTAGAAAATTTGCCTGTTTAATAATAGAGCCAGATTACATAATAAATACCAATATATTATTTTATTTTCCACAAAAAAAAAGGAACATAATTGCAAGGGAATCTATAGAATTAATTTTACCTCCTTGTTAGAAGGACAAGTGTAGAGTATGTGTCTTGTTTGACAATTTTCTGTCTTGCACTTTACTGCAAAGTCATCATATCTCAAGACAGAAAGTTTACAGCTACAAGAAGATATATCAAACAGTCTGTGTAGCTGTTTCTTCATTCTTTTCACTTTGATTGCTGCAAGAGATTTCCTGTCAATCTGTTTGGCCCTCTTCTAGCCAAATATATTGACCTTCTGTCCTATATAATGTTACCTTAACAAGCGCAATTATGGATTGACTGCTTACTAAATACTAATTATTTTCTTGGCAATTAACTTAGAAATATCACTATTTTTTAAGTGGGGGTAACTGCTTTCGAGGAAATAACTAAACTGGAGGACTTGTTGTGAAGTTGGGGGTGCTGTTTCATCCAAATGACAAAGTGGACCAGCAAATTTTGTGAACCATGGGTTTAAAACTGAGCGTCGTGCTTTTACTGACATTTTAATCTAAAAAGTAAAATAAATAAATGGATTATAACTGAAGGAAACTGTATTAGGCTATCTTCCAGTTGCATACGTAAAAAAATAAGTGCTAGTTATAAGAAATAATGAAAAACTTCGTAGAATTGAATTAGATGTATTGAAGAGAGAGGACCAAACCAAATCAGAGGCATAGTAGTGTTTAGTTTACACATTTTTAGCAGATTTTAGCTCCTCCTTCGATAACATGAATTTATCCATAAAGAGATTCATTCTTGCTGTAGCTGTGCCATTTTAAACGAGTGTTTAGTGTTTAGAGTTTGAAAAACCAGTGCTTGTGCATCTATGTTACTATGCTATTTTTAATAGTATTTTCAAATTAAATTTAATTTTTATGAAATTTTTGTTTATTAAATTTTTAGGTGAAAGTACAGAATAGTTACAATACGACCTCCTTCCCATATTAAGAATGGCTTTCTAAATAAAGTTATTTTAGCACAATAACATAGATGCACAAATAACGAAAAATCTTTAAAGGAGTTTCCTTATTTACTCGTATTAATCTTTGTGGGTTATCTGATTTTAAAACTATAATTTTAGAAGAAAAACACTGCTTAAAAACAATTACTCCCTAAAAATAAAAGAAATTAAAATTTGACACTAATTTTCTGCAAAGTATTTTTTATTAAGTAGAAAAACTTGAAAATTTACATGGTTATGTTTCGTAAAGAATGTATAGAATAAAATTGTATGGATTATTTTTTTTTTTTTGCTTTAATATAAAACTGGAGTATTACCATATTTTAATAAAAATTTAAAATGGAATTCGATGTGAAATATTAGGTTGGTGAAAAAATGGCATTTTTTGACGTTCATTTGAACGTCAAAAAATGCCATTATTTTTGCACCAACCTAATAGAAAAACAAATTAAAAAAGATAAAACAAATATGTTTAAATTCACTGCAGACACTTGAAATATTATAATATATATTTTAAAGAAGTCTTTTTCGTTTTTCCTTTCAAAATAATTAAGCCTAAATCGTAATGTTTTCAAATTAAATAATAAACAAACGTTAATTTTCAATATCGATAACGAGCATGTTTTGCGATGGTGAAATCTAAAATGTTTCCACCAAAAAAAAGTTCCTGAAATGAAGAAGCAAACTTTGGTCATTATTATTTAAAAAACATAATTTTGCCTTTACAGTTAATATTAATTTTATTAATTCATTATCTTCACTCATTTTATTTAAAAATGTAGTTTAAAATATATTCTAAATAATGATTCCATTTTCTTAACAGTACGGATTGTTTTGATGATGGAATGTTCTAGACAATTCATCAAAAAACTTTTAATCGCTTCAATTTTTCAACTTTTAAAGTCATTTCCTCAAGCAAAGATAACGATTTTGAGAATAATATTTCGTGTAGGTCTTTTCTTATGTCAAACCCCAAATATCATCACCATTGCCTCACCAGGGTTCCAAAATCAAATGCCCTAATCAGTCACTGTTTATGTTAAATTTTAATTGATTAAAATGTCTTTTAAAATTAACATTTTTGGTGCTTATTTAAAATTGCACTTATTTAAAAAACAAACAAACAAACAAACGCAGAAACATTTTTATGATGTACTAGCATGGGTGCCCGGCATTGCCCGGGTGTTTGGAGGTGTGTGTTGAGCAAAAAAGAAAAAAAAAAAAGAAATCTGGTAGTAGGAAGGCAGGCTCGAACCCGTACCGTGAAGGAGGAAAAGAGCAGGGGGGGAAAAAATGACGTCTTTGCTGTTACGACCACCACCAAACTGGAAGTGACATAGGTTTAAATTAAGGCTAGACAATTGAAAAGAGGGATGACTTTCGAAAATATTGGCAACAAAAGCGACCCCCTCCCTGTAGAAAAGTGCCCGGTTGAGGGTGAAGAAATTAATGTTTTTAGCCAATTTTTCAGTATTTGTTGTCTGAAGGGCCGAGCTTCAAAACGATACTGATCTTGTGAAAATCCGTCACCTCTGTCTAAAGTTTTAGGCAAACATACATACATACATTTATATATTGGTAGCTCAAATTTTCGACCGAAACCGATTAAAAAGGTTGCCCTATCTCTGAATACCCTTTATGTAAAATTTCAAACTTTTAGACCAGAAATTGTCTGAGTAATTTGGTAGAGACCGCAGAGGTAAAATTTTTAACTTTGACCCCTATTATGACTCCTTAACATTTATTGTTTTGGGCTTAAATCAAGTTAAGTTAGATCCATATCTAAGGAACCTATATCTAAAATTTCGATTGTTTATACCCAAAATTGACGGAGTAGTTTGGTTGAGTTCTCAAAGATCAAATCATTGAACTTTAACCCCTTAACAGCAAAATTTCTGCCCGAAAACGGATTACAAAGATTTTCCCAAATCTCAGTATCCTGTATATCAAATTTCGAAAATTGATAGTTATTGTGTGAGGAAATATACACACACACTTTCACTTTTATAGATATATAGATGTCACGGTATGAAGTTGTCGTATTCTAAAAAATTATGTAAATTGATCAAGTATTTTTTTTCACTAAGAAAATCAAAGTTTAGAATTTTTAGTGATTTTAATACTAAATTGTATCCATTATAAGGAGCATTTTGATCTCTATAGTTCGAATTAAGTTGTCTTCATCTTATTTATAAATCATGGCTGATCATTACACTACATCTTGCTTAGTCATAAAATTTAATTTCTTTGCTTAAAAAGTACTTGATCAATTTACATGATTTTAGGAATATGGCATCTTTGTTCCGTAATGAATAAATACATTAATAAATGTAATTCTAAATAAGTACAGTTTTTTTTTTAAATAAGTAAATCAAGATTGTTTTTGACTAATTTTCCAATTGTATTTCTTTTAAAATAATTTTTTTTTCACTAATAGTATTATTGTATAATTAGTTTTAAAAATTTTGTTTTGATCTGTTTGTTGAAAATAAATTCTTTTGTTTGTGATATTTGTTTGTATATAATTTTATTTATTTATTTATTTTTTTTTCAGGCACAAAAAACATAAAAAGCATAAAAAGGGTCAAAAGTCGTCCAAGGAACGAGAATTGAGCTCCAAATCCAGCAAGCAGAAGAACCATTCTGATTCTGAAACAGAACTGTCAAGTAAGACCAAAAGTCAAGAAAGCGGTAAAGGTAGCCGTGATGATGCTGCTAAGAATAGCCTCTCTTCCAAAGGAGAAGATCGTAATTCTTCTAAGACACGGACGTCGGAATACAAAGACGATACTTTCAAAGGGGTGGGGGAAAAAGACTCTAGGCGAAATCAACGTTCCCGTTCGAAACAGAGGCAGCGTGAGCACAGTTCAAACAGAAATGAAAACCAACCAAAGCGCTCGTTACACCGGACCAGCCGATCACGTTCTAAGTCTCCATCCCCTCTGAAGCGACGAGATAGAAGCCGACAGGAGAGAAGTCGGTCACGTTCAAAATCACGTACACGGGCTAGGGACCAGCGCTCGAGTTCAAAATCACGCCCTCGGGCCAGAAACCAACGCTCGCGTTCAAAATCACGCACCCGGGCCAGGGATAAGCGCTCGCGTTCGAAATCGCGCACACAAGCCAGAGACCAACGTTCGCGTTCAAAATCGCGCACAGAGGCCAGGGACCAACGCTCGCGTTCAAAATCATGCACAGAGGGCAAGGATCAACGCTCACGTTCCAAGTCTGTTTCTGAACGGGCCAGGTCCAAATCAGAAGACAAGGATGCTGATAGACCCCGTTCGACTTCAAGGTCAAGGCAAAGAAGTGGATCTCCTGAAGACCGCCCGAGGAGTGAACATAGGAGGGGACGATCTCGAAGACACTCATCATCTTCATCCTCATCATCATCACACCATCGGACAAATAGTCGTTCGCATCGTCATCGTAGGTAAGAACTTTTTTCTATAATGCATGACATTGTTATCAGATTGTCTCTGATTAGGTGTCACAAACAAGCCTAGAGTTTACGTGAGAATTGGTAACTATAGTGAAATTCCCTTCAATTACAAATATTGATAACTATTCTTTCAATGTGACGATACCAAAAAAATCTGTTTTGCACAAAGCTCCCTATATGGTTTAGATTTAACTGTACCCTAAAATCATCAGAACTAAGTCTGTCTTTAAGACCTTTCTTGCTTATATCATTTCTCTTCATGCAGTACATGTCCTCAACTCGCTATATTTCATTTCAATGCATCATCACACTGCATACACATGTTTAATAGATTCTCCTTTTGGTTGACATTGGTAATCCTCTGCCATGTAGTAATGGCAGAAGTCTCCTGAACTTACTCCATCTACTCTTAATTCTTACAATCACGCAAGCACCTGCTCCTACCTGTGCTCCAGTGATATCAAGATGCAAAAAAAATCTGAACAACCTCAATAGTTTCACCATCTAAATATACTTTCACATCTGCGTTTTCATTTGTCTCTAAAATGTATGTGTTGTAACGTGTAAATGTAGAAAAAATATCTTAATCGGAAAAGTTATGCAATGCTATGTGATAGTGGGGGATGTAAAAACTACCACTTCCAATGGTACTGTATTTGGTCTGAACATTAAAGTGCCAACTAAATTAATGAAAAAGAAAATTGGGAACTAATAGGTTAAGAATGTTAAACGTAAAAGATGTTTCTAAAAATCATAAGATTTGGCATTAAATAACTGAAAAGGGTTGATATAAAAATCATACTATTATGTTGAATTGCCCCCCCCCCACTATGCAGCATGTAAAGAATCTATTTCTTGGTGGATATTATTGACATTCTTTGTTTTCTCTTGTTCTACAGTCGGCGCTATTCTCATTCATCAAGTTCTGGTGATCATACGCCGCCACGGAGAAGATCCAACATTGCCGAAAGGAGGAAAAAACTCTTTTCCAGGGATGCACTTCAACATCAACTCCTTACATTTCAAAGGTAATTTTTTTGCTTTGTTTACTCTGTTTAGATGGATCGGCCCTCACATATGTCCAGTGGTCAGTTATTCTGGAGTTTCAAATAAGCATTTTTTCGGTTGTAAGCTATTAGTTTTAGGAAAGAAAAGTTCCAAACAAAATGTCAGTATTAATTTAGAGAAGCTTTGAATTGTAAAAACTTGCAGATAAAGATTTTCCGTTAGGTAGCCAATCCAAAGAAGTTTTGAAGAGCAAAATTCCTTCCCATGTAAAGAACGAAAAGTATGTGCAGAATTCTAAAATATCCAGTATGTTTTATGGAGTGATTCTGGTTTCTGATTGGTCAAAAGCAGAGCGTCGTTTTATTTGTTTGGTCAGGTCCTATCACCTCTGTCTATAACTAGAACCTTTTATTTTTTTGTAATCATACCCTCTTAAGGATACCAACAATATTGCAACACATTTTCATTGGTAAATGCATGGATTGGACATGCATTATTTATATGTCCAAACACCAGTCTAAGAGGCTCTGTCTGTATGTGGTTGTTAGGTTCAAAATGGCATTTTTGTTGGTCTCTTAAATTTAAAATGACATTTTTGTGCTTGTTCAGAGTTTCCCTTATATTAAAAAGCAAAAATAAAGAAAACACCTATATGATGGACATACCCATGATGAAATAAAAATGTAATTCTAAAAATAACGTGAATTAATCAACTAGTTTTATTTTTAAAAAGATAATAAAATTTTGTTGCTAAACAAACAGTGACAATATCTCAATGCAACCTCGAAAAAAAAGTTTGAAGAAAAATGATAAATACTTCAAATTGAGATTTAGGAAGTTTAGTACATGACGAGGAGGGGCGGGGTGTTATTGGAAAAACTCAAATTCACATAAAAATGATCCTTTATAAAAATAAAACTACTTGATCAATTTACATGACTTTACATTATTTTCTTTCTTTTCAGACGTATGTCATCATACAGATTTTTCTTTTATTTTTGTGTTTTTAATATATAGGTAAATCTTAGACAAGTACCAGCATTTTTGTTAAATTTTTAAATATGTTCATACTGTGAAAGATACAACTGAAAGAATTACAGTCGGTCCATACAAAATTAATTTTTGATATTTTATAACAGCACTTATGGGTTTGTGTGAGAAAATCAGCAGCAGCTCTCGAAAGATAGCTGGCTGTGAAAATAGAAACAACAGCAGCAGCTGTTAAAGCATGTATGCAAATTAGCAAGTGTGTGTAAGTTTGGTTCACAAGAAAAAGAATAAAATATCGCATGTAGTGGAGAGCGAAGCAATGTGGGTGTAGGGCAAGATGAATGTGTAAAAGTCGAGAGCAAGAATGTGCTGGCTGGTGCTGGCAACACAGACTTAAAAAAACATGCGTGAAGAGACTAAAAAATAATGAAATGCATTGTTTTGGAAGAACCATGAATAAATGCATTTCATTTGCACTTCAGTCAAGTTTATTTTTGTTTGTGTGTTCCTTTGCGACGGTACCAGATGACATGGGGGTCAGAGAGGTTTGAGCTGTTACAACACCGTTAAAAAGTAATGACCATCTTACAATTTGCTTGAAGCTTTGTGTATATAATCTAATATATAAAAGGCTATATGTTTGTCTGTCGGTCTCCATATCTTCAAACTTTATCTCCTCCGAAACTAGAAGTCGCAGAGCGGCGCTAGGGACCTCAAATGATTAGATTTTTTACGGGCTGTTCTTTTATGGGTCTGTAGCCAGTTAAAATAGTTTTTAAGGGGTCAAAAATGGGTGAAAATAAAAAAAATCTTTAAACATTGTTATACATTCATCTTAGTTTATTTTTCATTTTTAACCACTTTATATGCATGTCACATTAGTGCAGTGGTAATTCCACCAGCTTTGAATGCTACAGTTTCGGTTTAGCTTCTAGCTGATGGTACCTAAATACTTTTTTCTTACTTTTGAAATCACAACTCTATAATAATATACAAAATCTGGACAAATTAAAATATATTTAAGCATATTTTACACCCGGGCAAAGCTCCGGCTAGTATATATATATATGGCATCATGACAAATTACCCATGTTTTGAATTCCATCATCTTGGGTGGTGAATTTCTATGAACACTAACTTAAGTGTTTTAAATTTGTTTTTACAGATTTTATATATGTTGCTTTGCTTCTCCAAATTCTGTTTCCATTCTATATGTTAAACTTTGTACTGGTTTTTGAGGACTATCCATTCGTCTCAGAAGAGTTATTTAGTGATACAAGGAAAATATCTTTCGCTATCCAACGAAACTTGTGTAAGACGTAATATAATGAAAATTTAGGCATTTGCCTAAAAATTTAAAAGAACAAAATAAGAACATAAATATTTATGAGTGCAAATTGATAACATCTTTTAGCATTTGAAATAAAAACTAATGGGGTGTGTGTGTGTGTGTGTGTGTGTGTGTGTGTGTATAAATATATATATATATATATATATATATATATATATATATACACAGACACGAGAGAGAGAGAACTTATAAAAGATTATGAGCAATACAGAAAAATAATTGGTAGATAGGAACCATTGTTTTTTTTTTTTGTTAAAACATAAATAAATCTAAAAATCATAGTGAACCAAATCTACCTAAACAAATAAACAAAAGCTGTTCAATTCAATATGTAAGATGGCAAATGGCATCAGAAGGCGGCTGGAGAGTACAATAGTTGGATGTTGTGATTAAGTCACAATCAGAATAAGTTATAATATCTCTATAATTAATAGGGCTAGCCAGCATTGCCCAGGGTAAAATTTTAACTACTCTATTAAAATGTCTATTTACCTCTCTCTATTCATCTTTACTCCTTTCTCTATTCATCTTTCTTTATTTCTCTCTCCTCATTTCTCCTTCACTGCCCCGACCTATTATTTTCTCTTCTGCTCATTCCTGTTCCTCTCTTGAGATACACACAATCAACTCTTCTTTATATAGATTTTTTGAGGAAAGTCCATATACGGAAAGTAACTCCTTGATCAAAAATCAGTTAATTTCTTTTAGTACATAAAATGCCTGAAAAACAGACCCCTCCCTCACACACACCTCACATCAGATGAAAATTGTCCCAGTTAGTTTCCAAAGAATGAATGATTTAAAAATCTTTAAATATTATTTATTCAAGGCAATGCTGATCAATGCATCAACTTTGTTGGTCTTCGGTTTGTAATGTTGAACTTTTCTGAACATACACACATGTAACGTAACTTTTAAATAATAATGATACACCAATGCATTTCCGTTTCTTATGTACATTATTACCTTTCACACACAAAGTTAGTTATTAAGCTAATACTAAGGTAAAAAAAAAAAAAAAAAGTACCAACTCTATCGATTTTTAAATTGATTTATGCCAAAATCAAATTCTGTCTTCCCATCAACTTAATAAAATTTTAAATACGTTTCAAAACATCATTTGTTTATTAATTTTTTAAGAATATTTAGCTGACCATTGTTTTTACGGTGAAAAAGTTGAATATTTATTGCTTTGAAAAGATTTAAATTGCTGCAGTTTTAAAGAAAGAAGAGATGTATTCATTGTATTTATCTAAAGAAAATTTAGTGGAAAATAATTATTTTTATAAAGGAAGAAAGAGTCATTCTTTTTAATATTGACCGTGACAAAAGCTTATTTCAAAAAGAATATTATTAGGAACAATATATTATACAGACCAATGTAGAAAGCACTATGGAATTTTCATAGGGTTTCACTAATAAATTAACAGGATTCCATGGAAATTCTATGGTGCTTTCTACATTAATATATATTATTTACTGTTAATAGTATTGACCTTAGAAGATATTTAATTAAGGAGAAATGACTCATAAAAATAGTTATCTTTGCTAGCTAAGCATTCTTTAAATAATTAGAACTAATATGTCACTTTATCTATTTAAAATTTAGCAATGATATGAAAATGTAAATATTGTCCTTTTATAAATATAATAGTTAACTAAATATTTTTCAGATCGATAAAACGAATATTACTTTTTGAAATGTATTAATTTAAAATAATACCGTTTTAGCCGATAAGACATTAATATAATTTGATTTTGAAACAATTCATTTTAAAATATGTAAAATTTGAATTTTTTTTACTTTAGCAACATCAGATTATGGACAATCTTTGGCGATCGTATGATTTCATTTTTAAGAATGTGTGTGAAATGTGATAACCTAAAAAAAAGAATAATTCACTAAGGCATTTCACACTCTTATGAGTGTGAAATGCCTTAGTGAATTATTCTTTTTTTTTTTTTTTTTTCATCGCCTCTGTTCTGTCTCAGGAGACACTAGATATTGTGTATAAAGATAGCTGCACATGTAATTATGAAGCAAGGATTGTGCAATATCCAGCCACACCTCTCCTGAATCAACACTAGGTGGTACCGGTGGCTGGAATTCTTATTATATTGATAAAAATACCCAGTTGTAGAAATATCATCAAATATTGATTCCATGGCCTACTTAGGGTTGGGTTAAACAACTTTTTTTTTTACTTATGTAAGGGGCTACTATTTGGGGCCATGTTTAGGAAAGATTAACAAGATATTTATTTAAATTTCTGCATAGTACAGCCAAGGAAGCAGGCAGCAGGAAAGGAATTCCAAAGTCTAGCTGTTCGAGGGAAGAAACTATTAGAATAGAAAGCTTTCTAGCAATTAGGGACAGCAACAGTGAAGGGGTGAGATCTTATTGCTAAGCGAGTTTGTCGAGGATATGTACGTAGAGGGGGTACAAGTGAAATGAGTTCATCAGGACATTCCATTAAAATATTTGTAAAACAGGCATAGTGATGCAACGTTGGGGCGTTGGGGCGGGGCTGGAGCTTAGTTGATAAAGTGGGACCAATTAGATTGACAACTCTTTTTTGGACTTAATCTAAGAGGAAGAGACTAGCTCAGATGTGGCAACAATACTCCATACATGGGCGACTGGTGGCCTTGTGCCAATTGATCTTTATGGAAATATATTTTAGGGATTTTGAAGTCAATCACACAAATTTTTTCCCCTACTTCAGTGTTTTATTGTTTATTTTATCTACAGAATGGAACGGGAGAAGTCAGAAAGTCCACCTCCTACCCACTGGAAACCTGGTCAAAAACCCTGGAGACCCAAAACTAAACCAGAAAATCCTCTGCTGTAAGCTGTTTAATTTTTTTTATGTGTGTGTGTATATTTATGTAAAAAAATATATTGATGACATAAATTAAAAAAAAGCAATATTTACAAAAGTACTCTATGAGTAGAGCTTTTAGAAATAAATTATATAAACGTTAAAAAGAGTCTATGCGGAGTGACCGTTTCAACATTAGTGGAATGGGTAATATTGAATTATCTGACCTAGTGGTCACTATTCCAATTTTATAACCATAAGCTGTCACCAACAGACTGTTTTTTTTTTTTTTTTTTTTTTTTTGTATTAAATGCTTCTAATAAAAAAAAATAAGTGGCATAAAAATTTTTTTACAATAAAATTTTATAATAAAAAATTTGAAATTTTCTGATATCTTTTAAAAATTAATCCAGGATAAATGGAATTTTTTACTTGATAATTTACCTTCAAATAATTTGAATTTAAAAGATAAATTTTATTTATTTTTATGAAAATTTTAGTGTCCAATTATTTATATCTGTTTGAAACCGTTTAAATTTAACTTAAAACATTGTCTATGACCATTTGGTATAAGAGAAACAGTCAATGATGGCTTATGGTTATGAATTAAGAATAGCGGCCTCTACGTTAGATAATTCTATGTTAACCATTCTGCTAAATAGAACCATTGGTATCAAAAGTGACTACTTCCCTTAATATTAAAAAAAAAAAAAATGGCAAGTCTGAAGTCATTTACTAATGCAAAGAATAAAATTGAATTTTTTAAATAATAATAAAAAAAAAACTATTTTCTATAAAATTTGGTTATCATGTTTTTTTTGTTTTTTTCCACACGAACAAGTATTTTAAAAAATTAGAATTTTAAGTCAAGAAATGAAAAAAAAAAAAAAAAAAAAAAATGCTCAATAGTAACTCGAACATTTTAAGGGAGATAAATTGCATTTAAAGTTGCAAAGATTTATCTCCCTTTATATTATTTGATTCATTATTTAAAATTGTTGCCACCAAAACAACTTTTCGAATGGGGGGAGGGGGGATTCATAGAAATAAAATGAAAGTGAAACCAAAGACATTTGGTATTATAAAAACATGCTGGAAGGGAGAAACTGGCTAACCAGAATCATATGTATATAAATACGATTAACCTGAAAAAAGAAAAAAAAAAAAAAAAAAAGGTGGTACAACTACTAATTTCATGCTGGTATGTTCTTCCATGGAAATTTAATACTCTCTTAATTCATGTCTTTTTTTTATCAAGAGTGCTCAAAAGAATAATGAGTGAAATACAATAAAATATAATTTAAAAACTCAAATGACCTTGTGACAGGTGTTGTAACTCACATCCGGTTTCCGACTTCCAGTTGCGCATGCGTGCATACACATAAACCCATAACAATGTAAACAAATAAACACAAATCGCCATTTATTTAATTTATTCTTCATTATTTA
>NC_136514.1:57382387-57522387 GCF_053919585.1 Euprymna scolopes | reverse complement strand
AATAATGGGACTAATTTTCAGAGATTTTAATATATTTTAAAATGTTTTAATTTACATTGTTTTGAATTAAGGGTCGAGATATATATATATGATCTGTCCCGCAGGGTTGAATATATTGCCGACTTGTTTTAAATCAAAGTGAATTAAAATTGCTCAGAGGAAATGCTTGATTTAACGTGCAATGTTTTGTAACTTAGTTCTTTTATTTTTTTCTCATTATATTTGGTTACACTTAAAAAAAGAACAAAGCGCTTTCCTGTTCATCAACACTGACTATTGTTCTTTGCATGACAAACTAGTATGTAGAGTGTTTAATATTAATTTCACCATTCTGGATTAACATTGAATTTCAAAGATTTATTAATAAGATGATTCAGTTGTCTGATTAAAAATAATGGATAAAAATGCAAAGAAAGAAAAGAATTTGGTATGAACGCAGTTAAGGACAAGTATTTTAATGTATCTGTGTATTTATGCATGTAAATGTTGCATTAGACTGAGGAAGACTGAATGGTCAATGTAAAATTTTGTTTGTTTTAATAAAAAATTTTTTAAAGACATTTTATATATTTACATTATCGAAAAAAATTTCAATTTTATATTCAAATATAGATATTAATAACAAAGTTCATTTAAATAGCTCAATAGTGCAATATTAGAACTATAAATACTTTAATAATATACCACTTCACTTGGTACAAACACATTTTTATGCTCATCTCAAAAAAAAAATGTTTCAGTTTTATTAACTATACAAGCACACAGTTGTTTTGGCTGTTACTGATATTTTTATATATAGTTCCCTACATATACAGTTTTTATTATTCTCATACCAGTAGAGCACTCATCAGTGCTAAATATGCATAACAAGTCACAGCGGCTTATAAATACTCCCTCGGAGCGATAGTCCAATGAATTCACAATTTTTAAAGTTTTTTTATATAGAGCCTGTCATCATATGCTACGCGTCACATACATAATCCAGAATCATCAGTGTAAATTGTTTATAGTACAACTATTTTTATAAATGCACTGACCTTTGATATTTACATTCGGTTATTTAAAAAACATTTTTTTACAGGGGTAACGTTATTCATTTTTATATTTTCCTTGTTTCTTAGCCATATATATATATATATATAAGTAGGTTGTAGTTTGCTTGAAGCATTGTTGAAGAAAATTATAAGGTAAAATTAAAAGCCAAGAACAATGCGAGACTTTTTTTTTTTGAAAATGGACTAATAAGTCTGAAATATATTGAGATTTATATCACCATTGAATACAACAGAAAAAAAAATTACTGTTGTTTAGAGTTAAAATTTGTGTGAAAAAGAAAAAACGAACAACAAAAAAAAGAACTTTATTTCTTTTGTTTGCATTTAATTTTATTCTATATAAAAAAAAAATCTCGCATTGTTCTTGGCTTTTAATTTTACCTTAGATATATATATATATATATATATATATATATATCTAAGTTAAGCATTAAGAGCCTATGCAGATCGACCAACGTTTTGACGTAACATTTCTTGTTGGGATTCTAAAATAATTATTTAGAAAATAAAATTATGCACAAGATCGAACAAAAGTGACAAGTTAACCTCATTTAACATGTCATCTATTCTTCCTCTGATAAGATGGTCTCTTGCTTCCTGTTTCTCTCACCCTCTGCTCAGTTACAGATCCACATTTTTACTGTAACTTTATATGTACATTTCTTATTACAGGAAAAATTTAAATGGCAACCCCCACCTGATCCAGAAGATATGGATCATGATGATGAAGTAAATCTCCATAACATTCAGGTGAGTTTAAGATGTTTTTCTATTCTCATTAACTATAGAAACATTCATGAAATACTTAATTATAGAACTGATGCCATAAATCCAAACTAACCAAACGGTATAATATCTCATTCATAAAATCTTATGCCTTCTATTGTATACATTATCTATAAGAATGGTAACCGCATCTGTCACAAAGATGAAGAATGGCAAGGTGACTGAATTTTCTTGTATTGTCACTGATTTGATTTAAAAGTACATTCAACGGAATATTACAATTAATGACATGTAGTGTAATATGCAGTGAATGTTTTCATTCTGAGATGGTTGCAGGAAAAAGATCTTTGCAAGAATAAGAAATTATTCTTTGCTTTTGACGACCTGATAAAGGTATATGCTGATTTTCCCCAAGCTGTGTTTTGATGGGCAATGGTAAGATTCGATGTTGAATGGATTGTGCATCTTGTCCAATCTATTCTGTACTCAGTCCTCTGCTTTTAATTGTTGTCCTGGAAACATTATCCAGGGAATACTGCACAGCGTGCCCTTTAGAACTGTTGTATTCCGATGATCTGATAATTATTGCTGAATCAAACGAAGAAATGTATTCAAAGGTCAATCTGTGGAAGACCAACCTGGAACTGAAGCAACAATTTGGAGATAAAAATTATGATCAATCGCCCTAACCTGCATACTCTGAAAGATTCTAAGTTTACAGAACTGGTGTTCGTAGTAACTTTGCATTCTATACAGGATGTTGTCATTGGGTTTTTCAAAAGCGAGGCTGTGTCCATATTATGCCCTCCAAAATCCCTTTAAAATACTCCAAAATAACTGAAATTTTGGGGATATTTATTAATGTCTGATGTCTATTATTAAAATTAAAAAAAAAAATCTGAATTTCATAAGGAGTTTCTACCTAATTTTCATTCTCTTTGCATAAAACTCCAACTGTAACACTATCGTTCTACCAGCATGTATCTTAGCATGTTTGTGGCGATGTCTTTGGAAAGGCTTCTTTGAGGTGGAGGTCATGATAGCTATTCTCCCTAGTTTGAAAAGCAGCAATATTATTGCTTATATCTTTAAGTCCTTGCTGTCTAATATCTTTAAACACAATAACCATGTGCTATCTAAATGGGTGATTCTACTATTGTGTTTAGCAGGTTTTTGTCCTCATTAATTAGCTGGTCGGGAGAGGGGGACTTTTATGGTGAAACTTGCCTGCATGTAATAAAGAGAGCCACCGTTTTTTATTTTTAAATATAGCATTTATTTTCATTGTATTTCCGAGAAATTTATTAAATTCTAAAGTCACCAGAGTTGGCATCAGGCACATCTGTCGCATATGAAGAAGAAATTCTCACTGTTACCTACCTCTCTCTTATAGTGACAAAAAGAGAGGAGTGGGAGGGTAAAAATTTTAAGCAAAGAGAGAGAGAGAGAGAGAGAGGGATAAAATAAGAATGCATATCAATAAGAAAGAGTCTCTGGCAGTATTCAGAGTTCAACATGTCCCAGGTGATAGCAGAGAGTTGACCTTTATCCTTTTGAACGTACCCAACGGCAATCAGTTTTATCAACAACCGATCAACTCTGGTTCAAATTTGATTGACTGCACACATTTTAATGTAGCTGTAGTGACGTTTCAATACAATAACAGCATTTTCTCGATTTACTTGTCTCCCCATGAGGACAAAGAATGTCAGATACAAGGTTTCAATGTGCAGAAACCTCAGCTCCCATAAAAGGGGTGCTCCTCATTTTACTACAAAACTAAATATAATCTGCATTACAATCCTTTATGCCTAGAAGCTGTGTTTTAGAATTCATAATGATTAGTTTAGAAATGAATCGTGTACATACAAATCTATAAAAATATAAACATGGCTAACTTGTATATTGTCATCTGTGCATGAGAACGTGTTTTGCTTTCTAGATGCTTCTTTACATAACTGATAGCAGTTTTCTACCAACTTACATAATGGGGAGTGGAGATGCTTCTTCTTTGACTCAATTGACCTCAGATGACCTTATAATCATTGAAAGGTCATTGACTGACAGTTTATAACTTTCTGCTTTGGGCACTTTGCTCGTAGTGTAAATAGTTAGGTAAAGAGTATTCACCTCTATCCTATTATTCTGCCGAAGGAAAATGGATTTAGAATACAAGTTGAATCATTCTGATATCATCGTCTAACTTTCTCTTCATGGTAAGGGCAAGTAAATAGTTTTAAAAGCTCCACCTTTAACTCTTAAAGCAATGAATTTGCTCAGATCTGAAATGACTTCATGACCCTGTTTTAATTTGTATTAGTTTGTATTCATGTTTAACATATTTTTTTAGTCATATCATATATGTTTAAGGTGTTTTTTTCCACTTATACTGAAACAAGTATTTTACTAATTTTTGTTTTTTAAAATTTCTCTTTTTCTCTCTCAGTTACCTCCTGAACTTATACAATCTGCTGTCCGATCCCTCCCTGCTAACGAAACGAGTTCGGAAGCAAATCAGACGAGCCAGATCTCTGCCCCAATGTTGACATCACCTGCACTGCCTGCTGTCGAACAAGTTATGGAAACTACTGCACAGTTTCCAAAGTTCGTATTAATTTTTAAAACTTTTTTCCCCCTCCTCATTTTTCTGTCCTTTTCCTTTTTTCTTTCCTTTTTTATTTCCTTTTTTTTCTTTCCTTTTTTCCTTTTCTTTTCTTTCCTTTTTCCTTTTCTTTTTTCCTTTTCTTTTTTCCTTTTTTTTCTTTTTTCTTTTCTTTTTCTTTTTTGTTTCCATTTTCTGTTTTGTTTCCATTTTATTTCGTTTCCTTTTTTCTTTCCCTTTTTCTTTTCCTTTCTCCCTTTTTTACTTTGCTTTTTCCTTTTCTTTTTCTTTCCAAGATTAATTTGTATTGGTAATTTTTTAAACAGATTGTAATATTAAATTAGTGTTTGGTGTTATTCATTTGTTATTTTATTGTCTTATTTACTTATTTATATGTATGTGCAATTGTTTTCTTAATATTACCAGTAATTAAAGTGATGTAATGGAAAGAACATGTTACCAAAACCCGTTTTAAAATATGTTCATTAATTTTCATGGGAAATAATAATGCAAACGAAAACTGTTAATTTAAAAAAAGATAATAAATTTATATGAAAAAATGTTATACATTTAGAGGTAGATTAATAACTGTCAGATGACGAATAGTTTTTTCTTATATGAAAATATTTGATAATTTTTTATTTTCGTTTTTAGACTGAATTCATCAGCTTTGCTGGCCAGTATTCCCACCCCTGCAGAACCTGCTTGTGGCCTAAAGAATGTTCCTTTACCTCCTTCAATAGAGTCTGCCCCGGTTGTGTCGAGTTCAGCAGTGGCAGTTTCTGATGTCCCTTTGCCTCCTCCTCCTCCTGCTATTGTTGATAATGATGATGATGATAACAACTCTCAAAGTGTTTTAATTCAGCCTGTGAAGTCATCACTGCCAAACTCGTCACCTTCGGATGACCCTTCCCCAGCTAAACCTGATGACCTTGCTGAGAAGGAAATAGAGCCGAAAGAGTCCTCAACATCTGATAGTGCACCATTACCATTTTCTAGCCCCGATCAAGCCATAAGCTTGAAACCTGATTTTATTCAAACTATGAAAGAGGTTGACCCCTTACCACCTACGGGTTCAGATGCACTTTCAGATGTTGGTTTGATTAGGCAGGAATCTGCTTCTAGTGGCTCTGATCATGGCGCTGAGGCTGACGTGCTAGAGAAGGTTAGTGTAGACTTGGCTCCCCAGGAAATTAACAGTGTGAACAGTCCTCAGCGAAGCAAGACACCGAAAGAAGAGGACGATAAGGAACAGGAACAGCAGCAGAAACAATCGAGCCTGCCAATAGCGCCATCAAAACGGTCAAGTACCCGAAGCTCAAGTCGCTCGCCAAAGAAGTCGACTCGCAAACGTCGCTCAAGTCGTCACAAGAGCAGCAGTAAGTCAAGAAGCCGTTCTCCACGCTCTCCTCGGAGACATTTCCGTTCTCCCGGCAGGGTGTCTCCCGCACGTTGGCGGCGAAACCATTCACCCCCACCTTCTTATTCATCATCACGTTATAACAGATCAAGTCGTGTGATTCGTTCCTCGAGGCAGTATTCACCCCCACCAGCCCGATCAGGCCGGCCATATGGGAAAGGGAGTAGTTATTCGTCACCACGATGGAGGAGACGACGTTCCTCACGATCAAGAAGCAGGTAGGTTACAAATCGTCTACATTTGAAAATTTTTCAAAATAACTTCCGGGTTTTAATGTGGGTCTTTTGTGAATGTGCTAATAGTGCATCTTTGCGTATGTGCATATCTTGCATCTTTTTGTCATCAATGATCGTTGCAGCCAGCCAAACAGGTCATGTTGGCTCAGTGATATGCTAAGGTCTGGTGATGCCAGAGGCCAACTCCTTTATTATATGCTCAAAATAGTCAATTATAAGTCCTAGTACTTAGAAATATTTTGAATATCCTCTCTCCCTCTCTGCATTTCACTGTTGAATTGTATAAGTCAAATACTTGTTCGGTTGTGCAAATGTTGAAGCTTTTCTAATTCTTTATAGTTGATTTTTTTCTCCCCCCCCCCCTTTCTAACAAAAGGTGGGTAGACCTGTAAATTCACCCTTGTCTGTCCACCCTTTTCTCAATAATTACGCCTTGGAATTTAAAAAAAATTTTGCACAAATATTAAACATGATGAGTAAAAATGTAACAGAACGGATTTTTCAGGAAAACCCCAGGTGTGCCCTTCGGGTTAAAATGGCTAAAATTGACACTTCTGTGCTTATTAAAAAAAAAATTGATGCCTTGGATTTTTATAAAACTTTCTGAAAAGTTGTAACTAACTGATTTCTATATAATTTTGTCTGTCTATGCTTCACCATAACTCTTGGATGTGCCCCAAGGGCTCTTTTAGGGTTAATAAAAACGCTCCATTTTTGGAATTATTTTACCATATTTGTCCAAAATATTTTGTGTATGTCTATTTAGCAGTTTTGCCTGGTGCTGAACTTAAATTTAAATGTTAAAGCCTAAAACTGCACCATTTGTTCATTTTCATCAGGATTTGACGTCCCCTGGGGACTTTTGGGGCTAAATAGTGGGGGTGGCGGGCTGAACTTAGTCATTTTTTTATACCTCGTTCACTGTGCACTCAACGGGGACCGTACATGCTTCACTTGTTTTCTTTGATATCAACAATTTGTTTGGATTAATCTCTATATATACACGTCCTTTTCGATTGAAAAAAGAATTCTGTGAAGAATTTTTAGTCATGACTTGTCGATTTGATGTATTTTATGTATATTATTTCAACAAGTGTCTCTTGATCTCGGTTTTTAATTATTTGGCCTTTTTATCTATAGATTCGAAAAATGGTACAATTCTGCATCAGAACAATGGAAATCTGTACCAGTTATTTTCCCGTGTAGATGAATATATTTGGATTCAATTAACAATCAATTTTGTCATTTACTTTCGATTAGGCTCAAGTCTGGCAACAATTTTCAAGCGAATTAAAATTTATTGTAATGTGGGAAAGTCAAGTAAAAATCATTGATTAGATTTTTTTTTTTTTTTAGAATTAAAAATAAAAAAAGTTTTTATGCTTTTTATGATATAAATCTATTTATTTATTAGGGGACCTCCATATCGCCACAGATCTCCACCCTCATCTTCAGCCTCCAAATACAAACGTAGCCCCTCCAGAGACACCTCCAAGTGAGTTAACAATCTTTTTGTTTTCAAAAAGTTTCATGCTGTTCCTCCGGACAAAGTTTTTCATTTATGATGCATATATTTACTCAAAATGCCATTTTGATTTTGTAAAGTTCCAGCCAATTCTTTATCGAAAGGAGTCACATGTTTCAAAGTTCCACGTTTCTCATCAGCAGTTCAGCCAAGTGGTCTGTGTATAATTAGGTACTTTCCATGATGGTGTTTCGGAGCCAATTTTGAGAGAGCCAATAAAAAATGTGTTTCCCCTCTTTATTCTAACATATTAAATGTGTATTTGTTTATAACGAAAACTGAATATTGTTTTGAAGAAACATTGGATTGAGAGATGATAACTAGTTTTTGTGTAAAGCATGTGTGAACATACAGGTATGTTCATACACTACTGTGATCATTCTACACGTTCAGGCTAAAGTTGTCATCACTGCAACATAAGATCCTCACACCAAGAGCAAAACCAGCTGATGAGGAAGTAATAATATTAATAGTATTTTTTTTTTTTTTTTTTAAATTACAGTGGTGTTAAATGATATGCAAAATAAGCTTTTTTTTTTTATCATGGCTAACTCTACACAACAGACCCTCTGTTCTCGAAGACTGCCAAAAATCAATTGCCTGACAGCTTTCTGGAAAATCAATGATCCTCTCTCCAACATTTAACTTCCACTTCCTCTCTTTCTCCTCCTGTTCCTGGGGGCAGGGTATGATCACCTCTTCCATTTTCCTAGAATTTCTTCATCCTTGACTAACTCTGGTGGTCACTATTTTGACCACAAAAAGGTGGACCTGAAGATATTTAAACAATCTCTATTCATAGTTTTTATCTAGAGTTTATTTAAGAAAATTACTTTTCTCTACAAATCTTGATCCTAGCTTGACATTCCCAATCAAATGAGACATGTTTTCAAACAGTGAGAATATCTCTTAGCTGGTCTGATTTGGACAAGAGATATTTTCAGCTTTCTCTCCTCTTCCTTTGGTCAATCGTCTATTGCCTCTCAACATTTGTCATTCACATGAGCAGCAAAACATGTTGCACAGCACATGTTTACAAAGTGTATGATAAACCGTAGAGATTCAACATTTCTATCCACTGCGCCACGGGCCCCGCCTCCTGTGAGAATTGTCTAAAGATAGCGGTTTCAATCCTATCCAGAGCTGGCCTGAGGCTTACTTGGCTAAAAATGTGGTGAGACGACAACTATGGAAGGCAGTAATTGCAGTGGATGCAGTTAGGAGATTCGGAGTTCCTATGCCGTCGCGGTTGGCCAAAACGTTGTGAAACAACTAAGAAAAGATGAGGATAAGTCTGCAATAAATAATAAAAATAACTCATCTCAATAATGAATTCTAATTAAATAATATATATGCTATTACGTTTATTCAGAAGTTTTGCCACTAGCGTTATTAAAAAAATAAAAAGTGAACAGAGTAAAGTTGGGGAATTTCTGTTATTACTAACCATCAGAGCATCACCACTATTAACCAAGTGAAATATCTATCAAACATGTGCATGCAGTATGTGATGTATAAAAGTAAAATATGACTGGTGAGGATTGAAGATATGTGTTGCATGAAGAGAAACAATATGGGAATGATATGATTGATGTCTGTCAATTTTTCAAGACAGACTTAGATAAAGATTCAACTTGTATACAGTATATGAAATGTATGTTAAACATGAAACTTTGGTATGCCCATGTTGAAAAAGAAATGATTGTACATAATGCTAGTGTATATTCTATTCTATAAAAAATCCAACAAAACCTACATTGGTGAAATGCAAAGAACCCGAGGTAATAAAATAGTCAAGTGGGTTTGACAGTGTTATTGCAGTTTGAATCTTATATTTTCATCAAACCCACACTTGACCTTGTGTCTCATCTTTTGTAAAAGAGGTAAATAAAATAAAAGAATATTCAAGCACAAATCATTAAACTGAACACCAAAACTACAGTAATAAGTCTTCAATCAATCCACCATTATTTTCTAATGGGAACATCAAACAATGAGTAGGTTTTACCACATCAACATCCATTTTAGCTGAACTCTGACAATAAAACGGGTTTCTCGTAACAATGCCCGATTCTACGCATGCGTCAGATGACGTCATGACCTGATTTACTTTAAATAGTTGAAAAACCAAGTAAATTTCATCTCCGTTGCTTTAGCGCAGTTGGTTAACGCGTTTGTTCATTATCTAAACATTTTGGGTTCGAATCGTGGTGTGAGATGTTTTTTTTTTTTTCGATTTTTTAAATTTAAATATTGAACCCTGTATCATTTAAGCCATTTTTCACGTAACGTTCGTTTTCTTGTTTTTTTTTTTGTTTTGTTTTTTACTTCGCTTATTCTTAGCGACACCCGGGTATCCACCGATTTTTTAAATTTTAATATCGAAACAGGCTCATTTAAACCATTTTTCACGTGTTCGTTTTTCTGTTTTCAATGTTCGTTTGCCTTGCGTTAGATTTTTTTGTGTTTTTTTAATGGTTTGATTACCCCCCCCCCAATTAAAACGTTGCTTTCTTTTCTTACTTCGCTTATAACAATGCTTACATCGTCGTCGTAACGCACGACGACTTTCAAACATCTTTCACTAACTCATTCTGGCTGGCCGATTTTATTTTCAAACTTCGCCTCAGTGCTTCGGTACCCCCCCCCTTCCCCCGGGGGGTTTCTTTTTTATTTAGCACCACACACACCTACAAACACCTGGGCAACGCCGGGTACCCCTGCTAGTGTGTTATAAAAACTTGCTTTGTCTTAATTTTTAAACTTGAAAATTAAATTTATTTGCAGGAATCGTCGCAGGCGAGATTCTCCCAGTCGCAGTAATTCTCGAAGACGGTAAGTAAAGTTTAAAAAGGAACTTTCTCAATACTCCACAGCAGACCTGAGCTTCAAAAGGAAGGTTATTAAACGAATCCTATACAGTGCAAGGCTGCAGTGGAGTGTTGATATAGCCCTTCCCCCTTTTAATTATTTATTATCTTTATAAAGTTTTGTCTAGAAGGATAAAAAAGATTTTTGTTTGTGCAATATTTGCTGTTTTGGATTGGCTCTTTTCCAATTTTGGGAAGCTGAGGTTTGACACTCACGTACACATAAGTGATGGGATGATTCCAATATTTTTCTCCGTTCCAATACAATTTCCAATCCTTTTAATATCTCTAAATATTTATCTATAGAGTTGTTTTTTTTTTAAATTTTGGATTACAGTAAAAACTCATGTAATATGTGCATATATTTTCACAAATGTAAAACCACACTTGAGAGAGTTGGTCTGCAGATTTTAATTTCACTGGTAATTTTATACTAATACTAATTTATTTTATTAGTACCAGAAAGGGAAAATTCAGTTTTAAATAAACAGTGTGTGTGTGTGTATATATATATATATATATATATATATATATATATATATATATATATATATATATATATGTATATAGTAATAAATAATAAATAGTGCTACTTATATCTAGAAACATACGAGAATTTTCTGCATGGACCCATGGTGTAATGGATAAAGTACTTGGCGAAATTCAGTTGTAAATGCCTAGATATGGAGCTCTAGCTCAACTTATGATGGAAAATTTAAGTGGAAATTTCCCATTCGAACATTTTTTACCTATCTGCATCTGAAGCTTATTCTGACCATAAAAGTGTGATCTTCTAAATAAATGCTCGTAGGTTAAACAAATCATATGTAAATATGAGGATTTAAAAAAAAAATTTTCAGCAGAATATCTGTATTAATGCCAGATTTATGGCCTATATAAGTTTTGATCAGCCATATTTTATTGCCATCAACTCTCTCTCATCTTTCAGTTCCAGCCGTTCCTCTAGTCGTGGTCGATCATCTCGTAGCAGTTCTCGTTCCCGACGACACAACACCAGAGACAAACGGAGCAGCAGCAGTGGTCACCGACGCAGACGGCGAAGAAGTGGGGGCGGTGGAGGAGGCCGCGGTGGCAGTGGGGGTGGCAGCCGCAGACGCAAGAGCAGCAGTTCCAGTCGCAGCCGTAGCTGGTCATCCAGTGACTAACCAACTGACCGACTGATTCTTCTACCCTGCCGACGAGTCCCTACCCCGAATCCATCCCACTTACCCACCTATGCCCCCATCCCTCAATTCCAGACTGAAGGGCTGATGCACTGAACTCAACTTCCCTCCCCTCTCCCCTCTGACCTATGGCCCTGTATCCCAGATGTAGAGCATTGAGGCCCGGGGGACACTGCCGAACAGTAGAATGATCACTTTTCTTAATTTAATGGCTTCTCTTTAACGTGTTTAATGTTTTCATTAGACGTGATTGGAGCAAAGCTTTTTCATTATTAAATAATTATAATGACAATAAAATCTTATGTTTATTATAAAAAAAATTGAGAGATTTTGTGTTTTTTGCTCTTACCATTTTTTTGTTTGTCTTCATTCTATAGAAATGAAAGGAAATGTGTGTGCATGTGATTGAAAAATGTCTCTAAACTGAGGTCCTTTAGCCAGACTTGAGTGCTTGTGTGAGACAAAAGTAGGAAGTGGAGTAAGCAAGGTACACTTGTTGAGATATATATATACTAGCAGGGTGACTTGATGTTGCCTGGAATTTAATGATGATCGAATGTTTCACACACTCATATTTTTTATTGTCATCAAAATCGTGGAAATTGACCATTTTTCAATCAAATCAATTGATTGCCTGCTTTAGTTAGGTGCACCAGGAGAAAACCCACATGCCTCTCATAGTGACTCAGTACGATGTAGACTACAATGTATTGTGAACTGTAGAGAACCTACAATTGATTTTATAAAATTATTTTTTCTATCTAAAGTTTAAAATGCAAAAGCTAAGTATCATACTTGAATTATATTTTAAAGAGGAACATTCATTTCAAATGCACCCGTCGTATCAAAGAGCCTACTGTAGATTTTATGTCGGGCCTTTTGGCTACTGTGTGTAATAAAACTTCTCAAATGCACTTGTGATGTTAGGCTGTGTAAGGTGTTAACTATGGTCAAAATCGCCTGTGTCTTCTTTCATTGGATTATTTCGATTATCGATACTTATCAAAGACATTCCAATACAAAACCTATCTAAGAACACTGCTAGGCACATGAAGTATCTTCCTGTGGGATTTATAATATGTGTGTGTAATCAGTCAGTGACAAATCTAAGGCATGCATGCGAGTGAAAAAAAAATGAATGGTGCATCACATCAAATGGGACAACAATACTTCATGCCTGGGTGAATAATGGTTTTGTAGCGATATAGAATACTAGTTGGTAGAGGCAGACCACTTTTTTTCTTTTTTTTGCAGCAAACTTGGCAACATCTATGTATTTGTTCCAATTCATGTTGTCTATGAATGTTAGTTGGAACATTGGCCTCCAATGTGTGGAGTTGTGCAGCAAGATGTTTGTTCACATTTCATTTAAATTTCTGCATGTTTCTATAGAGAAGAGAGGTAATTACAAAGACGGGTGGTCTAAGGGGGGGGGTGCTGAAAGTGCCGTATGTTCGTCGGAGCACATTTTGTTGAAGTATTTGTAAAACAATGACAAGGATGCAACATTGTGGTGATGGGACAGAGGCTGAAGTTTGGTAGAAAGTGTGTGACCTAATAAATTAGAGAATCTTTCTTTGGACGCTGTCTAAGAGGGAGGAATTAGTGATTAGTGCTGTAGCCTAAATGTACAACAATATTTCGTGCAAGGGCGAATGATAATTTTGTAGAGATATAGAATACTAGTTTTCTAGCACAGTAGAGGGAGCCCACCTTTGCAGCAGACTTGACAGTATCTTCTATGCATTTATTCCAATTCATATTGTCTATGAATGTTAGTTGGAAGAGTTTAAACATTTGACTCTTGGAGGAGGGAGTTATCAGTCGTGACAATCAGTGTTTGAAAAACGTTTTTTGGAGTGTTTCTCATATGGGATTCCAACAGTTCAGCAATATAACAAGTTAGATTAACTAGATAATAGATGAGAGACCATCGCACTTTTTGAACAGGGAAAATGGTAATGTTAAGGCAGAACTATAAAACAATGTACCCACCATGTTTGAGAAGGAGATATGTAACACCGTCAAGATAAACGTAACTGCACAACATTGCAAGTGTAAATTTTTGTTTCTGGAACACATTGCAACAGTACTGCTTCCCTGCAGATTACAACTTCATCTTCAAAGCTAATGTTAAGATTCCTATCTAGAAGTATTTGAACTTGATCTTGATACTCATTCCATGTTGACCTGTATCCTTGAGTGGCATTTGGCCTTCATAAGTGATTATTTCAGTAAAAAGAAAAAAAAATAATGAATGCCTTGAAATAGCTTATGAACTTCGTATGTAGAGGATGCAGACAATAGTTGTTTGATGATTACTGTTCAGAAAAAAAAGTTCCCAACTTAAGTTTTCAAAGATTTTGGTTATGTTATTTATTTCCTTTCCATGGGCAAGATGATATGACACAAGGGTCGGAAAGTAGGATTTTAAAAGCCAGAGCCCTAGATGAAGGGTCTCCAAATTACGACCTGTGGGCCAAATCCAGCCCGTGGAGTTCTTATTGAAAGCGTAAAAATATTCAGAAAAAAAATGTAGAAAATGGAAATGTGTGAAAATAGTATAGTGGTTTTTCTTTTTGTTCAGAAAATGATTTAATGATTAAAACAGGTTTTTGGAGAATCAGTTTCATTTAAAAGCAAAACATAAAACACGTTCAGGTCATTTTTTTTTTTTTAATTATTATTTCCACCTGTATAGCTCTAAAAAATCAGCAATATGGTCATCTGCCTTTTCACGATTTTGAAATCTTTGGAGACCCCTCCTCTATTGGAAGAGCAGTCTGGCTTGCAGAAAATTTTTGTGTAGCCCTCACTGGATTCCCTCAAACTGCTCAGAACCACGAGTCATACCTCCGTCATCAAGCAACAAGTCATCTCGACAATGACAGACTTTGTTGGCTTTGGTGCTGAGAGGGACCCACCTCGACCAATGCAAGAAAAGTTTAGAGAGTTGCAGTCAAGCGAGGTTGGAGGTCAAATGTTATGAGAAGCATGGGTTGAAGATTTTGACAATTAATCCTAGGTCTTCTGGCTGTTATGGCAGAGTGCAGAGTTTTGCTTCCACATGTATTGCCTACCTGTGATTACCTGATCAATCCAGGTTTTCACTATTTCTCTCAGAACATGGATATCATTATGATAATAATTCATTGTAGACGGTGTTTAGGTGCACTAACACTCACAAAAAGTGATTGGTGACGTACAAAAATTGTTACCCATTCCTCAGATCAGTATGTGAAGCCATGTGTGTCCTTTTCTCAACAATAATCGCTGAACCTAAACACTGTGTCGTGGTCTTCTTCATCTTCTCTTCTCATTCTTGACGATTGCCGAGAGTGCATGCACTGGTTTACAAGTACAAAAATAAAACAAATCAAATTTACACACAAAAAAGGACTCCGACACTGTGTGTAGATCAGTTGTACTCTGTGTAACATCCTGGAAAAATATCCTCCAAAGCTAAAATCGATATCTTAGTTATCAGTTGAGGCTTTCACTGTTAGTATTGTTACTATAAGGCATAACATTAAACAAGATTATAACAAAATGTTTTGTTTCCATAAGGCATTAAACATGATAATGTTTTTAACATTACAAGCGTATGCTGTATTTTTGTGGACGTTGATAATATCACATACCTAATGTGCTTCAACAAGTCATATCTTTTTTATTTCTGGGTCAATTTTTAAAAAAAATTACATTGCTGGAAAGAGAATAGAATAAGCATTCCAATGATTTTAATTTATTTTTTTTTATGTGTTCAATATTTTTATGCTCCAAGCTAAAAATGAAAAAAACGGTAAAAAAATGACGACAGTAAAAAGGGAAACTTTCTTCAATGTTTACATTTCATACATTACGTTTGGATACAAATGCACGCGGTCAAATTTGGTTGGATATGGCTGAAATTTTACAGGCTATATAAACAAAGAAGTCCATCTCTACTGGACGTTGATTTTTATTTTTACGACCACAGGAAGCAAAGTTACGACCGAGCAAAGTTGACAAAGAATATTTCAAAATTGATAAGATAAATCGGCATAGATCATCCATTTTCATATAGATAATAGTTTCAGAATTATTTTCATGTATAATATGTAAATATTTGATAATTATTAATTGTGCAGAAATTTCTTTCAAATGTTATCTTTTATAGAAATTTAAATCCGCTTAATGGGGAAACAGCTCGCAGTCAGCGCATTAACGAGTTTTGTTTGTATTCTCTTAAAAAAAAATGCTTTCAAAACTCAATAAAAAATGAGTTTCATTTTTTATTGAGTTTGTCAATTTAAAAAAAATTATTTTCAAGTTTTTCAAATTTGATTTTCAAACAATACTATTTTGTTGTTTTTAACGCTTTTAGTACGCATCAAACAGACGTCCATTAAAGATAAAACAGTTGCAATGAAATGGTATTCAGAAACTAGTGGATTTCACAACCTAAGTCAGCATTCAACATTTATATGCTATTGTGTTCTTTATGCCACTGAGATGCAGAAATGGTTTTTTGATACTCTTGGTCAGTTATTGTGTATGTCCTTCTGGTACATGTTTTTGGATACAACACAAAGAATTTTCTTGATCGGAACAAACCATGTATCATCAATCTGCAGCCAACTGAATGTCTTGCACTCACCTTCAATACCAAAGTCCTCCTTATACAAGCATAAATTGATGAAATTCTTGAAGTTTTTATATTGAGCCCCGCAGGCATCATTTGTTCACATGCGGTAATAAGGTCTGGATTAAGTGAACAGTCAGTGTCTGAGTTTGATACACAAATGCAATGTCATAGGTTTTGTGATTGGAAATATGCTTTAGCTGCTGATCAGAATCTCAATAGTAAATCACCACTGAGTGCAGGATGCAATATTCCTTACTCCAATGATAACTTTGAATTTTGTCTTGTATTAAAAATTGAAAGTTTTCTGCAAAGTCTCCCAGAACAAGGACCTCATTGGAACAAAGATTCTATATCTTTTGATTCAAGTATCTGGCTTGGCATTTTGCTAGATATGATTGTGTAGTAAGATTATCAATGGTGTCAATCAACAGATCTTTATATTCTGCGTATGTTAATGTTGCATGGCTGGTTGTGCCCCATCGACTAAAATGAAACTCATCATCAGGCTTCATATCATACAGCACCTCATCCAAAAATTTCTGCAAAGCTTCTCTATCAGGGCAATTTTCAGAGTGATGCATCATACACTCTTTGTTAAAAGAATCACAAACTAACTTTGAAATCAAATCTTTGTAAGTGATGTTCCACTTCATGGCATTGACAAGAAGTTTTGCATTCTGATGTATGTTATAGACATAAACAGAATGTGTGCCTGTATATCCAGCTAAAACTCACCACTTTGGACGCATCTCCACAAATTTGGAAACCCTCACCTTGCCATCGGGATACTTCTATTTAAAAGCAACATACAGTTCATGCAAATTACAAATTATCTAGCGTTTTTGTTTGTGAACACCCTTTGCTATCCCCAAAAAGTTTTTTTTGCCTGGTATTTGGTGGCTGTATTCATCATTCTCATACATATGCATTATCAGGTCGACTGTCTCCGGGGAAAATCGTTTCCCTTTTTTAGAGTTAAGTTTTGACAAAATACCATTTGTCCTTTCCAGTCTCGCATTCAAGGTTTTTTCTGAAGTTTTAACAGAACTCACAGGTTCGTAGTCTGGATCCATTGTGTCATCAACTGTCGGGCTCACATATTTCTTTGTGCGCTGACGACAAAGTGACTTGTTGTTACATTATATCCTCTGCCTCCAGATCTTTTGCCATCTGCAAAGATATCAGTCATTTACCTTTGACCTCGTGTTGTAAAAACCCATCACAATTCTTTGTGGTCTTTGCTCTTCACTCAAACACATCTCCAAATTATTGTTTGTGATGGAAACAAATGGTTAATAATTCACATTCATTTTCTTTCAGTCCAGCTCTCCACAACAATGTCTCAACAATTTCTTGCTCCAAGTCTGATAGTCCCTTGCACTGATTATAGTCAAACTTGTGATATTGAAATTGAGTTGAACACCAATAGAGCAAGCCTCGTAAGTAATTAGAAACTAGTTGCACTACATTTTGCTTCAATGCTTTTGTTTTTATAAGAAACATGATTTGGCCTCTTAGTACAAGAAGTTTCTTAATTTTTGACACATAGTTCCAAAAGTTTCTTAATTAAATTTCTCAAGTACTCTGGAAATGTAGTTTAAGTCCAGCTCTCCAAAACAATGTCTCAACAATTTCTTGCTCCAAGTCTGATAGATTCACAAATCCCTTGCACTGATTATAGTCAAACTTGTGACACTTAAATTGAGTTGAACAGCAATCGAGCAAGCGTCGTAAGTAATTCAGTTTTCTGAAGAAAGGTAAAAAAGAATAAGAAATTAGGACAAGAAGTTTCTTAATTTTTGACACATAGTTCCAAAAGTTTCTTAATTAAATTTCTCAAGTACACTGGAAATATAGTTTAAGGACATTTTCGGTGGTAAACATAGTGTAGGTGCGTACAGGCTTTCTGGTACAAATATACCATTTTGACTTTTTTCAAGGGAGCCAATAAGGTAATGTAGGATTTCTTTTTTAACCCTTGCAAAACCATGGGTTTTTTTAATCCTCGCAAAACCATGGGTTTTTTTACCCTTGCAAAACAATGGGTTTTTTAACCCTCGCAAATCAATGGGGTTTTTAACCCTCGCAAAACAATGGGTCTTTTTTTTAACCCTCGCAAAACCATGGGTTTTTTAACCCTCGAAAAACAATTGGTTTTTTAACCCTTGCAAAACAATGGGGTTTTTTAACCCTCGCAAAACAATGTTTTTTTTAACCCTCGAAAAACCATGGGTTTTTTTTTACCCTCGCAAAACAATGTTTTTTTTTTTAACCCTCGCAAAACCATGTTTTTTTAACCCTCGCAAAACCATGGGTTTTTTTAACCCTCGCAAAACCATGGGGTTTTTTAACCCTCGCAAAACAATGGGTTTTTTAACCCTTGCAAAATAATGGGTTTTTTTAACCCTCGCAAAACAATGTTTTTTTTAACCCTCGCAAAACCATGGGGTTTTTTTACCCTCGAAAAACCATGGGTTTTTTTTTAACTCTCGCAAAACAATGTTTTTTTTAACCCTCGTAAAACCATGGTTTTTTTTAACCCTCGCAAAACCATGGGTTTTTTTCACCCTCGCAAAAGAATGCGTTTTTTAACACTCGCAAAACCATGGGTTTTTTTAACCCTCGCAAAACCATGGGTTTTTTTCACCCTCGCAAAAAAATGCGTTTTTTAACCCTCGCAAAACCATGGGGGGTTTTTAACCCTCGCAAAACAATAGGGTTTTTAACCCTCCCAAAACCATAGGGTTTTTTTTAACCCTCGCAAAACAATGTTTTTTTTAACCCTCGCCAAACAATGGTTTTTTTAATCCTCGAAAAACCATGGGTTTTTTAACCCTTGCAAAACAATGTTTTTTTTAACCCTTGCAAAACAATGTTTTTTTTAACCCTCGCAAAACAATGTTTTATTTTAACCCTCGCAAATCAATGGGTTTTTTTAACCCTCGCAAAACCATGGGTTTTTGTACCCTCGCAAAACAATGTTTTTTTTTAACCCTCGCAAAACAATGTTTTTTTTTTAAACCCTCGCAAAACCATGGGTTTTTTAACCCTCGCAAAACAATGGGGTTTTTTTTACCCTCGTAAAACAATGGTTTTTTTAACCCTCGCAAAACAATGGGTTTTTTAATCCTCGCAAAACCGTGGGTTTTTTTGACCCTCGCAAAACAATGTTTTTTTTAACCCTCGAAAAACAATGGGTTTTTTTAACCCTCGCAAAACAATGTTTTTTTTAACCCTCGCAAGACCATGGGTTTTTTCACCCTCGCACAACCATGGGTTTTTTTAAACCCTCGCAAAACCGTGTTTTTTTTTAACCCTCGCAAAACAATGGTTTTTTTAACCCTCGCAAAACAATCTTTTTTTTTAACCCTCGCAAAACCATGGGTTTTTTTTAACCCTCGCAAAACTATGGGTTTTTTTAACCCACGCAAAACAATGGGTTTTTTTTACCCTCGCAAAATCATGGGGGTTTTAACCCTCGAAAAACCATGATTTTTTTTAACCCTCGCAAAACAATGTTTTTTTTTAACCCTCTCAAAACAATGGGTTCTTTTAACTCTCGCAAAACCATGGGCTTTTAAACCCTTGCAAAACAATGGTTTTTTTTAACCCTCGCAAAATCATGGGTTTTTTAACACTCGCAAAACCATGGTTTTTTTTAACCCTCGCAAAATAATTGGTCTTTTTTTTAACACTCGCAAAACAATGTTTTTTTATAACCCTGGCAAAACCATAGGTTTTTTAACCCTCGCAAAACCATCGGTTTTTTTTAACCCTCGCAAAACAATGGTTTTTTTATCCCTCGCAAAACAATGTTTTTTTTTAACCCTCGCAAAACAATGTTTTTTTTTTAACCCTGTCAAAACAATGGGGGTTTTTAACACTCGCAAAACAATGTTTTTTTTTAACACTCGCAAAACCATGGTTTTTTTTAACCCTCCCAAAACCATGTTTTTTTTTAACCCTCGCAAAGCCATGAAGTTTTTTAACCCTCGCAAAACAATGTTTTTTTTTAACCCTCGCAAAACAATGTTTTTTTTTAACCCTCGCAAAACAATGGTTTTTTTTTAACTCTCGCAAAACAATGGGTTTTTTTAACCCTCGCAAAACCATGGGTTATTTTAACCCTCGCAAAACCATGGGTTTTTAAACCTCGCAAAACAATGTTTTATTTTTACCCTCGCAAATCAATGGGGTTTTTTAAGCCTCGCAAAACCATGGGTTTTTGTACCCTCGCAAAACAATGGGGTTTTTTAACCCTCGCAAAACAATGGTTTTTTAACCCTCGCAAAACAATGTTTTTTTTAAACCCTCGCAAAACCATGGGGTTTTAACCCTCGCAAAAAAATGGGTTTTTTTACACTCGTAAAACAATGGTTTTATTAACCCTCGCAAAACAATGGGTTTTTTAATCCTCGCAAAACCGTGGGTTTTTTTGACCCTCGCAAAACAATGGGTTTTTTTACACCTCGCAAAACAATGGGGTTTTTTAATTCTCGCAAAACAATGGGTTTTTTTACACTCGCAAAATAATGTTTTTTTTAACCCTCGTAAAACCATGGTTTTTTTAACCCTCGCAAAACCATGTTTTTTTTTAACCCTCGCAAAACCATGGGTTTTTTTCACCCTCGCAAAAGAATGCGTTTTTTAACCCTCGCAAAACCATGGGTTTTTTTAACCCTCGCAAAACCATGGGTTTTTTTCACCCTCGCAAAAAAATGCGTTTTTTAACCCTCGCAAAACCATGGGGGGTTTTTAACCCTCGCAAAACAATAGGGTTTTTAACCCTCCCAAAACCATAGGGTTTTTTTTAACCCTCGCAAAACAATGTTTTTTTTAACCCTCGCCAAACAATGGTTTTTTTAATCCTCGAAAAACCATGGGTTTTTTAACCCTTGCAAAACAATGTTTTTTTTAACCCTTGCAAAACAATGTTTTTTTTAACCCTCGCAAAACAATGTTTTATTTTAACCCTCGCAAATCAATGGGTTTTTTTAACCCTCGCAAAATCATGGGTTTTTGTACCCTCGCAAAACAATGTTTTTTTTTAACCCTCGCAAAACAATGGTTTTTTAACCCTCGCAAAACAATGTTTTTTTTTTAAACCCTCGCAAAACCATGGGTTTTTTAACCCTCGCAAAACAATGGGGTTTTTTTTACCCTCGTAAAACAATGGTTTTTTTAACCCTCGCAAAACAATGGGTTTTTTAATCCTCGCAAAACCGTGGGTTTTTTTGACCCTCGCAAAACAATGTTTTTTTTAACCCTCGAAAAACAATGGGGTTTTTTAACCCTCGCAAAACAATGTTTTTTTTAACCCTCGCAAGACCATGGGTTTTTTCACCCTCGCACAACCATGGGTTTTTTTAAACCCTCGCAAAACCGTGTTTTTTTTTAACCCTCGCAAAACAATGGTTTTTTTAACCCTCGCAAAACAATCTTTTTTTTTAACCCTCGCAAAACCATGGGTTTTTTTTAACCCTCGCAAAACTATGGTTTTTTTTAACCCACGCAAAACAATGGGTTTTTTTTACCCTCGCAAAATCATGGGGGTTTTAACCCTCGAAAAACCATGATTTTTTTTAACCCTCGCAAAACAATGTTTTTTTTTAACCCTCTCAAAACAATGGGTTCTTTTAACTCTCGCAAAACCATGGGCTTTTAAACCCTTGCAAAACAATGGTTTTTTTTAACCCTCGCAAAATCATGGGTTTTTTAACACTCGCAAAACCATGGGTTTTTTTAACCCTCGCAAAATAATTGGTCTTTTTTTTAACACTCGCAAAACAATGTTTTTTTATAACCCTGGCAAAACCATAGGTTTTTTAACCCTCGCAAAACCATCGGTTTTTTTTAACCCTCGCAAAACAATGGTTTTTTTATCCCTCGCAAAACAATGTTTTTTTTTAACCCTCGCAAAACAATGTTTTTTTTTAACCCTGTCAAAACAATGGGGGTTTTTAACACTCGCAAAACAATGTTTTTTTTTAACACTCGCAAAACCATGGTTTTTTTTAACCCTCGCAAAACCATGTTTTTTTTTAACCCTCGCAAAGCCATGAAGTTTTTTAACCCTCGCAAAACAATGTTTTTTTTTAACCCTCGCAAAACAATGTTTTTTTTTAACCCTCGCAAAACAATGGTTTTTTTTTAACTCTCGCAAAACAATGGGTTTTTTTAACCCTCGCAAAACCATGGGTTTTTTTAACCCTCGCAAAACCATGGGTTTTTAAACCTCGCAAAACAATGTTTTATTTTTACCCTCGCAAATCAATGGGGTTTTTTAACCCTCGCAAAACCATGGGTTTTTGTACCCTCGCAAAACAATGGGGTTTTTTAACCCTCGCAAAACAATGGTTTTTTAACCCTCGCAAAACAATGTTTTTTTTAAACCCTCGCAAAACCATGGGGTTTTAACCCTCGCAAAAAAATGGGTTTTTTTACACTCGTAAAACAATGGTTTTATTAACCCTCGCAAAACAATGGGTTTTTTAATCCTCGCAAAACCGTGGGTTTTTTTGACCCTCGCAAAACAATGGGTTTTTTTACACCTCGCAAAACAATGGGGTTTTTTAATTCTCGCAAAACAATGGGTTTTTTTACACTCGCAAAATAATGTTTTTTTTTAACCCTCGTAAAACCATGGTTTTTTTAACCCTCGCAAAACCATGTTTTTTTTTAACCCTCGCAAAACCATGGGTTTTTTTCACCCTCGCAAAAGAATGCGTTTTTTAACCCTCGCAAAACCATGGGTTTTTTTAACCCTCGCAAAACCATGGGTTTTTTTCACCCTCGCAAAAAAATGCGTTTTTTAACCCTCGCAAAACCATGGGGGGTTTTTAACCCTCGCAAAACAATAGGGTTTTTAACCCTCCCAAAACCATAGGGTTTTTTTTAACCCTCGCAAAACAATGTTTTTTTTAACCCTCGCCAAACAATGGTTTTTTTAATCCTCGAAAAACCATGGGTTTTTTAACCCTTGCAAAACAATGTTTTTTTTAACCCTTGCAAAACAATGTTTTTTTTAACCCTCGCAAAACAATGTTTTATTTTAACCCTCGCAAATCAATGGGTTTTTTTAACCCTCGCAAAATCATGGGTTTTTGTACCCTCGCAAAACAATGTTTTTTTTTAACCCTCGCAAAACAATGGTTTTTTAACCCTCGCAAAACAATGTTTTTTTTTTAAACCCTCGCAAAACCATGGGTTTTTTAACCCTCGCAAAACAATGGGGTTTTTTTTACCCTCGTAAAACAATGGTTTTTTTAACCCTCGCAAAACAATGGGTTTTTTAATCCTCGCAAAACCGTGGGTTTTTTTGACCCTCGCAAAACAATGTTTTTTTTAACCCTCGAAAAACAATGGGGTTTTTTAACCCTCGCAAAACAATGTTTTTTTTAACCCTCGCAAGACCATGGGTTTTTTCACCCTCGCACAACCATGGGTTTTTTTAAACCCTCGCAAAACCGTGTTTTTTTTTAACCCTCGCAAAACAATGGTTTTTTTAACCCTCGCAAAACAATCTTTTTTTTTAACCCTCGCAAAACCATGGGTTTTTTTTAACCCTCGCAAAACTATGGTTTTTTTTAACCCACGCAAAACAATGGGTTTTTTTTACCCTCGCAAAATCATGGGGGTTTTAACCCTCGAAAAACCATGATTTTTTTTAACCCTCGCAAAACAATGTTTTTTTTTAACCCTCTCAAAACAATGGGTTCTTTTAACTCTCGCAAAACCATGGGCTTTTAAACCCTTGCAAAACAATGGTTTTTTTTAACCCTCGCAAAATCATGGGTTTTTTAACACTCGCAAAACCATGGGTTTTTTTAACCCTCGCAAAATAATTGGTCTTTTTTTTAACACTCGCAAAACAATGTTTTTTTATAACCCTGGCAAAACCATAGGTTTTTTAACCCTCGCAAAACCATCGGTTTTTTTTAACCCTCGCAAAACAATGGTTTTTTTATCCCTCGCAAAACAATGTTTTTTTTTAACCCTCGCAAAACAATGTTTTTTTTTAACCCTGTCAAAACAATGGGGGTTTTTAACACTCGCAAAACAATGTTTTTTTTTAACACTCGCAAAACCATGGTTTTTTTTAACCCTCGCAAAACCATGTTTTTTTTTAACCCTCGCAAAGCCATGAAGTTTTTTAACCCTCGCAAAACAATGTTTTTTTTTAACCCTCGCAAAACAATGTTTTTTTTTAACCCTCGCAAAACAATGGTTTTTTTTTAACTCTCGCAAAACAATGGGTTTTTTTAACCCTCGCAAAACCATGGGTTTTTTTAACCCTCGCAAAACCATGGGTTTTTAAACCTCGCAAAACAATGTTTTATTTTTACCCTCGCAAATCAATGGGGTTTTTTAACCCTCGCAAAACCATGGGTTTTTGTACCCTCGCAAAACAATGGGGTTTTTTAACCCTCGCAAAACAATGGTTTTTTAACCCTCGCAAAACAATGTTTTTTTTAAACCCTCGCAAAACCATGGGGTTTTAACCCTCGCAAAAAAATGGGTTTTTTTACACTCGTAAAACAATGGTTTTATTAACCCTCGCAAAACAATGGGTTTTTTAATCCTCGCAAAACCGTGGGTTTTTTTGACCCTCGCAAAACAATGGGTTTTTTTACACCTCGCAAAACAATGGGGTTTTTTAATTCTCGCAAAACAATGGGTTTTTTTACACTCGCAAAATAATGTTTTTTTTTAACCCTCGTAAAACCATGGTTTTTTTAACCCTCGCAAAACCATGTTTTTTTTTAACCCTCGCAAAACCATGGGTTTTTTTCACCCTCGCAAAAGAATGCGTTTTTTAACCCTCGCAAAACCATGGGTTTTTTTAACCCTCGCAAAACCATGGGTTTTTTTTCACCCTCGCAAAAAAATGCGTTTTTTAACCCTCGCAAAACCATGGGGGGTTTTTAACCCTCGCAAAACAATAGGGTTTTTAACCCTCCCAAAACCATAGGGTTTTTTTTAACCCTCGCAAAACAATGTTTTTTTTAACCCTCGCCAAACAATGTTTTTTTTAATCCTCGAAAAACCATGGGTTTTTTAACCCTTGCAAAACAATGTTTTTTTTAACCCTCGCAAAACAATGTTTTTTTTAACCCTCGCAAAACAATGTTTTATTTTAACCCTCGCAAATCAATGGGTTTTTTTAACCCTCGCAAAACCATGGGTTTTTGTACCCTCGCAAAACAATGGTTTTTTTTAACCCTCGCAAAACCATGGGGTTTTTAACCCTCGCAAAACAATGGGGTTTTTTATACCCTCGTAAAACAATGGTTTTTTTTAACCCTCGCAAAACAATGGGTTTTTTAATCCTCGCAAAACCGTGGGTTTTTTTGACCCTCGCAAAACAATGTTTTTTTTAACCCTCGAAAAACAATGGGGTTTTTTAACCCTCGCAAAACAATGTTTTTTTTAACCCTCGCAAAACCATGGGTTTTTTTCACCCTCGCACAACCATGGGTTTTTTTTAAACCCTCGCAAAACCGTGTTTTTTTAACCCTCGCAAAACAATGGTTTTTTTAACCCTCGCAAAACAATCTTTTTTTTTAACCCTCGCAAAACCATGGGTTTTTTTAACCCTCGCAAAACTATGGGTTTTTTTAACCCACGCAAAACAATGGGTTTTTTTTACCCTCGCAAAATCATGGGGGTTTTAACCCTCGAAAAACCATGATTTTTTTTAACCCTCGCAAAACAATGTTTTTTTTTAACCCTCGCAAAACAATGGGTTCTTTTAACCCTCGCAAAACCATGGGCTTTTAAACCCTTGCAAAACAATGGTTTTTTTTAACCCTCGCAAAACCATGGGTTTTTTAACCCTTGCAAAACCATGGGTTTTTTTAACCCTCGCAAAATAATTGGTCTTTTTTTTAACACTCGCAAAACAATGTTTTTTTATAACCCTAGCAAAACCATAGGTTTTTTAACCCTCGCAAAACCATCGGTTTTTTTTAACCCTCGCAAAACAATGGCTTTTTTATCCCTCGCAAAACAATGTTTTTTTTTAACCCTCGCAAAACAATGTTTTTTTTTTAACCCTGTCAAAACAATGGGGGTTTTTAACACTCGCAAAACAATGTTTTTTTTTAACACTCGCAAAACCATGGTTTTTTTTAACCCTCGCAAAGCCATGGAGTTTTTTAACCCTCGCAAAACAATGTTTTTTTAACCCTCGCAAAACAATGTTTTTTTTAACCCTCGCAAAACAATGGGGGTTTTTTAACCCTCGCACAATCATGGGGTTTTTTAACCCTCGCAAAACAATGGGGTTTTTTAACCCTCGCAAAACAATGGGTTTTTTAACCCTCGCAAAACCATGGGTTTTTTTAACCCTCGCAAAACAATAGGGTTTTAAACCCTCCCAAAACCATAGGGTTTTTAAACCTCGCAAAACAATGTTTTTTTTTAATCCTCGAAAAACCATGGGTTTTTTTAACCCTTGCAAAACAATGTTTTTTTTAACCCTCGCAAAACAATGTTTTTTTTAACCCTCGCAAAACAATGTTTTATTTTTACCCTCGCAAATCAATGGGGTTTTTTAACCCTCGCAAAACCATGGGTTTTTGTACCCTCGCAAAACAATGGGGTTTTTTAACCCTCGCAAAACAATGGTTTTTTAACCCTCGCAAAACAATGTTTTTTTTAAACCCTCGCAAAACCATGGGGTTTTAACCCTCGCAAAAAAATGGGTTTTTTTACACTCGTAAAACAATGGTTTTATTAACCCTCGCAAAACAATGGGTTTTTTAATCCTCGCAAAACCGTGGGTTTTTTTGACCCTGGCAAAACAATGGGTTTTTTTACACCTCGCAAAACAATGGGGTTTTTTAATTCTCGCAAAACAATGGTTTTTTTTACACTCGCAAAATAATGTTTTTTTTTAACCCTCGTAAAACCATGGTTTTTTTAACCCTCGCAAAACCATGTTTTTTTTTAACCCTCGCAAAACCATGGGTTTTTTTCACCCTCGCAAAAGAATGCGTTTTTTAACCCTCGCAAAACCATGGGTTTTTTAACCCTCGCAAAACCATGGGTTTTTTTTACCCTCGCAAAAAAATGCGTTTTTTAACCCTCGCAAAACCATGGGGGGTTTTTAACCCTCGCAAAACAATAGGGTTTTTAACCCTCCCAAAACCATAGGGTTTTTTTTAACCCTCGCAAAACAATGTTTTTTTTAACCCTCGCCAAACAATGTTTTTTTTAATCCTCGAAAAACCATGGGTTTTTTAACCCTTGCAAAACAATGTTTTTTTTAACCCTCGCAAAACAATGTTTTTTTTAACCCTCGCAAAACAATGTTTTATTTTAACCCTCGCAAAACCATGGGTTTTTTAACCCTTGCAAAACCATGGGTTTTTTTAACCCTCGCAAAATAATTGGTCTTTTTTTTAACACTCGCAAAACAATGTTTTTTTATAACCCTAGCAAAACCATAGGTTTTTTAACCCTCGCAAAACCATCGGTTTTTTTTAACCCTCGCAAAACAATGGCTTTTTTATCCCTCGCAAAACAATGTTTTTTTTTAACCCTCGCAAAACAATGTTTTTTTTTTAACCCTGTCAAAACAATGGGGGTTTTTAACACTCGCAAAACAATGTTTTTTTTTAACACTCGCAAAACCATGGTTTTTTTTAACCCTCGCAAAGCCATGGAGTTTTTTAACCCTCGCAAAACAATGTTTTTTTAACCCTCGCAAAACAATGTTTTTTTTAACCCTCGCAAAACAATGGGGGTTTTTTAACCCTCGCACAATCATGGGGTTTTTTAACCCTCGCAAAACAATGGGGTTTTTTAACCCTCGCAAAACAATGGGTTTTTTAACCCTCGCAAAACCATGGGTTTTTTTAACCCTCGCAAAACAATAGGGTTTTAAACCCTCCCAAAACCATAGGGTTTTTAAACCTCGCAAAACAATGTTTTTTTTTAATCCTCGAAAAACCATGGGTTTTTTTAACCCTTGCAAAACAATGTTTTTTTTAACCCTCGCAAAACAATGTTTTTTTTAACCCTCGCAAAACAATGTTTTATTTTTACCCTCGCAAATCAATGGGGTTTTTTAACCCTCGCAAAACCATGGGTTTTTGTACCCTCGCAAAACAATGGGGTTTTTTAACCCTCGCAAAACAATGGTTTTTTAACCCTCGCAAAACAATGTTTTTTTTAAACCCTCGCAAAACCATGGGGTTTTAACCCTCGCAAAAAAATGGGTTTTTTTACACTCGTAAAACAATGGTTTTATTAACCCTCGCAAAACAATGGGTTTTTTAATCCTCGCAAAACCGTGGGTTTTTTTGACCCTGGCAAAACAATGGGTTTTTTTACACCTCGCAAAACAATGGGGTTTTTTAATTCTCGCAAAACAATGGTTTTTTTTACACTCGCAAAATAATGTTTTTTTTTAACCCTCGTAAAACCATGGTTTTTTTAACCCTCGCAAAACCATGTTTTTTTTTAACCCTCGCAAAACCATGGGTTTTTTTCACCCTCGCAAAAGAATGCGTTTTTTAACCCTCGCAAAACCATGGGTTTTTTAACCCTCGCAAAACCATGGGTTTTTTTTACCCTCGCAAAAAAATGCGTTTTTTAACCCTCGCAAAACCATGGGGGGTTTTTAACCCTCGCAAAACAATAGGGTTTTTAACCCTCCCAAAACCATAGGGTTTTTTTTAACCCTCGCAAAACAATGTTTTTTTTAACCCTCGCCAAACAATGTTTTTTTTAATCCTCGAAAAACCATGGGTTTTTTAACCCTTGCAAAACAATGTTTTTTTTAACCCTCGCAAAACAATGTTTTTTTTAACCCTCGCAAAACAATGTTTTATTTTAACCCTCGCAAATCAATGGGTTTTTTTAACCCTCGCAAAACCATGGGTTTTTGTACCCTCGCAAAACAATGGTTTTTTTTAACCCTCGCAAAACAATGGTTTTTTAACCCTCGCAAAACAATGGGTTTTTTTAAACCCTCGCAAAACCATGGGGTTTTTAACCCTCGCAAAACAATGGGGTTTTTTATACCCTCGTAAAACAATGTTTCTTTTAACCCTCGCAAAACAATGGGTTTTTTAATCCTCGCAAAACCGTGGGTTTTTTTGACCCTCGCAAAACAATGTTTTTTTTAACCCTCGAAAAACAATGGGGTTTTTTAACCCTCGCAAAACAATCTTTTTTTTTAACCCTCGCAAAACAATGGGTTTTTTTTAACCCTCGCAAAACTATGGGTTTTTTTAACCCACGCAAAACAATGGGTTTTTTTTACCCTCGCAAAATCATGGGGGTTTTAACCCTCGAAAAACCATGATTTTTTTTAACCCTCGCAAAACAATGTTTTTTTTTAACCCTCGCAAAACAATGGGTTCTTTTAACCCTCGCAAAACCATGGGCTTTTAAACCCTTGCAAAACAATGGTTTTTTTTAACCCTCGCAAAACCATGGGTTTTTTAACCCTTGCAAAACCATGGGTTTTTTTAACCCTCGCAAAATAATTGGTCTTTTTTTTAACACTCGCAAAACAATGTTTTTTTATAACCCTAGCAAAACCATAGGTTTTTTAACCCTCGCAAAACCATCGGTTTTTTTTAACCCTCGCAAAACAATGGGTTTTTTATCCCTCGCAAAACAATGTTTTTTTTTAACCCTCGCAAAACAATGTTTTTTTTTTAACCCTGTCAAAACAATGGGGGTTTTTAACACTCGCAAAACAATGTTTTTTTTTAACACTCGCAAAACCATGGTTTTTTTTAACCCTCGCAAAGCCATGGAGTTTTTTAACCCTCGCAAAACAATGTTTTTTTTAACCCTCGCAAAACAATGTTTTTTTTTAACCCTCGCAAAACAATGGGGGTTTTTTAACCCTCGCACAATCATGGGGTTTTTTAACCCTCGCAAAACAATGGGGTTTTTTAACCCTCGCAAAACAATGGGTTTTTTAACCCTCGCAAAACCATGGGTTTTTTTAACCCTCGCAAAACAATAGGGTTTTTAACCCTCCCAAAACCATAGGGTTTTTAAACCTCGCAAAACAATGTTTTTTTTTAATCCTCGAAAAACCATGGGTTTTTTTAACCCTTGCAAAACAATGTTTTTTTTAACCCTCGCAAAACAATGTTTTTTTTAACCGTCGCAAAACAATGTTTTATTTTTACCCTCGCAAATCAATGGGGTTTTTTAACCCTCGCAAAACCATGGGTTTTTGTACCCTCGCAAAACAATGGGGTTTTTTAACCCTCGCAAAACAATGGTTTTTTAACCCTCGCAAAACAATGTTTTTTTTAAACCCTCGCAAAACCATGGGGTTTTAACCCTCGCAAAAAAATGGGTTTTTTTACACTCGTAAAACAATGGTTTTATTAACCCTCGCAAAACAATGGGTTTTTTAATCCTCGCAAAACCGTGGGTTTTTTTGACCCTGGCAAAACAATGGGTTTTTTTACACCTCGCAAAACAATGGGGTTTTTTAATTCTCGCAAAACAATGGGTTTTTTTACACTCGCAAAATAATGTTTTTTTTTAACCCTCGTAAAACCATGGTTTTTTTAACCCTCGCAAAACCATGTTTTTTTTTAACCCTCGCAAAACCATGGGTTTTTTTCACCCTCGCAAAAGAATGCGTTTTTTAACCCTCGCAAAACCATGGGTTTTTTAACCCTCGCAAAACCATGGGTTTTTTTCACCCTCGCAAAAAAATGCGTTTTTTAACCCTCGCAAAACCATGGGGGGTTTTTAACCCTCGCAAAACAATAGGGTTTTTAACCCTCCCAAAACCATAGGGTTTTTTTTAACCCTCGCAAAACAATGTTTTTTTTAACCCTCGCCAAACAATGTTTTTTTTAATCCTCGAAAAACCATGGGTTTTTTAACCCTTGCAAAACAATGTTTTTTTTAACCCTCGCAAAACAATGTTTTTTTTAACCCTCGCAAAACAATGTTTTATTTTAACCCTCGCAAATCAATGGGTTTTTTTAACCCTCGCAAAACCATGGGTTTTTGTACCCTCGCAAAACAATGGTTTTTTTTAACCCTCGCAAAACAATGGTTTTTTAACCCTCGCAAAACAATGGGTTTTTTTTAAACCCTCGCAAAACCATGGGGTTTTTAACCCTCGCAAAACAATGGGGTTTTTTATACCCTCGTAAAACAATGTTTTTTTTAACCCTCGCAAAACAATGGGTTTTTTAATCCTCGCAAAACCGTGGGTTTTTTTGACCCTCGCAAAACAATGTTTTTTTTAACCCTCGAAAAACAATGGGGTTTTTTAACCCTCGCAAAACAATCTTTTTTTTTAACCCTCGCAAAACAATGGGTTTTTTTTAACCCTCGCAAAACTATGGGTTTTTTTAACCCACGCAAAACAATGGGTTTTTTTTACCCTCGCAAAATCATGGGGGTTTTAACCCTCGAAAAACCATGATTTTTTTTAACCCTCGCAAAACAATGTTTTTTTTTAACCCTCGCAAAACAATGGGTTCTTTTAACCCTCGCAAAACCATGGGCTTTTAAACCCTTGCAAAACAATGTTTTTTTTTAACCCTCGCAAAACCATGGGTTTTTTAACCCTTGCAAAACCATGGGTTTTTTTAACCCTCGCAAAATAATTGGTCTTTTTTTTAACACTCGCAAAACAATGTTTTTTTATAACCCTAGCAAAACCATAGGTTTTTTAACCCTCGCAAAACCATCGGTTTTTTTTAACCCTCGCAAAACAATGGGTTTTTTATCCCTCGCAAAACAATGTTTTTTTTTAACCCTCGCAAAACAATGTTTTTTTTTTAACCCTGTCAAAACAATGGGGGTTTTTAACACTCGCAAAACAATGTTTTTTTTTAACACTCGCAAAACCATGGTTTTTTTTAACCCTCGCAAAGCCATGGAGTTTTTTAACCCTCGCAAAACAATGTTTTTTTTAACCCTCGCAAAACAATGTTTTTTTTTAACCCTCGCAAAACAATGGGGGTTTTTTAACCCTCGCACAATCATGGGGTTTTTTAACCCTCGCAAACAATGGGGTTTTTTAACCCTCGCAAAACAATGGGTTTTTTAACCCTCGCAAAACCATGGGTTTTTTTAACCCTCGCAAAACAATAGGGTTTTTAACCCTCCCAAAACCATAGGGTTTTTAAACCTCGCAAAACAATGTTTTTTTTTTAATCCTCGAAAAACCATGGGTTTTTTTAACCCTTGCAAAACAATGTTTTTTTTAACCCTCGCAAAACAATGTTTTTTTTAACCCTCGCAAAACAATGTTTTATTTTTACCCTCGCAAATCAATGGGGTTTTTTAACCCTCGCAAAACCATGGGTTTTTGTACCCTCGCAAAACAATGGGGTTTTTTAACCCTCGCAAAACAATGGTTTTTTAACCCTCGCAAAACAATGTTTTTTTTAAACCCTCGCAAAACCATGGGGTTTTAACCCTCGCAAAAAAATGGGTTTTTTTACACTCGTAAAACAATGGTTTTATTAACCCTCGCAAAACAATGGGTTTTTTAATCCTCGCAAAACCGTGGGTTTTTTTGACCCTCGCAAAACAATGGGTTTTTTTACACCTCGCAAAACAATGGGGTTTTTTAATTCTCGCAAAACAATGGGTTTTTTTACACTCGCAAAATAATGTTTTTTTTAACCCTCGTAAAACCATGGTTTTTTTAACCCTCGCAAAACCATGTTTTTTTTTAACCCTCGCAAAACCATGGGTTTTTTTCACCCTCGCAAAAGAATGCGTTTTTTAACCCTCGCAAAACCATGGGTTTTTTTAACCCTCGCAAAACCATGGGTTTTTTTCACCCTCGCAAAAAAATGCGTTTTTTAACCCTCGCAAAACCATGGGGGGTTTTTAACCCTCGCAAAACAATAGGGTTTTTAACCCTCCCAAAACCATAGGGTTTTTTTTAACCCTCGCAAAACAATGTTTTTTTTAACCCTCGCCAAACAATGTTTTTTTTAATCCTCGAAAAACCATGGGTTTTTTAACCCTTGCAAAACAATGTTTTTTTTAACCCTCGCAAAACAATGTTTTTTTTAACCCTCGCAAAACAATGTTTTATTTTAACCCTCGCAAATCAATGGGTTTTTTCAACCCTCGCAAAACCATGGGTTTTTGTACCCTCGCAAAACAATGGTTTTTTTTAACCCTCGCAAAACAATGGTTTTTTAACCCTCGCAAAACAATGGGTTTTTTTTAAACCCTCGCAAAACCATGGGGTTTTTAACCCTCGCAAAACAATGGGGTTTTTTATACCCTCGTAAAACAATGTTTTTTTAACCCTCGCAAAACAATGGGTTTTTTAATCCTCGCAAAACCGTGGGTTTTTTTGACCCTCGCAAAACAATGTTTTTTTTAACCCTCGAAAAACAATGGGGTTTTTTAACCCTCGCAAAACAATCTTTTTTTTTAACCCTCGCAAAACAATGGGTTTTTTTTAACCCTCGCAAAACTATGGGTTTTTTTAACCCACGCAAAACAATGGGTTTTTTTTACCCTCGCAAAATCATGGGGGTTTTAACCCTCGAAAAACCATGATTTTTTTTAACCCTCGCAAAACAATGTTTTTTTTTAACCCTCGCAAAACAATGGGTTCTTTTAACCCTCGCAAAACCATGGGCTTTTAAACCCTTGCAAAACAATGGTTTTTTTTAACCCTCGCAAAACCATGGGTTTTTTAACCCTTGCAAAACCATGGGTTTTTTTAACCCTCGCAAAATAATTGGTCTTTTTTTTAACACTCGCAAAACAATGTTTTTTTATAACCCTAGCAAAACCATAGGTTTTTTAACCCTCGCAAAACCATCGGTTTTTTTTAACCCTCGCAAAACAATGGTTTTTTTATCCCTCGCAAAACAATGTTTTTTTTTAACCCTCGCAAAACAATGTTTTTTTTTAACCCTGTCAAAACAATGGGGGTTTTTAACACTCGCAAAACAATGTTTTTTTTTAACACTCGCAAAACCATGGTTTTTTTAACCCTCGCAAAGCCATGGAGTTTTTTAACCCTCGCAAAACAATGTTTTTTTTAACCCTCGCAAAACAATGTTTTTTTTTAACCCTCGCAAAACTATGGGGTTTTTTTAACCCTCGCAAAACAATGGGTATTTTTAACCCTCGCAAAACCATGGGTTTTTTTAACCCTCGCAAAACCATGGGTTTTTTTAAACCTCGCAAAAAAATGCGTTTTTTAACCCTCGCACAATCATGGGGTTTTTTAACCCTCGCAAAACAATGGGTTTTTTTAACCCTCGCAAAACCATGGGTTTTTTTAACCCTCGCAAAACAATAGGGTTTTTAACCCTCCCAAAACCATAGGGTTTTTAAACCCTCGCAAAACAATGTTTTTTTTAATCCTCGAAAAACCATGGGTTTTTTTAACCCTTGCAAAACAATGTTTTTTTTAACCCTCGAAAAACAATGTTTTTTTTAACCCTCGCAAAACAATGTTTTATTTTTACCCTCGCAAATCAATGGGGTTTTTTAACCCTCGCAAAACCATGGGTTTTTGTACCCTCGCAAAACAATGGGGTTTTTTAACCCTCGCAAAACAATGGTTTTTTAACCCTCGCAAAACAATGTTTTTTTTAAACCCTCGCAAAACCATGGGGTTTTAACCCTCGCAAAAAAATGGGTTTTTTTACACTCGTAAAACAATGGTTTTTTTAACCCTCGCAAAGCAATGGGTTTTTTAATCCTCGCAAAACCGTGGGTTTTTTTGACCCTCGCAAAACAATGGGTTTTTTTACACCTCGCAAAACAATGGGGTTTTTTAATTCTCGCAAAACAATGGGTTTTTTTACACTCGTAAAACAATGGTTTTTTTAACCCTCGCAAAACAATGGGGTTTTTAATCCTCGCAAAACCATGGGTTTTTTTAACCCTCGCAAAATAATTGGTCTTTTTTTTAACACTCGCAAAACAATGTTTTTTATAACCCTAGCAAAACCATAGGTTTTTTAACCCTCGCAAAACAATGTTTTTTTTAACCCTCGCCAAACAATGTTTTTTTTAATCCTCGAAAAACCATGGGTTTTTTAACCCTTGCAAAACAATGTTTTTTTTAACCCTCGCAAAACAATGTTTTTTTTAACCCTCGCAAAACAATGTTTTATTTTAACCCTCGCAAATCAATGGGTTTTTTTAACCCTCGCAAAACCATGGGTTTTTGTACCCTCGCAAAACAATGGTTTTTTTTAACCCTCGCAAAACAATGGTTTTTTAACCCTCGCAAAACAATGGGTTTTTTTTAAACCCTCGCAAAACCATGGGGTTTTTAACCCTCGCAAAACAATGGGGTTTTTTATACCCTCGTAAAACAATGTTTTTTTAACCCTCGCAAAACAATGGGTTTTTTAATCCTCGCAAAACCGTGGGTTTTTTTGACCCTCGCAAAACAATGTTTTTTTTAACCCTCGAAAAACAATGGGGTTTTTTAACCCTCGCAAAACAATCTTTTTTTTTAACCCTCGCAAAACAATGGGTTTTTTTTAACCCTCGCAAAACTATGGGTTTTTTTAACCCACGCAAAACAATGGGTTTTTTTTACCCTCGCAAAATCATGGGGGTTTTAACCCTCGAAAAACCATGATTTTTTTTAACCCTCGCAAAACAATGTTTTTTTTTAACCCTCGCAAAACAATGGGTTCTTTTAACCCTCGCAAAACCATGGGCTTTTAAACCCTTGCAAAACAATGGTTTTTTTTAACCCTCGCAAAACCATGGGTTTTTTAACCCTTGCAAAACCATGGGTTTTTTTAACCCTCGCAAAATAATTGGTCTTTTTTTTAACACTCGCAAAACAATGTTTTTTTATAACCCTAGCAAAACCATAGGTTTTTTAACCCTCGCAAAACCATCGGTTTTTTTTAACCCTCGCAAAACAATGGTTTTTTTATCCCTCGCAAAACAATGTTTTTTTTTAACCCTCGCAAAACAATGTTTTTTTTTTAACCCTGTCAAAACAATGGGGGTTTTTAACACTCGCAAAACAATGTTTTTTTTTAACACTCGCAAAACCATGGTTTTTTTTAACCCTCGCAAAGCCATGGAGTTTTTTAACCCTCGCAAAACAATGTTTTTTTTAACCCTCGCAAAACAATGTTTTTTTTTAACCCTCGCAAAACTATGGGGTTTTTTTAACCCTCGCAAAACAATGGGTATTTTTAACCCTCGCAAAACCATGGGTTTTTTAACCCTCGCAAAACCATGGGTTTTTTTAAACCTCGCAAAAAAATGCGTTTTTTAACCCTCGCACAATCATGGGGTTTTTTAACCCTCGCAAAACAATGGGTTTTTTTAACCCTCGCAAAACCATGGGTTTTTTTAACCCTCGCAAAACAATAGGGTTTTTAACCCTCCCAAAACCATAGGGTTTTTAAACCCTCGCAAAACAATGTTTTTTTTAATCCTCGAAAAACCATGGGTTTTTTTAACCCTTGCAAAACAATGTTTTTTTAACCCTCGAAAAACAATGTTTTTTTAACCCTCGCAAAACAATGTTTTATTTTTACCCTCGCAAATCAATGGGGTTTTTTAACCCTCGCAAAACCATGGGTTTTTGTACCCTCGCAAAACAATGGGGTTTTTTAACCCTCGCAAAACAATGGTTTTTTAACCCTCGCAAAACAATGTTTTTTTTAAACCCTCGCAAAACCATGGGGTTTTAACCCTCGCAAAAAAATGGGTTTTTTTACACTCGTAAAACAATGGTTTTTTTAACCCTCGCAAAGCAATGGGTTTTTTAATCCTCGCAAAACCGTGGGTTTTTTGACCCTCGCAAAACAATGGGTTTTTTTACACCTCGCAAAACAATGGGGTTTTTTAATTCTCGCAAAACAATGGGTTTTTTTACACTCGTAAAACAATGGTTTTTTTAACCCTCGCAAAACAATGGGGTTTTTAATCCTCGCAAAACCATGGGTTTTTTTAACCCTCGCAAAATAATTGGTCTTTTTTTTAACACTCGCAAAACAATGTTTTTTTATAACCCTAGCAAAACCATAGGTTTTTTAACCCTCGCAAAACCATCGGTTTTTTTTAATCCTCGCAAAACAATGGTTTTTTTATCCCTCGCAAAACAATGTTTTTTTTTAACCCTCACAAAACAATGTTTTTTTTTTAACCCTGTCAAAACAATGGGGGTTTTTAACACTCGCAAAACAATGTTTTTTTTTAACACTCGCAAAACCATGGTTTTTTTTAACCCTCGCAAAGCCATGGAGTTTTTTAACCCTCGCAAAACAATGTTTTTTTTTAACCCTCGCAAAACAATGTTTTTTTTAACCCTCGCAAAACAATGGGGTTTTTTTAACCCTCGCAAAACAATGGGTTTTTTTAACCCTCGCAAAACAATGGGGTTTTTTAATTCTCGCAAAACAATGGGTTTTTTTACACTCGTAAAACAATGGTTTTTTTAACCCTCGCAAAACAATGGGGTTTTTAATCCTCGCAAAACCGTGGGTTTTTTTGACCCTCACAAAACAATGTTTTTTTTAACCCTCGCAAAACAATGGGGGTTTTAACCCTCGCAAAACAAAGGTTTTTTTTAACCCTCGCAAAACAATGGTTTTTTTTAACCCTCGCAAAACAATGTTTTTTTTTTAACCCTCGCACAACCATGGGCTTTTTAACCCTCGCAAAACAATGTTTTTTTAACCCTCGCAAAACAATTGGTCTTTTATTTAACACTCGCAAAACAATGTTTTTTTTAACCCACGCAAAACCATAGGTTTTTTAACCCTCGCAAAACCATCGGTTTTTTTCTTAACCCTCGCAAAACCTTGGTTTTTTTACCCTCGCCAAACCATGTTTTTTTTAACCCTCGCTAAACAATGGTTTTTTTTAACCCTCGCAAAACCATGTTTTTTTTAACCCTCGCAAAACAATGGGTTTTTTAACCCTGTCAAAACAATGGGGTTTTTTAACCCTCGCAAAACAATGTTTTTTTTTAACTCTCGCAAAACAAATTTTTTTTAACCCTTGCAAAACCATGGGTTTTTATTAACCCTCGCAAAACAATGGTTTTTTTAACCCTCGCAAAACAATGAGTTTTTTTTAACCTACGCAAAACAATGGGGTTTTTTTAAACCCTCGCAAAACCGTGTTTTTTTTTAACCCTCGAAAAACAATGGTTTTTTTTAACCCTCGCAAAACAATGTTTTTTTTAATCCTCGCAAAACCATGGGTTTTTTTAACCCTCGCAAAACTATGGGTTTTTTTTTAACCAACGCAAAACAATGTGTTTTTTTTACCCTCGCAAAATCATGGGGGTTTTAACCCTCGAAAAACCATGATTTTTTTTAACCCTCGCAAAACAATGGTTTTTTTTAACCCTCGCAAAACAATGGGTTCTTTTAACCCTCGCAAAACCATGGGCTTTTAAACCCTTGCAAAAGAATGGGTTTTTTTTAACTCTCGCAAAACCATGGGTTTTTTTAACCCTCGCAAAATAATTGGTCTTTTTTTTAACACTCGAAAAACAATGTTTTTTTATAACCCTCGCAAAACCATAGGTTTTTTAACCCTCGCAAAACCATGGGTTTTTTTAACCCTCGTAAAACAATGGGTTTTTTTATCCCTTGCAAAACAATGTTTTTTTTTAACCCTCGCAAAACAATGTTTTTTTTTAACCCTGTCAAAACAATGGGGTTTTTTAACACTCGCAAAACCATGTTTTTTTTTAACCCTCGCAAAACCATGGTTTTTTTTAACCCTCGCAAAACCATGTTTTTTTTAACCCTCGCAAAACCATGGGTTTTTTAACCCTCGCAAAACAATGTTTTTTTTTAACCCTCGCAAAACCATGGGTTTTTTTAAGCCTCGCAAAAAATGCGTTTTTTAACCCTCGCACAATCATGGGGTTTTTTTGACCCTCGCAAAACCATGGGTTTTTTTAAAATCTCGCAAAACCATGGGTTTTTTTAACCCTCGCAAAAAAATGCGTTTTTTTTAACCCTCGCAAAACAATGTGTTTTCTTAACCCTCGCAAAACAATGGGTTTTTTTAACCCTCGCAAAACCATGTTTTTTTTAACCCTCGTAAAACAATGGGTTTTTTTAACCCTCGCAAAACCATGTTTTTTTTAACCCTCGCAAAACAATGGGTTTTTTAACCCTGTCAAAACAATGGGGTTTTTTAACCCTCGCAAAACAATGTTTTTTTAACCCCCGGAAAACAATGTTTTTTTTTAACTCTCGCAAAACAAATTTTTTTTAACCCTTGCAAAACCATGGGTTTTTATTAACCCTCGCAAAACAATGGTTTTTTTAACCCTCGCAAAACAATGAGTTTTTTTTAACCTACGCAAAACAATGGGGTTTTTTTAACCTACGTAAAACAATGGGGGTTTTTTAACCCTCGCAAAACCATGTTTTTTTTTAACCCTCGCAAAACAATGTTTTTTTAACCCTCGCAAAACCAAGTTTTTTTTTAACCCTCGCAAAACCATGGGTCTTTTTAACCCTCGCACTACCATGGTTTTTTTAAACCCTCGCAAACCATGTTTTTTTTTAACCCTCGCAAAAGAATGGTTTTTTAACCCTTGCAAAACCATGGGTTTTTGTACCCTCGCAAAACAATGGTTTTTTTAACCCTCGCAAAACAATGGTTTTTTAACCCTCGCAAAACAATGGGTTTTTTAAACCCTCGCAAAACCATGGGTTTTTTAACCCTCGCAAAACAATGGAGTTTTTTTACCCCCGTAAAACAATGGTTTTTTTAACCATCGCAAAACAATGGGTTTTTTAATCCTCGCAAAACCGTGGGTTTTTTTGACCCTCGCAAAACAATGTTTTTTTTAACCCTCGCTAGACAATGGGGTTTTTTAACCCTCGCAAAATAATGTTTTTTTTTAACCCTCGCAAAACCATGGGGGTTTTAACCCTCGAAAAACCATGATTTTTTTTTAACCCTCGAAAAACAATGTTTTTTTTTAACCCTCGCAAAACAATGGGTTCTTTTAACCCTCGCAAAACCATGGGGTTTTTAACCCTCGCAAAACCATGGGTTTTTTTAACCCTCGCAAAATAATTGGTCTTTTTTTTAACACTCGCAAAACAATGTTTTTTTATAACCCTAGCAAAACCATAGGTTTTTTAACCCTCGCAAAACCATGGGTTTTTTTAACCCTCGCAAAACCATGGGTTTTTTTATCCCTCGCAAAACAATGTTTTTTTTTAACCCTCGCAAAACAATGTTTTTTTTTTTAACCCTGTCAAAACAATGGGGGTTTTTAACACTCGCAAAACAATGTTTTTTTAACCCTCGCAAAACCATGGTTTTTTTAACCCTCGCAAAACCATGTTTTTTTTAACCCTCGCTAAACCATGGGTTTTTTAACCCTCACAAAACAATGTTTTTTTTTAACCCTCGCAAAACAATGTGTTTTCTTAACCCTCGCAAAACAATGGGGTTTTTTAACCCTCGCAAAACCATGGGGTTTTTTAACCCTCGCAAAACCATGGGTTTTTTAAGCCTCGTAAAAAATGCGTTTTTTAACCCTCGCACAATCATGGGGTTTTTTTGACCCTCGCAAAACCATGGGGTTTTTTTTAACCCTCGCAAAACCATGGGTTTTTTTTAACCCACGCAAAAAAATGCGTTTTTTAACCCTCGCAAAACCATGGTTTTTTTAACCCTCGCAAAACAATAGGGTTCTTAACCCTCCCAAAACCATAGGGTTTTTTTAACCCTCGCAAAACAATGGGGTTTTTAACCCTCGCAAAACAAAGGTTTTTTTTAACCCTCGCAAAACAATGGTTTTTTTTAACCCTCGCAAAACAATGTTTTTTCTTAACCCTCGCACAACCATGGGTTTTTTTAAACCCTCGCAAAACCGTGTTTTTTTTAACCCTCGCAAAACAATGGTTTTTTTAACCCTCGCAAAACAATGGTTTTTTTTAACCATCGCAAAACCATGGGGTTTTTTTAACCCTCGCAAAACAATGGGTTTTTTTAACCCTCGCAAAACCATGTTTTTTTTAACCCTCGTAAAACAATGGGTGTTTTTAACCCTCGCAAAACCATGTTTTTTTTAACCCTCGCAAAACAATGGGTTTTTTAACCCTGTCAAAACAATGGGGTTTTTTAACCCTCGCAAAACAATGGTTTTTTAACCCCCGGAAAACAATGTTTTTTTTTAACTCTCGCAAAACAAATTTTTTTTAACCCTTGCAAAACCATGGGTTTTTATTAACCCTCGCAAAACAATGTTTTTTTAACCCTCGCAAAACCAAGTTTTTTTTTAACCCTCGTAAAACCATGGGTCTTTTTAACCCTCGCACAACCATGGGTTTTTTAAACCCTCGCAAAACCATGTTTTTTTTTAACCCTACGCAAAAGAATGGTTTTTTAACCCTTGCAAAACCATGGGTTTTTGTACCCTAGCAAAACAATGTTTTTTTTTAACCCTCGCAAAACAATGGTTTTTTAACCCTCGCAAAACAATGGGTTTTTTAAACCCTCGCAAAACCATGGGTTTTTTAACCCTCGCAAAACAATGGAGTTTTTTTACCCCCGTAAAACAATGGTTTTTTTAACCATCGCAAAACAATGGGTTTTTTAATCCTCGCAAAACCGTGGGTTTTTTTGACCCTCGCAAAACAATGTTTTTTTTAACCCTATCAAAACAATGAGGTTTTTTAACCCTCGCAAAATAATGTTTTTTTTTAACCCTCGCAAAACCATGGGGGTTTTAACCCTCGAAAAACCATGATTTTTTTTTAACCCTCGAAAAACAATGTTTTTTTTTAACCCTCGCAAAACGATGGGTTCTTTTAACCCTCGCAAAACCATGGGGTTTTTAACCCTCGCAAAACCATGGGTTTTTTTAACCCTCGCAAAATAATTGGTCTTTTTTTAACACTCGCAAAACAATGTTTTTTTATAACCCTAGCAAAACCATAGGTTTTTTAACCCTCGCAAAACCATGGGTTTTTTTAACCCTCGCAAAACAATGGTTTTTTTTATCCCTCGCAAAACAATGTTTTTTTTAACCCTCGCAAAACAATGTTTTTTTTTTAACCCTGTCAAAACAATGGGGGTTTTTAACACTCGCAAAACAATGTTTTTTTTTTAACCCTCGCAAAACCATGGTTTTTTTAACCCTCGCAAAACCATGTTTTTTTAACCCTCGCAAAACCATGGGTTTTTTAACCCTCGCAAAACAATGTTTTTTTTTAACCCTCGCAAAACAATGTGTTTTCTTAACCCTCGCAAAACAATGGGGTTTTTTAACCCTCGCAAAACCATGGGGTTTTTTAACCCTCGCAAAACCATGGGTTTTTTTAAGCCTCGCAAAAAATGCGTTTTTTAACCCTCGCACAATCATGGGGTTTTTTTGACCCTCGCAAAACCATGGGGTTTTTTTAACCCTCGCAAAACCATGGGTTGTTTTTAACCCTCGCAAAAAAATGCGTTTTTTAACCCTCGCAAAACCATGGTTTTTTTAACCCTCGCAAAACAATAGGGTTTTTAACCCTCCCAAAACCATAGGGTTTTTTCAACCCTCGCAAAACAATGGGGTTTTTAACCCTCGCAAAACAAAGGTTTTTTTTAACCCTCGCAAAACAATGGTTTTTTTTAACCCTCGCAAAACAATGTTTTTTTTAACCCTCGCACAACCATGGGTTTTTTTAAACCCTCGCAAAACCGTGTTTTTTTTTAACCCTCGCAAAACAATGGTTTTTTTAACCCTCGCAAAACAATGTTTTTTTTTAACCATCGCAAAACTATGGGTTTTTTTTAACCCTCGCAAAACTATGGTTTTTTTTAACCCTCGCAAAACAATGTTTTTTTTTTACCCTCGCAAAATCATGGGGGTTTTAACCCTCGAAAAACCATGATTTTTTTTAACCCTCGCAACCCTCGCAAAACAATGGGTTTTTTTAACCCTCGCAAAACAATTGGTCTTTTATTTAACACTCGCAAAACAATGTTTTTTTTAACCCGCGCAAAATCATAGGTTTTTTAACCCTCGCAAAACCATCGGTTTTTTTCTTAACCCTCGCAAAACCTTGGTTTTTTTAACCCTCGCCAAACCATGTTTTTTTTAACCCTCGCAAAACAATGGGGTTTTTTAACCCTCGCAAAACCATGTTTTTTTTTAACCCTAGCAAAACCATGGGGTTTTTTAACCCTGTCAAAACAATGGGGTTTTTTAACCCTCGCAAAACAATGTTTTTTTTTAACCCCCGGAAAACAATGTTTTTTTTTACCTCTCGCAAAACAATGTTTTTTTAACCCTTGCAAAACCATGGGTTTTTATTAACCCTCGCAAAACAATGGGTTTTTTTAACCTACGCAAAACAATGGGGGTTTTTTAACCTACGTAAAACAATGGGGGGTTTTTAACCCTCGCAAAACCATGTTTTTTTTTAACCCTCGCAAAACAATGTTTTTTTAACCCTCGCAGAACAATGTTTTTTTTTAACCCTCGCAAAACCATGGGTCTTTTTAACCCTCGCAAAACAATGGGGTTTTTTAAACCCTCGCAAAACCATGTTTTTTTTTAACCCTCGCAAAAGAATGGTTTTTTAACCCTTGCAAAACCATGGGTTTTTGTACCCTCGCAAAACAATGGTTTTTTTAACCCTCGCAAAACAATGGTTTTTTAACCCTCGCAAAACAATGGGTTTTTTAAACCCTCGCAAAACCATGGGTTTTTTAACCCTCGCAAAACAATGGAGTTTTTTTACCCCCGTAAAACAATGGTTTTTTTAACCATCGCAAAACAATGGGTTTTTTAATCCTCGCAAAACCGTGGGTTTTTTTGACCCTCGCAAAACAATGTTTTTTTTAACCCTCGCAAGACAATGGGGTTTTTTAACCCTCGCAAAATAATGTTTTTTTTTAACCCTCGCAAAACCATGGGGGTTTTAACCCTCGAAAAACCATGATTTTTTTTTAACCCTCGAAAAACAATGTTTTTTTTTAACCCTCGCAAAACAATGGGTTCTTTTAACCCTCGCAAAACCATGGGGTTTTTAACCCTCGCAAAACCATGGGTTTTTTTAACCCTCGCAAAATAATTGGTCTTTTTTTTAACACTCGCAAAACAATGTTTTTTTATAACCCTAGCAAAACCATAGGTTTTTTAACCCTCGCAAAACCATGGGTTTTTTTAACCCTCGCAAAACCATGGGTTTTTTTATCCCTCGCAAAACAATGTTTTTTTTTAACCCTCGCAAAACAATGTTTTTTTTTTAACCCTGTCAAAACAATGGGGGTTTTTAACACTCGCAAAACAATGTTTTTTTAACCCTCGCAAAACCATGGTTTTTTTAACCCTCGCAAAACCATGTTTTTTTTAACCCTCGCAAAACCATGGGTTTTTTAACCCTCGCAAAACAATGTTTTTTTTTAACCCTCGCAAAACAATGTGTTTTCTTAACCCTCGCAAAACAATGGGGTTTTTTAACCCTCGCAAAACCATGGGGTTTTTTAACCCTCGCAAAACCATGGGTTTTTTTAAGCCTCGTAAAAAATGCGTTTTTTAACCCTCGCACAATCATGGGGTTTTTTTGACCCTCGCAAAACCATGGGGTTTTTTTTAACCCTCGCAAAACCATGGGTTTTTTTTAACCCACGCAAAAAAATGCGTTTTTTAACCCTCGCAAAACCATGGTTTTTTTAACCCTCGCAAAACAATAGGGTTCTTAACCCTCCCAAAACCATAGGGTTTTTTTAACCCTCGCAAAACAATGGGGTTTTTAACCCTCGCAAAACAAAGGTTTATTTTAACCCTCGCAAAACAATGGTTTTTTTTAACCCTCGCAAAACAATGTTTTTTCTTAACCCTCGCACAACCATGGGTTTTTTTAAACCCTCGCAAAACCGTGTTTTTTTTTAACCCTCGCAAAACAATGGTTTTTTTAACCCTCGCAAAACAATGTTTTTTTTTAACCATCGCAAAACCATGGGGTTTTTTTAACCCTCGCAAAACAATGGGTTTTTTTAACCCTCGCAAAACCATGTTTTTTTTAACCCTCGTAAAACAATGGGTGTTTTTAACCCTCGCAAAACCATGTTTTTTTTAACCCTCGCAAAACAATGGGTTTTTTAACCCTGTCAAAACAATGGGGTTTTTTAACCCTCGCAAAACAATGGTTTTTTAACCCCCGGAAAACAATGTTTTTTTTTAACTCTCGCAAAACAAATTTTTTTTAACCCTTGCAAAACCATGGGTTTTTATTAACCCTCGCAAAACAATGTTTTTTTAACCCTCGCAAAACCAAGTTTTTTTTTAACCCTCGTAAAACCATGGGTCTTTTTAACCCTCGCACAACCATGGGTTTTTTAAACCCTCGCAAAACCATGTTTTTTTTTAACCCTACGCAAAAGAATGGTTTTTTAACCCTTGCAAAACCATGGGTTTTTGTACCCTAGCAAAACAATGTTTTTTTTTAACCCTCGCAAAACAATGGTTTTTTAACCCTCGCAAAACAATGGGTTTTTTAAACCCTCGCAAAACCATGGGTTTTTTAACCCTCGCAAAACAATGGAGTTTTTTTACCCCCGTAAAACAATGGTTTTTTTAACCATCGCAAAACAATGGGTTTTTTAATCCTCGCAAAACCGTGGGTTTTTTTGACCCTCGCAAAACAATGTTTTTTTTAACCCTCGCAAAACAATGAGGTTTTTTAACCCTCGCAAAATAATGTTTTTTTTTAACCCTCGCAAAACCATGGGGGTTTTAACCCTCGAAAAACCATGATTTTTTTTTAACCCTCGAAAAACAATGTTTTTTTTTAACCCTCGCAAAACGATGGGTTCTTTTAACCCTCGCAAAACCATGGGGTTTTTAACCCTCGCAAAACCATGGGTTTTTTTAACCCTCGCAAAATAATTGGTCTTTTTTTAACACTCGCAAAACAATGTTTTTTTATAACCCTAGCAAAACCATAGGTTTTTTAACCCTCGCAAAACCATGGGTTTTTTTAACCCTCGCAAAACAATGGTTTTTTTTATCCCTCGCAAAACAATGTTTTTTTTTAACCCTCGCAAAACAATGTTTTTTTTTTAACCCTGTCAAAACAATGGGGGTTTTTAACACTCGCAAAACAATGTTTTTTTTTTAACCCTCGCAAAACCATGGTTTTTTTAACCCTCGCAAAACCATGTTTTTTTTAACCCTCGCAAAACCATGGGTTTTTTAACCCTCGCAAAACAATGTTTTTTTTTAACCCTCGCAAAACAATGTGTTTTCTTAACCCTCGCAAAACAATGGGGTTTTTTAACCCTCGCAAAACCATGGGGTTTTTTAACCCTCGCAAAACCATGGGTTTTTTTAAGCCTCGCAAAAAATGCGTTTTTTAACCCTCGCACAATCATGGGGTTTTTTTGACCCTCGCAAAACCATGGGGTTTTTTTAACCCTCGCAAAACCATGGGTTGTTTTTAACCCTCGCAAAAAAATGCGTTTTTTAACCCTCGCAAAACCATGGTTTTTTTAACCCTCGCAAAACAATAGGGTTTTTAACCCTCCCAAAACCATAGGGTTTTTTTAACCCTCGCAAAACAATGGGGTTTTTAACCCTCGCAAAACAAAGGTTTTTTTTAACCCTCGCAAAACAATGGTTTTTTTTAACCCTCGCAAAACAATGTTTTTTTTAACCCTCGCACAACCATGGGTTTTTTTAAACCCTCGCAAAACCGTGTTTTTTTTAACCCTCGCAAAACAATGGTTTTTTTAACCCTCGCAAAACAATGTTTTTTTTTAACCATCGCAAAACCATGGGTTTTTTTTAACCCTCGCAAAACTATGGTTTTTTTTAACCCTCGCAAAACAATGTTTTTTTTTACCCTCGCAAAATCATGGGGGTTTTAACCCTCGAAAAACCATGATTTTTTTTAACCCTCGCAACCCTCGCAAAACAATGGGTTTTTTTAACCCTCGCAAAACAATTGGTCTTTTATTTAACACTCGCAAAACAATGTTTTTTTTAACCCGCGCAAAATCATAGGTTTTTTAACCCTCGCAAAACCATCGGTTTTTTTCTTAACCCTCGCAAAACCTTGGTTTTTTTAACCCTCGCCAAACCATGTTTTTTTTAACCCTCGCAAAACAATGGGGTTTTTTAACCCTCGCAAAACCATGTTTTTTTTTAACCCTAGCAAAACCATGGGGTTTTTTAACCCTGTCAAAACAATGGGGTTTTTTAACCCTCGCAAAACAATGTTTTTTTTTAACCCCCGGAAAACAATGTTTTTTTTTACCTCTCGCAAAACAATGTTTTTTTAACCCTTGCAAAACCATGGGTTTTTATTAACCCTCGCAAAACAATGGGTTTTTTTAACCTACGCAAAACAATGGGGGTTTTTTAACCTACGTAAAACAATGGGGGGTTTTTAACCCTCGCAAAACCATGTTTTTTTTTAACCCTCGCAAAACAATGTTTTTTTAACCCTCGCAGAACAATGTTTTTTTTTAACCCTCGCAAAACCATGGGTCTTTTTAACCCTCGCAAAACAATGGGGTTTTTTAAACCCTCGCAAAACCATGTTTTTTTTTAACCCTCGCAAAAGAATGGTTTTTTAACCCTTGCAAAACCATGGTTTTTTTAACCCTAGCAAAACCATGGGTTTTTTAACCCTCGCAAAACAATGTTTTTTTTTGACCCTCGCAAAACAATGGTTTTTTTTAACACCCGGAAAACAATGTTTTTTTTTAACTGTCACAAAACAATGTTTTTTTTTAACCCTTGCAAAACCATGGGTTTTTATTAATCCTCGCAAAACAATGGTTTTTTTAATCCTGTCAAAACAATGTTTTTTTTTAACCCTCGCAAAACCATTTTTTTTTTAAATCTCGCAAAACCATGTTTTTTTTAACCCTCGCAAAACCATGGGGTTTTTTAACCCTTGCAAAACAATGTTTTTTTAACCCTCGCCAAACAATGTTTTTTTTAACCCTCACAAAACAATGTTTTATTTTAACCCTCGCAAATAAATGAGGTTTTTAACCCTCGCAAAACCATGGGTTTTTGTACCCTCGCAAAACAATGTTTTTTTTAACCCTCGCAAAACAATGGGTTTTTTAAACCCTCGCAAAACCATGGGTTTTTTTACCCTCGTAAAACAATGGGTTTTTTAACCCTTGCAAAACAATGGGTCTTTTAATCCTCGCAAAACCGTGGGTTGTTTTGACCCTCGCAAAACAATGTTTTTTTTTAACCCTCGCAAAACAATGGGGGTTTTTATCCCTCGCAAAACAATGGGGGTTTTAACCCTCGCAAAACAAAGGGTTTTTTTAACCCTCACACAACCATGGGTTTTTTTTAAACCCTCGCAAAACCGTGTTTTTTTTAACCCTCGCAAAACAATGGTTTTTTTAACCCTCGCAAAACCATGTTTATTTTAACCCTCGCAAAACCATGGGTTTTTTAACCCTAGCAAAACAATGGTTTTTTATCCCTCGCAAAACAATGGGTTTTTTTAACCCTGTCAAAACAATGGGGGTTTTTAACCCTCGCAAAACAATGTTTTTTTTAACCCCCGGAAAACAATGTTTTTTTTTAACTCTCGCAAAACAATGTTTTTTTAACCCTTGCAAAACCATGGGTTTTTATTAACCCTCGCAAAACAATGGTTTTTTTAACCCTCGCAAAACAATGGAGTTTTTTTAACCTACGCAAAACAATGGGGTTTTTTTAACCTACGTAAAACAATGGGGGTTTTTTAACCCTCGCAAAACCATGTTTTTTTTAACCCTCGCAAAACAATGTTTTTTTTAACCCTCGCAAAACAATGGTTTTTTTATCCCTCGCAAAATAATGTTTTTTTTAACCCTCCAAAACAATGTTTTTTTTAACCCCCGGAAAACAATGACTTTTTTTAACTCTCGCAAAACAATGTTTTTTTAACCCTTGCAAAACCATGGGTTTTTATTAACCCTCGCAAAACAATGGTTTTTTTTAACCCTCGCAAAACAATGGGTTTTTTTAACCCTCGCAAAACAATGTTTTTTTTTACCCTCGCAAAACAATGTTTTTTTTTAACCCTCGCAAAACCATGGGCCTTTTTAACCCTCGCACAACCATGGGTTTTTTAAACCCTCGCAAAACCATGTTTTTTTTTAACCCTCGCAAAAGAATGGTTTTTTAACCCTTGCAAAACCATGGTTTTTTTAACCCTAGCAAAACAATGGTTTTTTTTAACCCTCGCAAAACAATGTTTTTTTTTTAACCCTCGCAAAACAAAGTTTTTTTTAACCCCCGGAAAACAATGGTTTTTTTTTAACTCTCGCAAAACAATGTTTTTTTTTAACCCTTGCAAAACCATGGGTTTTTATTAATCCTCGCAAAACAATGGTTTTTTTAATCCTGTCAAAACAATGTTTTTTTTAACCCTCGCAAAACCATGTTTTTTTAAAATCTCGCAAAACCATGGTTTTTTTTAACCCTCGCAAAACCATGGTTTTTTTTCACCCTCGCAAAACCATGGGTTTTTTTCACCCTCGCAAAACCATGGGTTTTTTCACCCTCGCAAAACCATGGGGTTTTTTACCCTCGCAAACCCATGGGTTTTTTTAACCCTTGCAAAACCATGGGTTTTTTTTAACCCTCGCAAAACAATTGGTCTTTTTTTTAACCTTCACAAAACAATGGGTTTTTTTAACCCTCGCAAAACCATGGGTTTTTTCTCATCCCTCGCAAAACAATGGGTTTTTTAACCCTCGCAAAACAACGTTTTTTTAACTCTCGCAAAACAATGGGGGTTTTAGTAACCCTCGCAAAACCATGAGTTTTTTTAACCCTCGCAAAACAATGTTTTTTTTAACCCTCGCAAAACCATGATTTTTTTTACCCTCGAAAAACCATGGGTTTTTTAACCCTCGCAAAACCATGGGGTTTTTAACTCTCGCAAAACCATGTTTTTTTTAACCCTCGCAAAACCATGTTTTTTTTAACCCTCTCAAAACCATGGGTTTTTTAACCCTCGCAAAACCATGGGTTTTTTTTTAAATCTCGCAAAACCGTGGTTTGTTTTAACCCTCGCAAAACCATGGGTTTTTTAACCCTCGCAAAACTATGGGTTTTTTTAACCCTCGCAAAACTATGGGTTTTTAACCCTCGCAAAACCATGGGTTTTTTTAACCCTCGCAAAACCATGGGGGTTTTTAACCCTCGTAAAACCATGGGTTTTTTTAACCCTCGCAAAACAATGGGTCTTTTTTTTAACCCTCGCAAAACAATGTTTTTTTTAACCCTCGCAATACTATGGGGTTTTTTAACCCTCGCAAAATCATGTTTTTTTTCTTATCCCTTTTTTTAACCCTCGCAAAATAAGTTTTTTTTTTAACCCTCGCAAAGCCATGGGGTTTTTTTAATCCTCGCAAAACAATGTTTTTTTTTTAACCCTCGCAAAACCATGGTTTTTTTTAACCCTCGCAAAACCATGGTTTTTTTAAACCCTCGCAAAACCATGGGTTTTTTAACCCTCGTAAAACCATGGGTTTTTTAACCCTCGCAAAACCATGGGGTTTTTTAACCCTCGCAAAACCATGGGGTTTTTTTTAACCCTCGCAAAACCATGGGTTTTTTTTTCAGAGTGCAGTAGACCCGGGGGGGGACAACTTGACCCAGAATTTAAAAATGTGTCTAAACCCCACGAAACACAAGAAATTGGAACAATTTTATATCCTTTGCATTACTTAACGTTCTTAAATCACATAACAAAAATTAGCAGTGTTTTGCATTTTGTTGATGTGCAGTGATTTTCAGGAAAACCGACTTTTTACACGTTTTTACAAGTTTTGCTACTTTAATTAGCATTTTTATATTTTTAGACAGATTCCATGTAGTTTTAAGTATCCCATCATTAAAACGCAATCAAATTATGTATTTTGATCATTTTAGGTCACTTTTATTATTTTGCAATTTCTGAAAAATTTGATAGGGGTTACTCTCAAGGACATCCCTGGATAAAAATTATTTTGTAAATTTATGATTGTTTGACACTTTATGATAAGTTAGAAATATTCAGGAAGTTATAAATCAGAGTGAAAAAATCGTGTTTTCAGGAAAATATAAACAAAAGTTTAAAAAGTTGGGTCAAAATAACTGTCCATAATCTTTTGAGGGTTAAAAAGTTTCTCAAGAAGTTTCTTAATCAAAATTGTTGGCTTGAGATAGTACTTGAAGTTTCTTAAGATTTTTATCATCCTAATTCTCATAAAACGGTTTCTTATAAAAAAAAACATACTTTTGTCCGGCTTGGTGTTTCTAACCCTCATGAACTAATCTTAAAGACTGCTAGGTTGTTGAAATTTTTACCAAAACTTAACTGTTTTGGTATCTGGCTTACTCAAAAATTTATTCCAAAATTAGGGTGTTATGAGAATTTAACGCATAAACTTTGGTTCTAATTGTTGAGCACTCTCACTTGAAATAAGTCAGTAACTTAAGCTTACATGCGCAGATCATGATGTTATAACCATAAAATCACTGTAGCTATCTATAATATTTATGCTTTATAGAAATGGTAACTTTAACTGCATTTCTCACAGTGAACAAGTAACTCCTTGCACTGATGGTTTGTTCCTTGCTAATAGTTAGAGGTGGCTTCGTGGCCGGGTTTGAATCTCCCGATTGGCTGTAATAGTAACTCCTTGCACTGGTAATTCCTGAAAGGATGAAACACTCGTGCCTGTAGGTATTAAAATAATTTTAGTATAATTAAGTCAGACCCTTTAAGAACTCTGTTGAGTACTCTCCGTTGAAATAAGTTGGTTGCTTAAGCTTACATACACAGATCATGATGTCATAACCATAAGATCAATGTAGCCATCTATGAAATTAACGCTTTATATAAATGTTAATTTCAACTGTATTTCTTGTGGTAGACATTATCCGTATGGTTTGTTCTCTGCTAATGGGGTCAGAGATGGTTTCGTGGCTGAGTTTGAATCTCCCAACCGGCTGTAATTGTAACTTTCTGCACTGATGATTTCTGAAAGGATGAAACATTAGTATCTATAGGTATTGAAATAATTATAGTAATAATTATATATATATATATATATATATATATATATATATATATATATATATATATATGTATATACTAGACTCCCCGTGACCCGTTGGATCAGTATATGTTATAGCTAACTATGGATTAGTGAGTATACAGAATTAATGTACAAATGCGCAAAAATTGAATGCACGCACATGCAAAAACAAACATGGTGACCAGTGAAAATAATACGGAATACATTTGATAATAAAGGTCTAAATCATTTCCCTTAGATTAAATGAAAAATCCTTTATATAAGAGGGGTGTAATCCGTTGAAAAAAGACGGAAAGAAAAAATACAAGGAAGGAGTGTGCATTGTACATGGCCGCCCTAGTTGTGTGTGTGTGTGTGTGTGTGTGTGTGTGTGTGTATTAACAGCCTTAAAAATATCAGGAAATGATAATTAAGTAATACTAGCGGTGGCGGGGAGGGCACTCAGCTTTGCCCGGTTTTAAAATACGCTTAAATGTGATATTTTAATTTGTCCACATTTCGTATATATTATTATAGAATCGTGATTTCAAAAGTAAAAAGAACGTATTTCGGTGCCATCAGGTAGAATTGAAACCAAAAGCAAATTTGTAGCATTCAAAGCTGATGATGTTACCACTGTACCAACGTGACACGCATATGAACTGATTAAAAATTATAAATAAACTAAGATGGATGTAATTTTAATCATCTAAAGACCCATTAAAGAACAACCCATAAAAAATCCAATCATTTGAGGCCCTTAGTGCCGCTCTTTTAGTTTCGGAGGAAATTGTGTTTGAAAATTGGAGACAGACAGACAGACAAACAGACATATAGCCGTTTATATATTAGATTAACAGTGAGACCTTTTCAAAGCAAATCTCAAAAAAAAAAAAAAAAATGATAATCCCCCCACGTTTTTAAGTGTTTCTACATACTTTTAAAATGTTTGGAACTTATAACCCCTTCACCCTTTCCCTCATTTTGCCCCTCCCCCAGCCACCAAACTTGAAAAAATGCTTACGATTACATGTCTTGTTTACCGCTACATGGCCAAGAAGTGGGTGCTCATTTTACATTAAATTTATATAGGAAAGTGATCCCCAACTCTAAGATGTAAAATTTTTATTATTTTATAAAGGATTCCATCTTTTATATATTTTTAAAGGTCGTTGAAACGTATTAGCCAAAAAAAGCAGATTTTGATTTCTTTTTAGGAGGTAAACAACGCTGGGTTAGGTCGTAAAAATTATCAAATATTTTAAAATATGTGTAAATTGATCGAGTAGTTTTTGTTTTGTCTTTTCTGCATAAGAAAAGCATTTGTTTATTTTTGTGTATGGAAACGATTCCAACTTACAATGAAAATACAATCGAAATAATCATTTTCAAAATTTAGGACGTTAAACCATAATCAAAATTATTCATGAATGATATTTGTTAAAAAAAACCCTGTTTATATTGTTTAAAATTAAAGATAGAATTATAAAAACTTCTATTTATATTGTTTAAAATTAAAAATAAAAAGGTTTAGTGTTTAAAATTATAAAAAGTTTTATTTATATTGTTAAAAATTAAAAAAGTTCTGTACATATTGTTTAAAATAAATAAAGTGTTTATTATTTAAATAAGTTTTGTTTATATTGTTTATTTTTGAAAAAGAATTTCCTCTGATTTTAAACTGTTAACTTTTGAAGTATTGATATTGCTGTTCACATATCTTTTGCATAGTAACATAACGGTGATTAGGGAAATTGGCTTTTCTTATGTGATATAGGGATCGAGAGTATTTTACGACTCAATTTCCAATCTTGCCCGATTTTTTTGTCACGCAAACCAATTTAAAAAAAAATATTTATAAAAAAGTTAGATCTTATATGTTAACAATTAAGTATTTTCGTTTTATTAACACGGTTTCCACGACTGGTCAAGCTGATTTGAGTAATTTTGTCGCCTTTAAACTGTCAATTATAAAATATATAAAAGATATTAAATCATAAACGTATTTTGTTTTTGCTTAAAAACGATTCCATCTTGCAATGAAAAATACAAACAAAATTCGTAAAATGCTGATGTAAAAAAAAGCAAAAGCGTTTTACAGATTTCTTTTTATTTGTATATTTTAAACACAAAAAAATTGTCGATAAAAAAAAGCTTCCATGGCTTTGTTCTTATTTTCTTATACATGTGCATTGTAAACCGATACTGGAAACACGGTTTCAATGCCCAAGCAAGATGATTTGAGTTTTATCATATAACTAGCAGTACCCGTTAACCGACGTTGCCCAGTGGAAGCATGACAGATCCAGAAAATAATCGTTAAAGGACCCCACCTCTGAGAAAACAAATTAAACTACAGTTGTTGTTGGTGGCCATTGTTGTCCCTGGAAATTAGCGGACACTGGCGGCCGTGGCCCAAATGAAAAAATCTGGCATCCACTGTCGGGCATTGGTTTCCAGTGGCAGCTAATGAAAGCCACTGTCTGTGATTGCTAGCACTGTTGGTTACTGGCGATTAATATTGGTTTGAGGCGATAGCCTGCAGGTACTGAGTGATCATAAAGAAAGCATTTATTAAGTATTTAGAATGAGCGAAAACAGAGGTAGATAACTGCCTTCTACCAAAGACAGTATCTTTCAAATCGTCCAATGTTTGTCTTCTCGGTATTTTTTTCTAAAATTAGCTCTAGCAAGCATTTTTTTAATTAGCTCTAGCACAACTTCTAAATATTCAACAAAAAATAAGTGGTAAGAAAAAAATATATAACAAATAAGTGTCTGCATAGCCAATAAAATGTACTTTACCTGCATAATATTATTGTGTTTTAAAAAGAAAGTGTTACAACTTTGTAGCCTAAATAATCAGTCAAAAATATTGTTGGAGACGCCCCTCCATGGGATTAATGGACTATCTCATGACGTCACTTCCGGCATCGAGTACCGGTGCCCGGCAATCAGAGTTTGGCACGCGACCAAGCAGGTCGTGTGTCCACGCCCCACCGTGAGGAATGGTATTGCTCACCTCGCTTTGCCTGTAATATATGTGAATACATGTGTTTTCCTAAAAGTCCCGTGTTCCTTCGTTCTTATTACCATAACAAATATATAATTAAATTTAATTGTCAACAGGAATATAAAATCTCCCCCACCAAAAAAAAAAAAAAAAATACCCAAAAAACGAAAACAAACAAACAAACAAATACAGCATCATTAAAGACTTGATAATCTCTCAAAAATCGAACATTAAGTATTGGTAACCGTTCAAGGAAAACATTTTTTAGGACCGTTTGGGGGGGGGGTAGTGGCGTATCCGAACAAGGAAAGAGCAATATGTGTTTGATTACATTGTATGGTAGTTCCGTTTGCAGAAGGAAAGAGAAATGTGTGTTAAAATACCAATAATTCTGAAATCTGTTGTTAGAGCTCACCATAGCAAAATTTTAAGGATTTTAGTAAAGGGTTATATATATATATATATATATATATATATATATATATATATATATATATATATTATACTTGTGTATGTTTACATGTTAAATTGTTCCAAATAGGTTGTTAGTATCTATGTAACATTACATTAGAATAATGTTAAGGTTACCAGTAGTTAAATTTCTGTTTGTGAACGATCATCATGGTTGTATTCGTGTTTTAGTACGGAAGTGTTTTTTTTTTTATCTTCACAGCATCTGTTATTAATTTGTAAGGTGAAAGTATGCAATAGTTACGTTTGTAATGGGTTGCTAAATAATCACATGATTATTTCAGTTCAATTCAGTAAATGCATTAGTCCAAAAAAGTATAATGAATGTCCAAAGATGAAATGTATGAATATATATATATATATATATATATATATATATATATATATATAAAAGTAAGTGAACATTATTCATAAAATCGTAGCATAGATATTTTGTGCAAACATCGGCCTCCGCTTGTAGGCGATCAGCAAAGAACAAAAAGTTGATTATCATTTTTTAGGGCTTGAATGACGCCGGGTTATGGCGTATAAAAATACTAAACTAACTTTTAACCAATAATAATAATAATAATAATAATAAAGAGACGAAACGATGAACCATATAGTAAGTGAATGTAGCAAACTGGCCCAAAAGGAATACAAAAACAGACATGACCAAGTGGGGAGGGCGGTGCACTGGGAATTGTGCAAACGACTGCATTTTGAACGTACAGACAAATGGTACAAGCGTAAACCCGCAACAGCACTCGAAAACGAGAACCACAAATCCTAAGGGACATGGACATACAGACGGACAAACCCATCCAAGCAAGAAGACCAGATATCGTAATAATTAACAAGAAAGAAAAATCCTGTCAAATCGTAGACTTTGCTGTCCCAGCTGACCACAGGGTGAGTATGAAAGAAAAGGAGAAACAAAGCAAATACACAGAGCGACCAAAGAGTTAAAAGGGATTTGGATGATGAAGAAAATCAAAATAGTACCGATAATAGTAGGAGCACTAGGAACAATTCCGAAAAACTTCGAAAAAAGAATGGCAGAAATTGGAATCAGAGGAATAACTGCAAAAGTACAACGACTAACGATAATGAAAACGACTGAAATATTAAGGAAAACCCTTGAATGCGGAGGATAATACAAGAAGACATTATAACGAATAAGCATTACAGGGAATGAAGAACACCGAAGCTGCATATCTACAAGTTCTACACCCCCATCATGCATCCCCCACATTGTTTCATCACCGATCCCCCTAATAAAAAAGTGATACCAAAGAGCCGAGAAGGGTCAAGAAGGACTGAAAGACCGAGGAGCGAGCGCTAGCCAGACATCGGCTGGACAAGCGCAAAGAGAACTGGGACCTTGGGGAGGCTGAGTGCCACTCAATTCCAGTATAAACCAATGGCCACTACCAGCAAGAAATCAATGGTAAGCGGCTGCTGTGATGATGCAAATTTATTTGCAAATGCTATCGAAGGAGGTGAAGAGAGCTGGACGTCTGGGGAGACTTGTTGTCATTCAGCTTCCAGAGAACACCACAGGTTTCCAATCAGATCGTTTGTTGACTTGTGTGAAAGCTTCATGTGAGCCAATAATAATAATAATAATAATAATAATAATAATAATAATAATAATAATAAAACGAAAATAACAGTTGCCAAAAAAAATAAATAAATGAATAAAAACAGTAAAATGTATGAATTTATTATGGTAGACTGTTTTGATGAACACAAAGAAAGAAAGAAAAAAATGAACGAAGAAAGTACATTTTCTACTATGTTTCTGTTTTAGTCTCAGTAGTGAATTCGTTCGCTGTTGTTATATGTTGTTATATGCTGGAAATAAAATGTCTAATGACTGTAATTGATGCCGTGCGAATGAATATTTTTCATAGAGACGCCATATTGTAATATTGTACTTGTATAGTTTTCGTTTGAATGATCTAATTCTGAAATAAAAGAAAAGCGAACAATCAATCAGAGGCAGCGGACTTTCACGAGGGAAACGTCATTATTTAATGATCCTAATACGGGAAAGTTAATGGTCTATCTGTGTTTGTTTGAGCCAGTTAAGTGCGGTGTAAACGTAGAATCTGTGGAACATTTAGATTTCCTTTGATGTCGATGGTGGCGATGGTAGGACTAAATATATAGAGGGGAAAATAGGTACCCCTTCCTCTATAAATGGTGCGATTGTGATAGTGTTTCTCCTATGATGGAATATAATATTGCATAACGATTGCATATGTCTGCAAAGGTGTCCGAAAGCTACATAAGATAGTGGCTAATAGAATTACTGTATTGAATTTGTATGTGGCATCTGTTGTTGCAAACCTACAATACTTTGGTCCAGAGGGGAATTTCTGCAGTCATTTTATTATATAGGAGGATGGAGATATAAATATAATATAACATAATATATATACAATTTATAAAACTCACTATGTCTGTCTGTATCCATATTTTCAGTCTATCGCTACCGAAACTAAAAGTTACAGAGCGGCACTGGGAGCCTCAAATGATTGGATTCTTTTATGGACCGTTCTTTTATGGGTCTTTACCCAGTTAAAATAGTTTTTTAGGGGTCAAAAATGAGCCAAAATTGAAAAAATCCCTATACATTTTGTACATTCATCATATTTATTTCATCAATTTATATGCGCGTCATCTTAGTACAGTGGTAACGTCAACAGCTCCGAATGTTTTATATTAAATCCGATCCTGCATTTTGCTAATTCCTACCCTCTGATGAGAAGGAAAGTATTTCTTCGAAACTCCGCGGACTAAGGACTATCCACTTATCAAGTGTTTCCTTTTCAGATTAAATATGTTTTTAACTCTTTTTCAAAGTGTTTTTTAACATGTTTTATTAATTGTTTGCTCGTATATATATAAATATATATATATATATATATATATATATATATATATATATATATATATACCGTCTAATATATATATATATACCGTCTAATATATATATATATATATATATATCGTATAGGGATATATATATATATATATATATACCGTCTAATATATATATATATATATATATATATATATATATATATATATATACCGTCTAATATATATAAATATATATAGTGTTATAATGGAATAATTCCAGGAGGAAATCCGGGTATGAGAGCTCAATGTGGTAAACAGAGCAATAACATAAAAATATAACACGGAAATTACATAATTGTCGATGCAATGATTTATTTCAACCTTATGGTATTTTCAAGCATCTAAACTAGACAATTACATTTTTGATACTGAAATAAATAAAGAAAAAGAATCGGGCCCCGACCGTCAAAAACCAGAGGGGGTGGTAGTAGCAATCCACTTAATAAATTTTATAGAGAGAGTGGGAATTAAGTTAGTAGGGGAGGGATTTTTTTAAAAAACAACAAGAACATTATGACACTTAACGACTGTCCGGTAACCCAACGTAACAACACACACACACACACACACACACACACACACACACACACACACACACACACACACACACCTAAATATGCACGTTCTTACCCGTAAATGACTTGACACGCGTTTACTAACCTAGGAAGAAGAGGGAATACTGACAATCGGCTACGCGTAAGGGAAAGAGAAGAAGAAAGAAAAAAGAAGGAAGAGAGTGACCATCCGCTGCGTGTCATATGGTTTAATTTAGTCTAGACTCTCAGAGAAAGAGAAGGGAAAGGATAGAAAATGAAGATTATACGCGCGTCATGGAGTTAATTTAGTCATGGAAAATAAGTCTATTAAAAGATATATAAAAAAAGTTATATACAAAGTTTTAAAACTATCTGTATGTTTTCATGTTAAAATTATTTTGAAATGAATATTATCTTATAATACGTTTCAATTTTCTATATTGTATTTGTAATATATTACTATGAATTCAAAAAATTGATTCTTATGTAGTTAATATTTTATGTATTTTTATGTAATTAATTTTATTGGTGATTATAGCGGTCGTTGTTATTTTGCTCACTAATATTTCACTTCCTAATTGATTAAGATGCAGAAAATTGCATTATTAGTCGCCCCCAATTCCATAGGACGTATTTAGTTTCGGTTAATATATACTTTTATTCATTCCGTACACAAAAGTACTTTCATGCACGCATAAAGAAATAAAGAAATAAAATAGTTATTATTTTAAAGTTTTGTGTAAATTTATATTAAATCTAATAATGTCTAGTGGTAGTATTTGATCTTTTCGACTTATATCAGTTTAATAACTAATGTATTATCTGCAGAAAATTTTTTTTCTTAATGCTATCTCATTTATTTATAAGTAATTTGGATAAACAGGTACTTCGGAATACGTACACCCAACTTAAATTTCGGACAACAAATATCATCAAGTCGTTATAACCGAGTTTATACCGGACAGCACTATAATTGCCAGTGGGGTGGGGTGGGAGGGTTTATCGTAAATAATCTAGTGGTATTAAATTCGGTCTCTTCACCGTTATAGAATTATCTGTTCGTCGGATCTGGAGTTATTGGTTATTTTAAATTTACATTTATGTCTGCATCTGGTCATCAGTTCATCTCGTTTATTTAAGAGATTATTGTGTTCGTACTTCAGGATTCTTATTTTTTCCTCGAGGCATAAACTGCATCTCTGCATAAAGCCGTTTGGAACATCCGAATAACATAGGATTGACCATGAAACCACTGGGGATCGGTTCTCATTTTTTAATAACTACCATTGTTTAGCTAACTCAGTTTTGTTCTTAAGTTCTGGGTTATTGAAAGAATGTTTATGATCATAAAAACGCTGTTTCCAGTTTCCGGCGGGGATACCGAAGTAAACTTTTTTGTCCCTGTTATTATCTTCTGGGTGGATCGTGGCCTTATAAACCACGCACTCAACTTTAAAATTACCGTCCAGTGGGCAGTTATTTTTCACTTGGCAGTTACATTTGTCTACTGTAACCTTATTTTTATTGTAGTTGTTTAATATTTTACTATTATGAGTGCTAATTATTCTGTCCATGTTTTTAGCGCACGAGTAACTTATTTTAATGGGTTTTCTATTAAATATCTTCCTAAGTGGATTATTTATGGTAAAATGCTTATCTATAAGGTTGAAGAATACTTTACCTATGTTTATGTGTGATAGTCGGCAGTACGTATATATATATATATATATATATATATATATATATATATATATATATATATATATATAATAAATTCCACAGCCAAACAACGTCGCAGCCCACAAGAGCCATGACAGTCAAAGAACCGGAAGTCCAAGACTCGAGTTTCGCCCTCATTTGGGCGCATCAGTTAGACACATCCGAACTAAGGATTCGAAACCCGAGCCTCTTGCATGCAAGGCAAGCACTCTACCAACTGTTTGGCTGTGGAATTTATTATATACAATCTCTCACATTCTGAAAATCATATATATATATATATATATATATATATATATATATATATATATATATACCGTCTAATATATATATATATATATATATATATATATATACCGTCTAATATATATATATATATATATATATATATATATATATATATACCGTCTAATATATATATATATATATATATACCGTCTAATATATATATATATATCGTATAGGGATATATATATATATATATATATATATATATATATACCGTCTAATATATATATATATATACCGTCTATTATATATATATATATTAGACGGTATGTATATATATATATATATATATATATATATACCGTCTAATATATATATATATATATACCGTCTAATATATATATATATATATATATATATATATATATATATATATATATATATATTAGACAGTATACAAAGAAATTAGGATTGATAGCTTATATTTTTATTTTTCTTTCTGCTAAAAGAAATCGTATGTCCTGGATGGCTGAGATCTTTGTTTATAGTTTAACACATTTTTCTAAGTTCATTGATTTATTTGTGAGCCTAGTAACTTGTGCTTCACACCTTTGTTTTTAACGAGCCTGGTTCTATCCCCTCCCACATTGTATCTTATTAGATCTACTTTGATAACTGTTTATTTCTTCTCTCTTTTATCCTCTTTGAGATAGATAGATAGATAGAGAGATAGAGAGAGAGAGAGAGAGAGAGAGGGAGAGAGATAGAGAGAGAGAGATAGGGGGAGAGAGATAGAGAGGGAGAGAGAGAGAGAGAGAGAGAGAGAGAGAGAGACTTAGCTGTCGTACAAAGCTAAAACTCTGTAATAACATCTTTGTATAGATACTCCCTCAGACATTTGTCTAAAAGAAAAAAAATCAAAAATAGTCCTATGGCGATGGAAAAGCTGTGACACGTGTAGGCCTGAAAGGCTGGAAGCATATAATAACTGGTCTGCCATTATTGTATGTATGTATGTATGTATGTATGTATGTATGTATGTATGTATGTATGTATGTTATCCGCAGACGAATTCAGAAGGCATCTGTAGCTTTTGGAAGCTTGGAGAAGAGAGTGTGGTATGATCGTGGCATCACAGATAGGACTAAGATCTGCGTTTACAAGACCTGTGTGCTAACCACACTGTTGCATTCATCGGAGACATGGACATTGCATCAAAGGCATATAAAATGGCTGTAACGATTTCACCAAAAATGCTTGAGACATATTTTAAACATCAAGTGGCAAACACAAGTACCCGATACTGAAGGCCTTGCTCTAGTGTTGTAATCAGATTTCACATGCGTTGGGTGGGCCAACTGGTTCGAATGAAAGATTGTAGGTTGCCAAAACAAATTTTTTACGGGGAGCTGGAAAATAGCAAGCGCCCTCAACAAAAGCCTAGGAAGAGGTTCAGGGACTCTACAAAGAATAATTTGAAAGTCTTACAAATCGACATCGACACATGGGAAGAACTTACTCAGCAAAGGTCGAAGTGGCGAAAGCTTGTACGTGAAAGTTGGGATGCTCTAGAGAAAAGAAAGCAGACCCACAGCAATCTGAAGCAAGAACTTCACAAAGGTTTAATTAATAGTCTTAACCATGACACACAGAGCTGGAAATGCGACATTTGTGAACGAGTGCTTTTGTCAAAAGCTAGCTACGTCAACCACCTTAAGTCGCACAAAACTCCTGTTTAGGTCAACTTTGCACCTATTAGTCCGAATCAAACGATCTGTTTAACATGCAGCAAAGTTTGCAAGTCTACTGTTGGTTTGAGAAGAAATATGATCGTTCATAGGAATACTCTTCAACCTCCAGAGGAAGTCAACTCAGTGGAAATTGCTCAATTTGTATGTCACATCTGCTTCAAGATGGGCAAATCTGCGGCGGGAGTGCAGAGTCACCTGAGATGGCATGGACGACAAGATTGGGAGAACTCAATATGACGGCGATCATCTGGAAAGATGCGGCAATCATCATGTATGTATGTATGTATGTATGTATGTATATATGTATGTATGTATGTATGTATGTATGTATGTATGTATGTATGTATATGTGCTGGTATACCTACTACCTCAGGGAGATGAACGCCTCTGCCTTGCATAGTTTCAGGTCACCCTTGGGCAAGGTGTAGTACCTGTTAACCTCCCTCTCAAGTTCTGGAGGGTTACTATATTGTGAGAACTAGGGATATATATATATATATATATATATATATAAATATGCATGTTTGCTTGCTTATGTGTATGTGTGTGTATAATGTCCAGCTGCCGGAGAGGTTAAACTCCGTGATAATAAAACATGCACACTATGCCATTGCTCAGTCATCTCACTATTTCAGTTTGTCACTGTGCAACCAGTGGTAGGGTGCGAGAGAGTACAATATGTCTAGCAGAAGCATGTTGTGTCGCGATCGTTATGTGCAGATATCTTTCGAAGAAAAAAAAAGTAAAAGTCCTATAGCGATAGGTGAGTAGCGACGTGCACAGGCTTAGCGGGCTGGAAGTGCATCGCTGCAAATCTGCACATAGTCGGCCAGTGATTTATCTAACATTGTCGACTAAATCGCTTACAGGGTGGAAGCAACTTCGATGGATGATCTGGCGGCTGAGCAGCCTTTTCTAGGAATACACTGCTCACCCATGAATTTGGGAAGGGTCTAGAAAAGGTGACCTAAAATTGTCTATCCTTTTATTAGCTAGTCGGCTTCCTGCGATCGGCGGCTGTTCTATATGTGCAGGAGAAACAAGATAAAGTTGAAGAAAAATAATAAACAAGGAAAATCAAAATTTTATCACGAGAAAAATAACCTAACTGTTGCTACGTAGAATGTGAGAACTTTGCTAGATGTCCTGGATAGTGAAAGACCTGAGCGTAGGACAGCTATTGTTGCAAGAGAACTCGCTAGGTACAGCATAGGCATTGCGGCATTGTCTGAAACACGATTGAGTGGTGAGGATTAATTGGTGGAAGTGGGCTCGGGATACACCTTTTTTTGGAAAGGAAAACCATCGGGGCTGAGACGAGAAGGTGGAATTGACTTTGCAGTGTGTTTTGATTTGGTGAAGAGGATTGAACAGCCAATCTGTGTAAGTGACAGAATTATGATGATGCGCTTCCCTCTTGCACACAGTAGGTATATGACGATTTCATCTGTGTATGCCCCTACCATGAGTCATGATGAAGACACCATCACGGCTTTTTACCGAGATCTCAGTCGTACCATTTCCTCTATTCCTTTATCTGAGAAGATCTTACTCATGGGTGATCTAAATGGAAGGGTTGGCAAGGATCCTCACATCTGGGACTTACTCGGCCGGTTTGGTGTAGGTAGGGTCAACAGTAAGGGTCTGAATCTTCTCCATCTATGCACTCAGTTTGGCCTTGCTATCTGTAACACTTTCTTCAGCCACAAAGAGGTCCATAGGTTTACCTGGACCCATCCTCGTTCAAAACAAGTTCACTTGATTGATTACATTATTTCCAGGAAGGCAGATTTGCGGGACGTCTGTAGTGTACGTGTTATGTGTGGAGCTGAATGCGGCACAGATCACTTTTTGGTACGCGGGAAGTTGAAAATCTGTATAAGGAGGAAGTGTAGGTTGGGTGGTGTTGGGATTCCCAGGCTGGTTGATGTGTCCAGACTGGATGATCCAAGCGTACGTGAAAGGCTTCGATCCGTAATTAATTCGGCTGATTTTGATGGGTCGTGGACGCATTTTAAAAATACAATCTATGAAATAAGTGTAGATGTTCTTGGCTTCCGCAAATCTAAACATCAGGATTGGTTTGATGATAATGATTCTGAAATTACTCAACTCTTAAGTGCTAAAAATGAGTTGCCCCATAAAATGTTGTCTGCCTCTCATGGAGGTCGAGAGTCCCTCCAACAGTCACTTAAAGCAAACAATGGTATTCTCCAAAAGCGACTCCGCCAAATGAAGAATCAGTGGTGGGCTAAACTCGCCAAACAAATCCAGATGGCTTTTGATTGTAAAGACCTCAAACGCATGTACCATTTGCTTAAAAAAGCTTTTGGTCCCCAAACACTATCTACATCTCCCCTACTCTCAAGTGATGGAATTGCCCTTATAAAGGATCCTAACAAGATTCTCCTTCGTTGGACCGAGCATTATTCTGATCTCTTTGACAACCCCTCTAATGTTGATGAGGGCGCCATCAATGAATTTTTATCACAACAGAAGCTTATCCATGAAATGTCTGTGTTCCCACCTGAGAATGAAATTAGAGATGCATTCAGGAAGTAAACGTTGGGAGGGCTCCAGGGCTTGATGATATTCCTGTGGAAGTCCTCTTGCATGGGGGTGATAAACTTGTTCATGAAATTCTTCATTTTATCACTGATGTCTGGAAGGGTGTTCCCGTCCATCAGGATTGGGTTGATGCAATTCTTATATCACTGTACAAGGGAAAGGGGCGCAGGACCGACTGTGGAAGTTATCGTGGGATAAGTTTGTTGGAAGTAGTTGGCAAAGTATTTTCCAGAGTTCTACTCAATAGATTGTTAAAGTATATTTGTCCATCCGTCATTCCAGACAGCCAAAGTGACTTTCGTCCGGGCAGAGGAACCACGGACATGATCTGCTGTGCTCGGCAGTTGCAGGAGAAATGTACTGAACACTGCGTTCCACTTTATCAGGTTTTTGTTGATGTGACTAAGGCTTTTGATACGGTGAACAGAAGTGCCCTATGGATAATTCTGGAAAAGTTGGGATGCCCACCTCAATTTCTACGATTACTCAGGGAGCTCCACACTAATATGAAGGCTCGCCTGAACTTCAACGGATGTCTGTCGGAACCCATCTCGGTTGACAATGGTGTGAAGCAGGGTGATATCCTAGCACCTACACTTTTTTCAATTTATTTTGCAACTATGTTATCGTATGCCTTTAGGGAATGTTCTCTAGGTGTTTATTTGCGTTTCAGAACCACTGGTAGGGTCTTTGATCTTCGTCGTTTTCATGCTTCTACAAGGACCTTTCAGCACCTGGTTCGTGAATTGCTTTATGTGGATGACACCGATCTCGTGGCCCATGGTGAGAGGGATATGCAGGGTATTATGGATCTGTTTTCGGGGGCATGTGCGTCTTTTGGCCTTACTATTAGTCTTAAGAAGACTAAGGTCATGTTCACACCTCCACCCGGTAGTTTGTATGTGGAACCAACTATTTTTGTCAACAACCAGAGACTTGCCGTGCTTGACACATTTGTGTATTTGGGTAGTACTCTCGCCAGAGATGGAACCCTGGATGCTGAGGTCAACTATAGGATACAGCGTGCCACTAAGGCTTTTGGTGGCTTAGGGAAGCGAGTATGGTCTGACAAGGGTATAACTATTCATACAAAGATCAGTGTCTCTCAATCTTGTATTTTACCATCCCTGCTTTACGCTTCTGAGGCCTGGACAACTTATGGTAGACACATAAAAGTCACAGAGAGAGTGCACCAGAAATCACTGAGACATTTTGGGCATCAGGTGGAGCACTTTTATACCTGATATGGATGTTCTCATGCGGGCTAACGTACCTTGTATCGAGAAGTTGATTATACGCAACCAGATGAGGTGGGCTGGACATCTGACAAGGATGGACGACGATAGATTGCCAAAGCGCCTGTTCTATGGTGAAATTACTCAAGGAAAGCGTCCACAACATAAACCGAGGAAACGCTTTAAGGATAACATCAAAGATAATCTTAAAGATCTTGGTATTGACGTGTTCAGTTGGGAAAGTGCTTTCAATGATCGTAAAATGTGTCGCTCATTGGTCTATCATGGCTGTGATAGTTTTCAGAAGAAAATATATGAGCGTGCAAAAATGAAGCGTGATATCCGGAAGAAAAATCTGTCAGATATATCAGGTCTGTCGGAGGATTTTATGCAGAACCACACCTGTGATTTATGCGGTAAATGACTTTATCCAGAGCTGGCCTAGCTAGCCACAAGCGTTCACATGGAGATCAATCTTTCTTTGATGGGGAAAACATTTCAGGGCACAGATTTTCTGTTTGCTCTGTGGTCTGTAAATCGAGTGGTGGCCTGAAGCGTCATATGAGCCTCCACAGTAGAGCAGCACCAATTGGCATCCCTCAATCTCAGCTTAAGTGTGACCTTTGCAACAGACTGTGTAAGAGCAGGGCTGGTCTGAAGAGCCACCTTCGTTCCCACAGAAAATAGGAATTGATGCATCTTGATCGCATCTCCACATGTATGTGTGTATGAGTTGTACATATGTGTATATAAAAAAGAAAAAGAAAAAAGGTATTTCAAAAATACAAGAAAATGAATGAGTAATCAACAATTAAGCAAAGGAAAGATTGTCTTCTTCTGTCAAGAAGTGACAATCACCAAATGTGTGTGCATATATATGTGTGTGCAGATTTATATATGTACATGTGTATATATATGTCTGTATATATGTAAGTGTGCATATATGTTTATGTGCGTATGTATGCGTATATGTATATATATGTTTATGTGTGTATGCATGTATACATGTATATATATGTTTGTGTGTATGTATGCATATGCCTGTGTATATGTGTATGTATATGTAGGTGTATGTGCTTATATATATGTGTACGCATATGTATGTGTATATGTGTATGGATGTGTATATATATGTATGCATGTTTGTATGTATATGTATTTATGCATGTGCATGTATTGTGTATGTATGTATATATGCATGTATATATATGTGTATATGTGTGTATGTGTATGTATATATGTATGTATATATGTGTATGTATATATGTATGTATATATATGTACACGCACGTGTATATTTGTGTGTGTGTATATGTGTATTGGGGTAGAGAGGGCTCCCGTAAGCCGTGGTGAAGGCAACCTTTCTAGGAGAAGCAAATCTCTGATTTAAAAAACCATAAAGCGGAAGACCAGTACCCGCATTAAGCTGGTCTGCAGTTTAATTTGTTGCTGGCTATCTTACTCTTGCTTGTTGCTGGATCTCAACATTTTGAACCGAGAGAGAGACTTAGCTGTCGTACAAAGCTAAGACTCTGTAATATCATATTTGTATAGATACTCCCTCAGACATTTGGGCTCATGGATTTTAGATGTCTGAGAGAGTGGCACTCGTCTGACAAGACGTTGCAATCATCATCATCATCACATATATATGCATGCGTATATGTGTATATGTGTATGTATATGTATATATGTATGTTTTTTTACATAAGCATCACCACTTATTAAGGCCAATAGGCCACTCGAGGATAAGGGTTAAAGAGTGTACAGTAGAAATTGGACAATATAGTAATCGTTAGTAATGGAGATTCTGTAAATTTGTTAACTTATATGGAACGGCTTATCAAAAACTTGTTTACATTAGACTTGAAGACAACCATATTGTAGTCAGCTGGAAAACAGGAAAACAGAAGACAATTTCATAGGCGTGCAGTTCTAAGAAAGAAGCTTTGCTCATGGAATCTACGTTTAGGTTTAGGCACAGATAAAGAGTGGGGGAAATTATTGATAGTGTTTTCTGCTAGACGGGTGTAAAAGTTTGACGAGGGGGGGACCATAGATTGGGGCTCAGTGTATGTATATATATGTATGTATACCAATGACCGTCTTCAGTATCATGTCTGATTGAGAGTGTGCAAGTCGCTAGCAGGACTAAAAAAGCCATTTTTAGGCACATGGACTTTCAGTGACTGAGGGAGTGGACTAGTCTTAAAAGACATTGCAATCATGTATGTATGTATGTATGTATGTATGTATGTATGTATGTATGTATGTATGTATGTATGTATGTCTAAAACTTTCGACAGAGGCGACGGATTGTCACGAGATTGGTATCGTTTTTAAGTTCGACCTTTCGGACGACAAATATCGAAGAATTAGCCAAAAACATTAATTCTTTCACCCTCAACTTGACATTTTTCTACCGGGAGGGGGCAATGACGGGAGACCTACTAGTAATTTATATATATATATATATATATATATATATATATATATATATATATATATATATATATGATTCAACTGTGGACAGTCCACAGGGTTTTATAATTATCAAGATAAAATTTGAGACATTTTTTTTTTATGTCTCCTTTAAAACTGGCAAAGAACAAATTGTCTTTTGCCGAAGTTTGTATGATGCTTATAGAAGTCGGCACACAAAACTAAGATAAAAGGAAAAATATACGTATTAAATATAGAAAATGCATTGAAAAAATTAATTGTTCTTTGCGACTTGAAATAAGACTAACTATAAAATCTCTATTTAACGTCGGGAACAGACGACTCCCCTGACTCGTTCAGCTACAAAAGAAATGATTTTTTGGGGGATGTTGGTTGTTCAGTGATCACATTAAAACGGAGGGAGCACCGTTTATCGACGGTTTCTCTCATCAAAATTAAAATGAAAACACAAAGGATTTTTGTATCCATCTCGTCTATATTAAGTGTTTGTTGATTGGTCAAGGAAGGCAAACGTCCGTATGTATGTCTTGAAATCTTGTAAAGCACTAAACAAACACCTATAAAGTTGGTATTTATTTTTTAAAATTGACGTACATCTGGAAAAATGATATCTAAAATTAAGAAAAAAAATAGAAAAGATTCATTCTTTGGGGAGGGGTGTCGAATGACGATTTATATCATTTAAGATTATCATGAAGTAAAAACAATTTTTCATGTTATTGTATATAGGGAAGTGACTCTTTTTCACATTTATTTTTCTGACTCTAATTGTGTGCGCGTGTGTGTGCTTATACATGTGCGTGTAGAGAGAAAGGAATGGACTGACGGAAGAAGAAAGAGAAGGCGGTAAGGGTGAAAAAGGGGAAGGGAAAAAGAGAGAGGGATGAAAGTTACATTACACTTTTGCCCCAAGCAATGCTGGGTAGCACTGCGAGTTATCAATAAAGGCAATACTTATAAAGGAAAACGAAATTGTAGTGCCGGTCCTGGCTACAGGTAGTGTGTTTTGGCGATAGTACGTCTTTGAAAAGTGCAAAGACGAGCGCTAAAGATTAACATACATGTAGTTAAATTTCCTGAATGAAAAAAGATGGATAAAAGCATGAATGTTATGAATGGGTCACCAATTAGCAAGAGCTAACTCAGCAATAAGAATTTTCGGAATGAGATGAATTAAGGAACAAAATATATTCATATCAATAATTTTACAGAAATGTAAATATTCTTTGAAAAACTCAAGTTTGTTAAGAAGTTTTAAAGTTCTTGAATAAGAAGTAGATAAAAACGTTAGAAAGATCACTTCAAAGTTCCGTTGTGTGTGTGTGTGTGTGTGCGCGTGCGCGTGCGCGTACGCGCGTGTGTGTATGAATTTACCTTCTGGATAGCTGTATTCACTGGACATAGAGCAGCAGGCTTCAAGGAAATTCCGCATGGTGCTTTCCAGTTTTCTAGGATGGGCGTTGTTGACATCGAGAGTCTGAGGCAGGCCTTTCGAGTCGCAGGTGTCCTCAGAAGAACTCTGAACTGCTCACCAAGCCATTGTTTTATAGGTTTCTTGAATTTCACACAGGATTGTTAATTATGGAGTTTAAAGCGGTTGTTATTGGCTGTAAATTATTTTCAGTTCACACATTTTAGTGAAAACCCAGCTTGGTATTGAAGTGATGAAGAGAGCGAATCTCAAAGTAGAGAAAGAACAAGAATAGCAATTAAAACTATTTCTCAACAAACTTTAGTCTTACAAAAATATTTTATGAAGGTCGTTCCAAAAGTAAAACCTTCTATTGTGTGTGTGTGAGCGCGCTCGCGTGTTTGTCCTATAGAGTTTACCTTCTGAATTGCACGTGTTCACTAAAGATCGAGCATCAGGCTGTTCATCAAACCGCTGTTTTATAGATTTGTAGAATTTCACACTAGATTACCACCTTCGCGTATATGTGTTACTTTTTTAAGGTTTGGAAATATTTCCATCAGTTGAAAATTCTTTGATTTAACACCTTTATGTTAAATGTTTGTAGCTTTAGGAAGTGACAAGGGGAGCAAATGGAAAAAGAAATACGACCAGAGAAAGAAAGAAGGTAAACAATCAGAACCATTTGCTTTTTAGCATTCATCCAAATCGCGTCTTGATGTAAAAATCCAAGGAAGATGTGGTAAGTCCAGAAGAAGAAAGAGTAAGCCGAACGAACAAAGAAAGAAAAGGAGAAGTTTATTATGACCATTCGTCTCGCACATCGATATCTATTTTACCATGAAATAAACCTGTTTGTGTGAGAAAAATATAATGAATGGAATCTTTGCATGATCTTGAAAAGCCATCATCTTCACAGTATTTTTAATTGTAACATAAATGTTTAAATTGTTGTGGGGAAAATAGAGAAGGCTTACCGCAAAAACGTGCCCAGGTCTGTCTGTTGTTCGGGTTGAGAAGGAAAAACGAAAAGATTCAAGATGGCGACCCTGGTCTTTTAATGTCCACGGTCTCGAACAGTTCTTGAAAAATCGCGTCTCACATGTGATTTTGAGGTGTGCCCGTGCCTCATAAAAGCAGATCGCTGGGGGTCAGTGGGCAGAAGTGTGCATAGCGAACTTTGCTGTGCGACTTGTCGGATTTCTTGATACAACCTGTGTAGAGTGAACTTTGTTGTTCGACTCGTCAGACCTTTCTGATTCAATTGTACATTATATTTTAAAGGGATCACCAAGGTTGACTAACGGTATGGATTGTTCATACCATTATGTTTTTTGGGGAAGATCGACTAACAATTGAATTTTTAAAAAACGTTGAGATTTTCCAAGAAGGTTGAACGGCAATTATTTGCAGACTTTCAAAGTTCAATTATCAATGAAGATTTTAAAAATTAAACATTAAGTAAATATTGTTCTATTTCTTCATTTAAGCTTTTCAGAGCATTTTTTTGTGTGTGTTTTATAAATTTCTACTACAAACAAGGGACGACAATTACGAAATTTATAAAAGTTTTGCAAAAATTTTAGTGATATGATTACTCCTCGAAAAGAAAACAAACCTATCTCATCTGCAGATAGGCACTTTTAAGTATACACTGACTAGTCGTTATTTCATCAAGTTGTCCGTCTGAGTAGTTCATTGGGGATAACTGAGACAATACCTGAATCAAAGTTTTTGGTAAAGACTACATACATTCTAGAAGATAGGCAGGGGAGGGGCTAGTTAGTCTTTGCCCTTTGGACGTCACAGAAGCAGTTTGGTATGTGTACCTTTCAGGGAGATATGAGCTTTAAGCTATGGGACTTGTCTTTTAATTGAGCCGAGCTAAAAATTTTCATTTTGCAAGTTTGTTGTTCAAGGGAAGAAGCAAGTATTGCTGTAACATGCAATAAAATAAATCTGTGATCTCTGAACGTATATACCATTCACTGGACAAAGCGGGGGAGGGCAGAGCGGTAGCTCTAGATATATCTAAGGCTTTTGACAGGATATGGCATGAGGGTCTCCTCAAGAAAATTAGATCATACGGTATCACTGGTAGAATACTTAACATAATTCAATCCTTCTTAGATAAGAGAAAAATCCAGGTTGTCCTCGACGGTCGTACATCTAAACAATATGATGTAAATGCGGGGGTGCCCCAGGGTTCTATCCTTGGACCTCTATTGTTCCTGATATTCATAAATGACCTCCCCGACAAAATTGCCTCTGAGATGGGTATATATGCTGATGATACTACACTCTATGGCAGGCACGACAGGAAGACGAATGAACACATTTCTAAAGAAATGGCAGAAACACGAGAGAAAGACCTCCAATCTGTGGTGGAATGGGGACAAAAGTGGTTGGTCGCATTCAATGCTGCCAAGACTAAACTAGTTTCATTCAATAATTACAAGAAACCCTCTCTACCACCAATAGCAATGGCCAGTGACTCCCTGTCTGAGAGTACATCTTTCAAACTCCTTGGCCTAACGTTCATAGGAAACATGAGTTGGAACAATTACATTGAAGGCATTGCCAGGACCGCTGCAAGAAAGGTGGGCTCTCTCTATCGTGCTAGAAAAGTACTAACACCCGAAAGTATCCTGTACCTCTATAAGACCACCATTCGCCACATCTGGGCTGGTGCATCTGCTACTAGTCTCTCGCTCCTTGACAAGGTTCAAAGGAGAGTCGCAAACCTGATAGGCCCTGAACTGGCATCTAAACTTCAGGCTCTGTCCCATCGACGAAATGTTGCATCCCTCTGCCTTTTCTACAAGTATTTTAGTGGTGAATGCTCTGACGAACTGCAATCACGTGTGCCCCCACGACGTGAGCACCCTCGACAAACCCGACAGGCTGCTAAATCCCACCCCCACACTGTAGAGATCCCTAGATTTAAAATATCTTTTTACTCCAATAGTTTCTTCCCCAGAACTGCTAGACTCTGGAATTTCATTCCAGGTCCCTGCTTCCCCAACAGTACTGACGTGCAGAAGTTCAAGTGTAACGTGAACCGACATCTTGCTGCCCAAATCCCTACATAATACCCCAGTAGTTGTTGCCCCTGATAGTAGCCCCCTACACCAAAGTGGCAATTTGCCTTGTTTGGGGTGAAAATGTAATAAAAAAAAAAAAAATAAATCTCTGTTAACTGTTTTAAAGATAGAGCTGTAGTTTTATTTGAAGTGAGAACTTTTCTGTTGATGTACCAAGATCAACCAATTGACACTATGACCAGTATCAGAATCGAACAACAACCTTGGACTGGCATAACAAGCAAACGATCACGGCCTATGGAGTAGACTCATACAGCGCATATTTATGGAACTCAAGGGAGCTAATTCATTGCTATAATGAACAAAATGAGATAATTTTAGAACAAAGGGGAGGTAACCACTTTGTATGCAATAGTTAATCCCATAAACATTCATGTTATTCATTAGGTTGACTACAATCGCTCCTTCCATTAATCATGCCAGCATTACAAATGTTATATAAAATCTGTTGAGGATAAACCTATCGAAATTGTTTAAAACTTTCCGAACAACACAATATTATTCTGATAAATATTAAAGAGAAAAATAATAATAAAATAAAAATTATAACAAAGCGATACCGATTGAAAGATAAATTTGTCACGCTACCCAATTGAAAAATGGTCTCAAGTCCACGGTCTGCTTTTCCTTTCTTCATGTACACTAATTATTAATTATAATTAATTTTTAAGAAGAATGTTTTACTTTTTAATTTTCATACGTTTAAAATCAGCGAAATTAGAAATTCTTAAGTTATTGCTTAATTAATTGACGTTAAACTAAGTTAAAGACGATTGTATTATTACAACGAAAGAAAAGGTTTATTGTGTATATGGGGCTATTAAATTATTTAAAATGGCATTTACATTCCTCTCTCTCTCTCTCTCTCTCTCTCTCTCTCTGTATATATATATATATATATATATATATATAATTTTTAATTTTTCTTTTATATGTGTATATGTACTGTGTGCATGTGTGTATATGCGCACTTATGCATATATATTTAAAACTGACGTGGCACCTTCTCATTGGCTATACCTCCTCCCCTCCTTCTTCCTTTTCATTTCCCCTTTTCCCCGTGTATGCTCATCACTTCCACTACACTGACAAAGACTGAAGGATCGGTCGAAAGTATGTACTTGTAAAAAAGTTAAAAATACTTCTTTTTTTTCATAATATTATTTTGTATTCCTGCGCCACAATTTTGGTTGCCCAAATTATGCTGACTTCTGTCTCCTCACTGTACTGTTATAAACTACTTTCCTCGCTCAAAATTAAATTATGGATGGTATATATATATATATATATATATATATATATATATATATATATATATATATATATATATAGTTATAAAATATATATGGCGATTAAGCTACACTGAATATTCCGTGTTTCATCCAGTGGAACGCGGAATATTCAGTGTAGCTTAATCGCCATATATATTTTATAACTTACTAACTAGCTCTACCTACGTATTGAGCACTTTTGAAGTAAATACTTAAAGTTTACGCATAAATCTATACTTTCGTATATTAATTTTATGTGAGTAAATTAAGTTGTTATATATATATATATATATATATATATATATTGTATTTATATATATATTATATTTATTTATTATTTTGAAAGTAGAAGTGTTGTAGAAGTGACCACAAATGAAGAAGGGGGTATGTCATCTATCGTTGTCGATGAAGACCACAAACATCACTGGTTTTGTGGGCTAAGATCAGAGTGTACTATCTGTTCGGATGTTACACTTAACCTTTCCTCATTCTATGAAACAGAAATCTTTATAAACTGGGTCAATTTTTTATTTTTGTTCTTATCCAGAGTGCCCTATTTTGTAGATCTTGATTTTCCCCACATTAAAAACCGATCTTGCCCTCCTGGGGAGGCAAGTAAATAGGAACATCACGAGTTTCTCAACTGATGATGCTGTGACTTGCGCTTGACTTAGTTTAAAGTGTGAGTAACTTGCATCTACCACACTCTCTCGTCCAGAAACACTTGGTCTTGATGGCAAGACGGTCAAGATGACCAAGCGTGATACTAGATGCAGGAGTTGTCTCCAATACATAAGGCGCCTAGCATTCCCAAAATGGTCACCCATCTGGTACTGCTGGCCAGCCTCATTTTTGCTTAACTTCGGAGGTTATGTAGCCAACAAATATATATATATATATATATATATATATATATATATATATATATATATATATATATATGTATGTATGTATGTATGTATCACTTCTGAAATGTATTAAACTCCTATAAAGTTGATTTTTCACTTAATCGTCAAAACAAACGTTAAAATACATGGAAATTTACAGGACTATATGAACTTCATTTAGTCCTGTAAAGGCTACCATAGTTTCTTCCAAGCTATCATTACGTTTTGGATTTTTAATTTCGCCACGCGAAATCTATAGAGTGAGATAAAAGATGGAATTATTTGAAATTTAGGTTCTTATGTTATAATATTTTTGTATACTCTTATAGCAAATCATCCTAAACCTACATTATTGATTCAAAAACCTTTTAAAAATATTTAAATATGTTTATCCATCGATACAAAAATGGTGGTGAGATGTTTTTTTTTTTGTTTTTTTTTTCAATTTAAAAATTACATTTCGGCGCTTCTACACTATTGGGACGAAATTTCACAAATCGTAATACAAAATTTCAGATGAAAACAATGGCATATACGCAGTCCTCATATTTTAAAAATGATTATATCTAAAAATTATGAAAATCGATAAAGTAGAAAATTATTTATTAAAAAAAAAAAGTAATTTTCCGTTTTGAGTTAAGCAAGATGGCGGCAATTTTTCATCTGCTAACACGATTAAAGTTGTTTTGTTTAATAATTCAGTAATATTCAGCTAATTTCGATTGCATAATTTCGAAGCTACCATTGTAATTTATTAGAATTGACAAAAAAAATCAGTTGAAACCATTGTTTTTATCTGAAAACTCCATTTATCGACTACAAATTCTCGTTCCAATTCTATAGAAGCGCCTAAAATTCTATTAAAAGTAGTAGAAAAAGTTTTATACTATTCTGCTTTTCACATGATAAAATTCAGGCCTTTCTCTTTCTGGAAAAAAGTTCTCAAGAATAATGAATTTTAATAGATTTTAATTCGTTTAAAATAAAAAGGATAACTCGGTTTTTCTTCTATTTTTGGGCGAGCCTAATAAAGAGGAAAACAAAATTAGATGATATCTACTCACAGTTTCGCGATTTTTGGTAAATCTAGATTACTTCCGCTTCCTCCCCTTCACACCTTTGTCATAGCGGCGGTCGATTTCGTGTGGAGCTACCGCAATCAAAGTAGTGTTACAATTCGAGCGATCATCTATCGCTAACAGAATGAAATTAGATGGCATTACAATAGATAAATGATACACTGAAAACCACTACTTAAAGCTATCTATTACAGGTAATTACGGCTCTGTCCAACGTTGAGTATCTGATTTAAGAGCGGGTTGTCGTCGTTTTCGGAAGATACGTGTGCTTACTAACATTGTTATGTTGTTTTAAAACAAACAAGTCTGCATTGAAATAATAATGAAAAAATTGTGCCTCTTCAGAATCTCTCTATATGAGAAGACAAAATCAAAATCTGTATAATATCCGTACCCGCGACGTATTCCAAAAATCATGTAAATCGATCAAGAGGTTTTATTTCTAAATAAAATGTTATGGCTAACCGAGGCGGATTGTCTCGCAACACTATTTTGAAAATAATCTCAAGAAAGAAAAGATAACTCAACATAATTCAATTTAAAAATAGAATTTAGAAAAATTTAGAGATTTTTGTTGTAATGCCTACGAATTCCCATTAATCGCTTAAAAGTGATTTTATTTATAAAAATAAAACTACTTGATTAATTTACGTGATTTTTGGAATATGCTATTTTCTTTCCGCAGCGTTCAAAGTTTTCTTTATTTTATTTCATTTTATAAATATAACTATTTTTAAGACAGAGAAGAGAGTTTTGTAATTAATCTATACTTTCACCTAACAATTCAATAAACAAAAGATACCATAAAAATTGAATTTAACTTGAAAATCCTATCTTAATTAGCAACGTCCGTATTCTGCATATATCCCTAAAATATAGTAAAACATATGCTTATGGTATCACTAACCCTAAGTCTGGGGATGATTGCCAGGCGGATTAGGGTAAGCTTTTTTGCCATCTTTTAAGCCTGAATTAGCGCAAAAAATCAACTGTCACTTTTGATTGACGAATTAAGTGAATGTAACGAACAAAACTTGCAAGCAGTTTCAGAAGTTTACAACTACGCAGGTCGATAGAGAATTAAATTGTAATGTGTTTGCGTAAAGTTTTTTGTTGTATATTTTACGTATTTTCGAGTTCTTAGTTGGTTAACTGCATCAATGCCCATAGTTCCCCCTTTATTGGTCTCCAAATCAAAAGGTGTTCCGGCAGAAAGATTTTTTCATAGCTTACAATTTAATATATTTAGTATGTCGACGTGATGTTGCTAGTCTCAGTCTTTTCTACAAATATTATGGCATGTGTTCCTCAGAATTGTTGATCTATTCTCTGCTTCCTTTGTTCCAGCTCGTTTGACTTGTTTGTCTCGAAGTCTCCACCAATTCGCCATTTTAATACCTCATTATAATACAGCTTCCCATTCCAGCAGTTTCTTTCCTAGGATTGCGAGGTTGTAGATTCTCTTCTTGCTTACTGTTTTCCGTCTACCTACAGCGTTGATGTTTTCAAGATTAAAGTCAATAGGCATCTCCTATCATTTTCATTTTTTGTTCTTGTTAGCTATTTACATCAAGTGGCTAAATGCCTAGTCTCAAGCGATTTCCATAAAAAAAAAAATCAGTGATAAATTAAGAAACACCTACACCTTATTTGTCTCATGTGAAGTTGGTATTCTAAGTTTAAGAAGTATATATACATGTGGAAAAAACTGCCACATCAAAAAAAAAAAAAAAAAGAAGAAAAGAATGACAAAATATATTCATACAAAATTAATTTTTTATTGACAACTTGTTAAGACACTGAAAAATAAAGAGTTCGTCGTATACGTGAAAATAAAGTTGTTTTGTCTACAAGGAGAATATGAATAGACACGTTCGTTTCGGCTGGCGCCATGTGTGTTTATGTTTGACAGTGTGTGTGAACGAGGAATAGTATTATATATGTTCATATATATTAGCGTGTGTTTTGTTAACAAGTGTGTGTCTGCATTAACTACATGCACATGAGTTCGTTTAGCAATGTGTATATACTGTTGTTATGTTTAGTTCATGTGTGCCCCTCATTGCACCTGTCGAAGGCTTTTGGCCCCAAAAAGCCTAGGTAGGATGTCTTGTATCACGACCTCCATAAGAAGAAAGCCTGGTTACTGAATTTGCTGACGTCAGAGTGTTTAACTGTGATTAATGCTAAGCAGATAACTATTATTACACACTACCCTTGGACATATGTTTAGTTGAAATGATTTCATTATTGATCTAGTTAATTGTTTGGTATTTAAAAAGGGTACTGATGGTTTTGTTTTCAAGCTGCAAGTCTGACAGTAATTTTGAAGGTAAAGCTATGAAACAAACTTCTTCACGATGGTTGAAAGAACTGTCTTCGTTTGAAAATCCTAAATAAGAAACAAATGTTTCCTTTTCCCTAAAAATGTGAATTGATTTTAGCATTTTCATAATACATAATTCAGTATTTAATCAGTTTTTTAATTAATTATCGTTTTTTATTTATTGATTAATTTATTTGTTAGATAAATCCATAATTGCAGCTTCATATATTCGTTACTGTAGTCCCTATTTACTTTGTCTTCCCACGAGAGCAGAGTTAGACACCAAGGTCGTTTTTTAATATGGAGAAAAGAACAAAAATTGAAAATTGTCTCAGTCGTGAAAGATTTCCCCTACCCGAAAACAAAAGATGAAAGTGTGGCATCAGAACAGATAGTATTATGTTGCTTCCCCACGCAAGTAAGGTCGTTTTTTAATGTGGGGGGAAACCAGCTTCCCTCCAAAAGGGGCACTATGAAGGTTTCTCCTACATTGACCAAGGACCAATTACTTAAGTGAAGCATCAGAACAGATACTAAACTTTGATCTCATTCATAACTGAAGTTATCAGATCAAAAAGATGTAAAAAAAATATACAAGTAAATATTACAAAAGGCAAGATACGTCACTCTTTTACTTAATATAGAAACAACACATACTTTTTATTTTTGAATCCTTTTTTTAAAATCTTTTTTTTAAATATTTAATGAAGTTTCAGTATAAATAGTGTTTTTCATTTCTCTCTTTTTCAATGTATTCTTTAAACCTTCTAATTAAAAAAAAATCCCATTAATTATCGCCGATCTGATTGTTCGACAGGCCTTGCTTGCTTGTACCACGTCCATGATGTCACTTTTCAGTGAACAGGCCTTCTTGTTGCGAAGGTCGAGCTTGTATGCGCGTATGTTATCTCTGAAAGAAAACAAGATAAAGAAAGAAAACTGTGTTGGGGTTTATAGCACGTGCGAACCAGCAGAAATTGCTGTTTTTTTTTTTTATTATTACTTTTTCTAAATACGAGAGGCGTTCCAAAAGTAATTTCTACTTTTAAAAAAATTATTTCTGAATCAATCAGAGAGGATTGCAAATTGGATTGTTATGATAATTGATTATTGCATTCATGACCTGAAAGTTTTATTTTTCTGTTGTAGATATTGACGGTGCGTGACTCTAAGAAAGCAAGCCTGATATGAACGTTTGTCAGAATTAGAAATGTATTATTGAATTCCTGACAAAAGTGCACCGAGAATAAATTCTGGAACACAAAAGGTTGCTCATTTTAATGGCACAACTCCCGTCTTCGTAGCTCTTCAAAGTTTTGATTAAAAAAATAGGAGACTTTACGTTTAGACTACCTTCATAAACAAAATAACGTTTGCTGTCGTTACTACTTCCAGCATACACACGCTGTATCGTTTGTAAAAGAAATAGTTTCCCATAATAAAAAATAAAAGTCTATATTTTAATATTGCGATTCGATGTTAATGAGAAATATAACTGTGGAAGATAATTTTGGCAATGCACAATCACGTTGACACACCAGTTCTCGCCAGATCACCGAAGTTAAGTAATGTTGAGTCTGGCCAGTACCAGATGGGTGACCATTTTGGAACGTTAGGCGCCGTATGTACCTTCTGGGAAGATTGGGCGTGGGGCCAGACCCCTCACCCCGAAAAAAGAACTTCTCGCTACAAAAGCATCTACAAAGTTGTGGATGGTCTATACGCCTCAAGATTATCATCCCTTCATCTATGGATGGATGGATGATAATCTTGCGATCATAAAACAGTTTTCCACTTTTTTTTTTTACACGGTGTTACTATCGGCGTCTCTCACTCCCAAGTATTAGTAAGTAGACTGGAAAGAGAAAAATAAACAACAAAATAAAAAGAGGGCATGGGTTTATCAGCAGAACAATGGATCGGAATTATATATATATTTTTTATTTATTTTTAAAATTGGTTTAGAATCTTTTGAGATGAGGCCTTCGGTGTCTGTGGCGCAGTGGATAAAGACATTAAGTTTCTACGGTTTCAGGTGAGCATGGTCTGAAGATAGCGGTTTCAATCTTACCCAAAGCAGGCCAGAGGATCAGTTGGCAAAAAACAAACAAACAAAAAAAACAACAAAAAACAAAAAAAAAAAAACGTGGTGAGGCAACAACTATAAACGGCAGTACTTACTAGGAATACAGTTACAAGATTTAGCATTCCTATCCCGCCACTGTTAACCACCTGAAGAAGGCCACTGATGAGTTAGCCGAAACGTGGTGCGACAACAATAACTATGAAGAGTTCGCAATAAAATGAATATACAATGGATCGGAAGTTGTTCACCAATGCACACAAAAGAAAGCTGAAATAGGATTGTTAATCAAGGTGTGGCAATAACCGGAACAAAAAGGTAAATATATTTTAAAGTTAGTTTTAGGTGTAGGCGTGGATTTTGCAACAGTTTTACGACGGTTGGGAGCGGTTTTGGCTTTTGTGACAGTTCACGACAGTCCAGTTGAGGACAGTTGCCAGTTTTGTAGACAGTAGAAGCCAGATCATAACTTTGACCAGGTCGGGACTGCTTTGGAAGATCGACACGAGCGGACATCAACTGACAAACTCGGCATGGACAGAAAAACGAAGATATGGACGTTAGCGCTTACAAGGTAGTTATCTCACGATGGTGTCACACACACAACCAATATTTATAGAATGTACAGGAGTTTTTGTTTTTATTTTATTAGCACTTCTACATTACACGGACGGCGATATTGTTAGGGGTGATAAATTCAATTTCTTCTTGGTCAAATAACACGGCAAATAAATAACAAACAAGATTTTCTTCCGAACACAAAAATATTTGAAAACCAAAACATTTATTGGATAAAAATGTATCAATATATAATTGTAAAAACATTTATTAAAAAGTCTGCGTAAGAAAATATAATTTTAATAAAACAATTTTTGAATTAAAGCAACATTGGATTTTTTCCCGAAACATTTTTTAAATTAACGTATAATTGGATTTTTAAGAATAATTTAATAATTAAAATAAAATATTTTTCGAATTAAACCAACATTGGATCTTTTTCCCGAAACATTTTTTGAATTACAATAAAATTGTCATTGTAACAAAATATAGTTTTAATTTTTTGTGTCGAGAATCGCCACCTGGTGACAGTTTAGTGAAACACAATAAAAAATGGCGCCGTCCATATAATGCAGAAATGCTATTTTATTTTTTATACTTGAACCTTTGCCCCCCCCGGCAGCAGCCAATATGAGAGATAACAACACGGCCAGAAGAGAAGACGAAGGAGAAAACCACGGAAACAGGCTTGTTGGTTGGTTGGTTGTTTTACGGCATATCAACCCTTTTCAGGTTATTTAATGCCGAATCCAGTGATTTTAAAGAACAATTTTTTAATAGAATATATATTTTTTCAAGTTGTTTCTATTTAACCCATAGTTGGGACCCTAACAGGTACTACCACTCCGGGTCAGAGTAGACCTGGGAGCAATGGCAATTAAAGGGTGGCTCCACACTCCCCAAAGCCCACAAGCTGGGGCCTCACCATCGGATATAGTTTAAGGTCATATCCAGGGCCCACAGAAACAGGCGGTAATGTTGTCGACAACACAGTCATCTGGATTATTTATTGTACATTGCAAGATATTTCAAGCTATACCGATTTGGCATTGAAGAGTAGACAAGGCAGTGCACATCGTATGATCCTCCTTTCCAACTTAGCAGATGGATCTATCTTATAGCTTCATCTGGCCGTAGCAACCTGTGATTTACCCATTTCTGTTCTCAGTTCTGTCCGTCACTCTATGGTGCTTCTGAACAAAGAGAGGGAGTTTTATAACGGAGGATGCCCATGTAAGTTGTAGGAGGGTCATTCTGTAGCCCTCTAGTCTACTGTATGGTTTGGTCCTAAGATGTTGTTTGGGCTCAACACGGCCGTGAAAGCTTCTCCTTGACGTTGGATCGTTGAAGGAGATTGTGTTCATCACAGTAGCTCATGTAATCTCTGCTGGTAACTTCTTCTTCTTCTTCTTCTTCTTCTTCTTCTTCTTCTTCTACTACTACTACTACTACTACTACTACTACTACTACTACTACTACTACTACTACTACTTATTCTTTTTCCCATCATCTTTTTCTTCTTATTATTCTGGTTCTTCTTAATCTTATTTTAACTTTACTCCCTTTTCCTTCTTCTCCTCCCCCTCTTCTTCTTCTTCTTCTTCTTCTTCTTCTTCTTATTATTATTATTATTATTATTATATATCTCCCCCTTCTCCCCTGTCTCCTCTTCCTCCTTCTACTACTACTTTGTTGTTGTTGTTATTGTTCTTTCTCCTCTTTCTTCTTCTTCTTCTTCTTCTTCTTCTTCTTCTTCTTCTTCTTCTTCTTCTTCTTCTTCTTCTTCTTCTTCTTCTTCTTCTTCTTCTTCCATCACTCTTTCTTCTCATCCCTACCCTCATCTTCTTAATCTTCTATTACTCCTCCTCCTCCTCCTCCTCCTCCTTTTCTTTCTACGTCGTTCTTTTGTCTTTTTATCTGTGTACGAAACATTTTTACTAAAACAAAACAGCATCCAGTGAAACATACATACGCTTCTTACAACCACAATATTCCCGCAAGCTCACCCCCTTCTCTACCCCTGCGCCCTTTTTCTCCTCACCTATTCCCCTCCTTTCTCCTCTTTAATTTTTTGTGTTATTTCCCGCTCTCCCGTCCTGCCTGTCCCCAATCTTAGTGACAAAGCGATCAATACTGGTTCTCTGGACAACTTAGCGTAGTCCAAGTGAACGCCTACTGAATTGACCGGAAGCCCGAACTTCCTTCACACATGGCGACCATGCGCTGTCCGACCGGAAACCGTAGATCAATCAAGAATATTGATCTTCCCGTGTGTGCTTTCTAAACTCGGGGAGAAAAAAAATACTCGGTCGGGTCGGAGAAAGAGGAAATTAAGAGAAGCAAAAGTTTTGAAAGGGAGAAAAATGCCGTGTACACTGAGGCTGAAACAATTACGAGTCTATTTTAACATCAGTTGAGGAGGAGAGCCGTAAGCATATCCAGTGTTACATAGCCCCTCCTCCTCCCTAAAATAGGATACCTGCCCCTTATAAGAATCAGGTTAGTCAATGCCTTTTTTTTTATACGAAGATAATCTCTAGCTTCTCAACAAGAGGTACATTCAGTCTCCAACCAAGCTTGGTAGAGGGAAACAGTAGAGATGTTTTCAGCAGAAGCATTCTGGAGGCCTTTCTAGTTTTATTTATTTATTTTCCCCTCTTGCTTAAAATGTCGTTAGACAAAGTTATATTGCGTGGTACCATATAAAAATGTAAATATATTCATTAAATATGTGCAATTTCGAACATAAAAAAAGAAAAAAAAAAGAAGAAAAAAAGCTAATTGTCCGACTATAGCCAACTATAGACGACTATTTCATTAGCTGCTACACCAAGATGTAGCATTACTCCACATGCCCTTGATTCTCCCCTTTTAATGCTGAGTGTTTAACAAGTTTTTAAGAGTTTGGTATGACTTGATCGAGTATTGAATTCCGGTCTCCCTGTCCATTAGCAAACACTTGCACTATTCTGCCAAAGCGTGAAAGACGAAACAACCCACTGACAAACAGATCGGACTTCTTTTAGAGATACGTAAACGTTTCTAAAAATGCTATTTCAAATTTAAGTCCAAGAGACCAACTGTGTAGAGATATGTCCATTGAAGATGCAAAGACAAATGCCATTTCAAACTGAAATATGACATAGCTAAGAAAATACTATTTTTGACTAGGGCGTGACAGACAAAAGAAAATTCTATTAATCATATATAACAAACCGCCATTTTGTTAATGTTTTTGTTAAAAAAAAAAAAGCCACAATAATCACAAATTAATCCCCACTCGTGTTTAATAAACTCTCGCGCTAAAGCTGTCTAACACATGCCCTTTGTAAAATAAATTGATAACCAAATATGATAATAAACGCAGTGGCACACACACACACACACACACACACACACACACACACACACACACACACACACACACACACACACACACGTATTGTTTTATTTCAAAGTTCTAGGAAGATCAAGACCTCCCCTTCCTGGGCTAACACTTGATCTCTATATAGATATTCGAATATTCCATTAAAGTTCCACTTTATCTCTCAAACACTGGGTTAGTAAATGAGTTGATAACATACTTTTCCTTTCCCCAACTAACCATTTAAATATGTTGTTACAGTATGTATTTCTTGTGATCTCTTGGTATTATTGGATACCAGGACAGGAATTGATATAGTCTGATGGAGTATCCAGCTTTGTGAAGTTACTTGAGGTAACGCCACTTGGAGAAGGTGCACCATTCCTCATATAAACTAGTATAGATTAGCCATACGCAGGAGATATTATTTGGACTGTGAATACTATGTGACTTTGAATATGTGGTCAGATTTTATTTGTAAGGTTGGTTGGTTGGTTGGTTTTGTTTTACGGCATATCAACCCTTTTCGGGTTATTTAATGCCGAATCCAATGATTTTGATTGGTTGGTTGTTTGGTTGTTTTTGTTTTACGGCATATCAACCCTTTTCGGGTTATTTAATGCTGAATCCAAAGATTTTGAAGAAAATTTTTTTTAATAGAATATATTTGTTGTTTTCACGTCGGTTTCTATTTAACCCATAGTTGGGACCCTAAAAGGTACTACCACTCCGGGTCAGAGTGGACCTGGGAGCAATGGTAATTAAAGGGTGGCTCCACACTCCCCAAAGCCCACAAGCTGGGGCCTCACCACTGGATATAGTTTAAGGTCATATCCAGGACCACCATTGAGGGACTTTTACCCTCTGCAGGGAGACAGTCGGCGTATTCTAATGCCCCACCGACATGGCCCCAATGATTTTGAGGAAAATTTTTTTTAATGGAATATATATATATATATATATATATATATATATATATATATATATATATATATATATATATATATATATATTTTCAAGTCGGTTTCTGTTCAACCCATAGTTGGGACCCTAACAGGTACTACAACTCCAGGCCAGTGTGTACCTGGGAGCAATGGCAATTAAAGGGTGGCTCCACACTTCCCAAAGCCCGCGAGCTGGGGCCTCACCATATAATATAGTTTACGGTCTTATCCAGAACCCTTACTTATAAGGAAACGTATCCTCATGCCAGCTTATTCTGATAAACCCTTATTACACACTAGCAACAGTCTGGCGAACAAAAGCTAAGTGCTACTCACAGTCATGCCCGTACTAACAAAAACAAGGTAAACCAAGTCACATATATGCACACAACCACGCTTCCAAATACTAGTATACGTATGTTACGTACGCATGCACCTTCATACTATGAACATACTGACTTGCACATTTCTAAGTCTTGTGGCCATGAACTTCACTTTCTTCATTAAACGCGTGTTTACACTATGAAATAATATACTGATATGAAAGCAACATTTATATTCCTACAAAATTTCAAATATAAAAATGCTTTGTTACAAAATTTGAATTTTATACATTTTTGTATTTACAAAACGTTGTTTATGTTTAAGGTAGCACTTGCTACCTGGTGACCCCTCAATTCTCTTAATATTTCATTTATTTCCATGCTCGTTTGTATATTTCCATGCTCGTTTGTATATATATATATATATATATATATATATATATATATATATATATATATATATATATATATCCTTCAATTTTATTTCTTTCGCTAAAACAACTTTTATCAAAAATATTGGTGTGGTTTGTGACTATACACAAAGATAGTATCGTGATCCAAAGATGTCCTACACACACACACACACACACACACACACACACACACACACACACACACACACACACACACACACACACATGTAATTATTTCCACAGCCAGACAACATCGCAGTCCAAGACTCAAGTTTCGCCCTTATTTGGGCTCATCGGTTAGACACATCCGAACTCAGGATTCCAAACCCAAGCCCCTTTCATGTAAGGCAAGCATTGTACCAACCGAGCAAACGCGCCGCACACAAGAAAGTTTTATTAACTATCATAGATCAACAAAACCCAACGAAATCCGACAGTGGAATGAACCTACTTTCGTCTCATCGCAATCAGCCCTAACCCAAGTCGATGTCTTACTAGTAGGAATTTTATACTCGCTTGGAATGTCGAACAAGGAACAAACAACAAAATTTGATGGTTGCAGTGTCGGTCGGCACGTGCGTACTAATCTGGCGGGTAGAGTATGGTTCAGGGTATGGTATTTTTGTTGGCAAGACTGGAGTTTAGGTGGCAAAATACTCTCGAACCCTCTATCACTTAAAAGGGACTAAATTCCTGTTGTTACCAGTACGTTACCATATAAACGGTATTTTAAAAAGTAATAGTTTTAAATAAGCAGAAAAAAAGAAGCAATATAAACAGAAAGTTTTCTTTTAATAAACAATTATTTATTCTAAACAATATATACAAAATTTTGTTTATATTATAAACGATATAAATAGAACACTTTTTATGATTTGAAACAATGTAAACCTTTTTTAAATTTTAATTTTAGACAACAGAAGCAGAAATTTTTAATAATTTTCAGATATTTTCAGAGAAATATCGTTCACAGACATTTTTCAATATATATATATATATATATATATATATATATATATATATATATATATATATATACAGGGTGGCCGAAAAGTCCCAGGACACTATACACATGGCTTATACGTTTTGACATCCAAGTCCTTTTTCATATGATCCATCATGGTAGCCCTTGGTATTCCAAGTTCAGCAGAACGTTTTCTGGTGGATTTCTTGGGAGACTGTTGCAGTGATTCTTGAACACCAGCACACGTTTCCTTTCGTGTTTCAGGCCTGCCACTTCTTACCTGATCCAGAACGCTACCTGTTTCAAAAACTTTCTTCTCCCACAGATACAGATTACTTCTTGATGGCGCAGGCTTTCCAAATCTTTCTGTGAAAGCACTTCGAACATCTTTTCGGCCAGTGTCCTGGGACTTTTCGGCCACCCTGTATATATATATATATATATATATATATATATATATATATATATATATATATATATATATATATATATATATATATATATATATACGTAAAAGAAAATAGATTGGGGAAATTAGGCGAAACAATTTATCTTGCTTCGTGAACTATTGAACTGCGTTTAAAATAAAGACAAAACAATTAATAATATTTATTACTGTGCGAGCCATAAGAAAAAGAAAAAAAATTAAGCAAATCCTCCCAAACAATGAAAATAGCAGTAAGTACCCCCGTCCAAATAAGCCACAGTAGCCTGGATCGAACGTGTAACGCTAAGAGTAGAAGGAGGTGAAAAAAAGGAAAAGCTTTAGTCCATTGGTCCACGGTGAACTTATGAGGTTATAGGCCTTCGAACTTTGAAATACCGCTTTTTAAAACATACGTATCGTGAGGCGTGAATAACTTTGAAAAAATGTCAACTATAAACTGACCCCTCCTTTCAAAGAACAGCCCAGTTAACGGTGAAAGAAAACGATACCGATTTTGTCAGTGTTCGTTGAGTGTGTCGAAAGCTGATTAAAGTGTATTAGGAAAAAGCTTGTATAAATAAAACATTTTAGACAGTTTAAAGACTTCCAAATCTAACAAAATCCGGGTCTTGACGGTATTAATCGCGTGATCGGTTATTTTATGTTTTTATTTAGCGTATAAAGAAAGGATTTTAGTCAATCGTATTTTATAAAAAAAAAAAAAAAAGAAAGAATGGCTGTCACCATATGACGATATGTCGAAAAAGAGTATGTACGAGGTAGGTAAAGACAAAAGATGTAGCACGGTCCATGTACGGTATATTTAATGTAAAAACAAAAGCAGTCCTGGCCTATGAACATGTTTTGATGTGTTAATGTTTGTATTTGGAGTATTTTATTTAAAAAGATTGCCTCTTATATAGAGTGAAGTCATGTTTGTAAATGTCTGGAGCATTCATTTTTTGTAGGAAGATTTACATTTTAGAATGAACGAATAGTCAGTTCTCAGCCAATGAGATTTGGCGGAATGTGAGAAGGGAGAAATCATTATTTTTGGAATCGGGGAATGGAAAGATTATGTTATGTATATAAATATATCATCCAAATAATACGGTTGCGACCCCATATTTGTCCAAAATGCAGACTACCTTCCGGTGTTGACTGGGAGCGGTAGGAGTACTTTTATTTAGAGGGAAAATAGCAAAATGGTAACAACTGTGATAATGTTGCTCCTAGGATGTAATGTAAGATTTTGCTATAACGAATAAATGTGTGTAAAATGAAGTTCAAAAGGTACATAAGATAGTGGCTAATAGTGTAGACATAATGAATTTGTATGTGGCATTTGTTAGTGCAAACCTAGTGTACTTTGGTCCAGAGAGGAATTTCTGCAATCATTTTATTATATAGTAGAAGTACCGTATATTTTGGCGTATAAGGCGACCATCAGATAAGACGAGGTACAAGATTAGAGCAAATTTTAATAAATTTATCATATATCGGTTGTTTAATACGACTGCTAAATCACGAAACCATGTTTGTTTAGCCACGTTAGAGATTGCAACACCCGGTAGGTTATGATATATTGATTTTTAAAGATGATTTTTTTTAAACTTTAAAAGTCGTCATATATGCCGAAATATGCGGTAGATACTACTACTACTACTACTACTACTACTACTACTACTACTACTACTACTACTACTAATAATAATAATAATAATATTATAATAATAAACTAAATAAAAAATGTATAAAATAAAAATAAATAATAAATATTAGATAAAAATTAAAATTATAAATAAAATAAATCAGTAAAGATGGTAATGACGATGATAATTAGTTGATTTTAAGGCATATTAAAATTATTACTTTAAACATATTATATAAAACATTACAAAGTTAATATATATTTTATATTACACATATATGTGTTACACACACACACACACATACACACACACACACACACACACACACACACACACATATATATATATATATATTACTATTTAATAAAATATAAAAATGTTTAAATTATTTTGGTTTTGAAAAAAATAAATAGGAAGCTATTTTATGCGAAATAATGCATAGAAAACGGAACCACTGACTAAAAATTTCCTCCTTTTCATCATCAAAAAATAATTTGGAAATATTCAATCAAGGATTTTTTATGTGAGAAAATAAATAAACAATTTTTTGGTTGTTTGTTTTCAGTCTTGGAGGAATATCTAAGAAATACGATCAAACACTGTTAATTTTCATTTGCTTGTACATATACCAGTTTTTATGAAGAAGAGCTTGAAGTCCTACCTAACTAATATTCCTGGTGAACCAAATGCAAAAGAGATCCAGACAATTTCACTTAAGGGAACAACGAGGATACTAAAAAGAGCTCTCAGCTGGTTTGGCTGTCCCATACCCATGATTACAATCTTCAAAGGAAGAAAATATTTAAAAAAAAATGTGTACGATTTTAAAAAGTGCACAAATATTATTGTCACTTGTGCATTACTGTCGAACAACTTCTTTAGTTTTGTTTTGAAGAGCACAGAACAAGAGTACGAGAAAGAATCATATTAATTTTATTTTAATTTAATAAATGTTCAGATAACCTTCAGATTTTTCGTGTGTAAAAAACAACTGTAAAACTAACGTCCATTTTGTGTGATTAGGATTTTCTTAACAGAAGTTTTCTGAAGAAAACAACAACAACAACAACAACAACAACAACAAAACACGCATTCAATATCTGAATGTGCGTAACTATTATATTTATAAATTTTAAAAGTCAAACACTTTAACAACTTTCAATCATTTCAAGACTTTTGTGTAAAAAGCTTCTATTTTGCGTTATTAGAATTTTCTTAATTTTATTCTAATTCAATAAATGTTCAGATAATTAATGTTATTGTATTGTTGTTGACATTCGTTGATGTTTTCGATTCTCCTGGTTCTAAAATTGCATAGTCTTTCCTGTTCTGCACTCTTCAAAATGAAATCAAAGAAGTTGTTTCCTGACAGTAATACACACATGCCGTATTTGTTCTCTTTAGGGTTGACTCATGTTTTTTAAAATATTCCCTTAAGTAAAAAAAAAAAAGCAACCTTTTTTTACAACGATTTAGCTAAAAAAAATTAAAAAAAAAACACACACAAAAAAAACAGCATGGCACTCTGTCTAAATGAAAATCGATTGTTTCTTGACGTAAGAATCCCAGGTTACTCGAATGATATGCCTAAATATCACACGAATGCAAAATCAGCAGGAACCATTTGTCGTGCCTTTGTCATGCCTTAATGTGTCGCCTATAAATAGTAAAACCTTTTAATTGTAATAATAAGATTAAACTAGAATTTAAAAATGTTAACTTATTTATGCTGTTTTGTTTGTGACATTTTCTGTGACATTTTTACACTAAATTCCCCCCCCCTTTTTTTTTTAACTCGTTCGATGAACTTTTGACCGGTGATGTTAAAAGTTTGTCCAGGGTTTTGTCATACAATCTCTATGCATTATGCTACTAAATAAGAAAAATATAACTAGACTTTCTTGGAGAGAGAGAGAGAGAGAGAGAGAGAGAGAGAGAGAGAGAGAGAGAGAGAGAGAGAGAGAGAGAGAGAGAGAGATGTCAGTTTTTATATAACTGATGTCGCTGTCTTCGTCTTAGCCATTTCTGACCGGTTGTCCTTACAAAAGAAAATCTGGCACATTTTTTTTTTGCGAGAAAACAATAAAACAATAATAAATTCGAAAAAAATGCACAAAAAAAAAAAACGAAAACAAAACGAAACAAAAAACACGCTTCAAAGAAATGAAAAGCATCCCAACCTTTCTAAAAAAAAGCAAAACCCGGTCCATATTTATTGATTGCGTAACCATGTCGATGATTGATGATTGTCATGAGTTATTAAACCGTGTGGCTGATTCTTGTACTCTCAATTGATGGTTTACTTTATTAACGGTTCTTCAAGCTGTGTTGCTGATCAAAGTTGATCGTATAAAAAATCGATTTGAGAATCTTAAGTAGGACGACCTCTGTAGTGAACGTGTTATTATGGTGATTGAAGATTCTTGCTAGAAATAGCTTAGACATTCATAAAGTACAGTGACAAAGATGACCACAACCACCCCACTCCGCACACTTTTTAAATCGATTTGTGCCTAATTTATATATGACTTTTGTATAATTTTCGTAAACAAATAATTTTTCAAAGTAGATTGCCTTGATAAGGGAACACTTAATATTACATAGTGGGTTCCTATGGGAGACATATTAACGGGACATGTATAACGATGATAATGAGGGAGACATGATGTGATGATAAATACGGAGGGAGACATTTATAACAGACTGGAATGATTCTTTTGAACACTGAGGGGAGATACATTACTGAAGATGGCGGGGAAGATGCATAATACTTGGAAGGGTTATCCAAGAGTTTGTTTATTATACATACAAAACACATTTACCTTTTCGGTTGTAAAGACGACACGAGACAACACTTACAAAATATAGATGATTTCTTTATTCTTCAACCGCGATTGATGATGTCAGGAATTCAAGCCTTTTTGACTACATGGTTTACTATTCTCCCTTCGTCTATAAAGGGCTCCAACTCTCCAACTGACTCTATCACCGTGTGTGATCTGCTCTGATTATCTGGTCCTAATCAACTCATCTGACTCACTTTAAACCCTCGATTCATCCTTTGTTTATGACGTCAGAAGTGTGGTTCCCAACATGACTAACTTTCACGTGGATTTACATATGTCTGTCCAAACACACTTTTGACAAACAAAGAACTCTCAATTCTAATTGTTTAATATCTAACCTATTTCTAAATATTTTTTTTAACTCGCATTGCACATTCTTTTAATTGACATATTTAATATCCAGTTATTCTAAAAGAATGGACATTCGCTTTTTTCCCCACATAAAAAATATTTAGCTATTTCTAAAAGAATTAACAATGGAATGGATTCCTAAGATTCCAATTATCCATTATCTTTAACACTTGCCTACAGGGTTCGATTCTAGCCTTTTTTTGATATCATTTTCACTTATCTAGTCTGTGTTACTTACATGAGAAGGGGACAGTCCTTTATTGCATAAATTTTTAGATGAATCAACTCATATTATATAAAGTTGTAGATGAATCAACACATATTTCATGAATTTGTAGATAAATCCAGACATATTACATAATTTGTAGATGAATCAACACATATTTCATAAATTTGTAAATAAATCCAGATATATTACATAATTTGTAGATGAATCAACAAATATTTCATAAATTTGCAGATGAATCAACACATATTACATAAAGTTGTACATGAATCAACATAAATTACCAACGCAATTTCCCCCGACTAAAACGACATTCATTTATTTTTAAACATCAGAAGGTAAAAAAAAAATATATAAATAAAAATATATAAATAAATAAAAAATTCATACAACGATAGAGTTTAATTCAAAATATGGCAATTGAAATAAGCTTATCTAGCGTAATACTCTTGCTGTTTGTATGAATATGGATAGATCAGCTTCTCTGTTTATTTTCCTTCACAACTTATTTTACTAGTGCTTATTTGAAGTATTGTTATGTGTTGATATGGTGACGATTGGTATTGGACTGTGGATTTATTTTATAATTTGGGAAGAGGCTTCTAATGACGTGTTGCCAAAATTTTAACAGGCATTTTGGTCGGGGGCGGGGGCTATTTTAGGTCTTATGATTGAAAGAAAATAAATATTATTCTTATATTTTATCTGAATTCGGAGACGGTTTGCATTTTTGTGACTTTTAATATTAGCACATAACAAGGTTTTAGCACATAACAAGGTGTATCTGTCTAGCTGGTATCTCGTGTTTGTTTTTCATCATCCGCTTCTAGCCTCAAATCCAAACCATTTTTTTTTTTTACATAGGCGTCAACACTTATCAAGGCCGATAGGCCACTCAAGGATAAGGATTAAAGAGTGTAGCGTAGTCAAAAGGACAATATAGTAATCGATAGTAATGGAAGTTCAGTAAATTTGTTAACTTAAGTGGAACGGCTCATCAGAAACTTGTTCACGTTGGACTTGAAGACAATCATATTATAGACAGCTGGAAAGCAGGAAAACGGAAGACAATTCCACAGGCGCGCAGTTCTAAGAAAGAAACTTTGATCATGGAATCTATGTTTAGGTTTAGGTACAGATAAAGAGTGGGGAAAATTATTGATAATGTTTTCAGCTAGTCTAGTGTTTCTTGTGAAAGTTTGGTGAGGGGGGACTATAGATTGAAGCTCAGTTGAACACTTTCCACGAAAATAACGATAAAGCAGAGACAAACTCGCAACATCTCTTCTGTGAGATAGAGGTTGCAGCGAAGAGAAAAGGACATCTCCCACCAGGCCACGAAGTCTATTTTGAACCCTATTAAGGCAGGACAAGTCTTTTCTAGCAGCTCCTGCCAATATGTGGCAACAGTATTCCATCCTTGGACGTATCTGGCTCTTATATAGATAGAGAATTGCATCAGCAATGAGATATCTACTGGATCGATAGAAGGATCCGACCATTTTTCCAGCGGCCTTGGTAACAGATTTGATGTACGTATTCCATTTAAGATTAGGAGTAAAGTTCAAGCTCAGAAGCCTGTCAAAACTTGAGGCCTCCCCAAGACGAGAGCCATTCATTTCAATTGATGCATAATGGGGATCAGAACGTTGATGATGTAAAGATAGAAGCTTGGTTTTAGATGCATTAAAAGTAACTAACCACTCCTTTCCCCATTGTACAACGTGATCAAGATCAGAGGAGAGAGAATCGGAGAGAACTTGGTCGTTTACTGTCATAGATGGTAGTGTCGCCAGCAAAAATGTCTACGAATGATGTAAGGGTGTGATTTGGAAGATCATTAATGTAGATCAGGAAAAGAGTTGGTCCCAGGATGGACCCCTGAGGGACTCCAGCATTTATACTGTGAGCTTCTGATTTTTGCCCATCAACTACTACTCTTATGAACCTATCAGAGAGAAATGATTTAATAATTGAGAAGACATTTCCAGCTATACCATAGCTGGAGATCTTGTGAAGTAAACCTTTATGCCATACCCTATCAAAGGCCTTTGATATGTCAAGAGCAATTGCCCTTGAAAGGTTGCCTCTGTCGAGAGATTTGCTAATCCTATGAGATATAACTGTAAGCACATCTGCTGTAGATCTAGCAGAACGGAAACTATATTGTGTGTCACTAAGAAGGTTATTTTTGCTGAGATGGTTGATTACTTCTCTATTTAACACAGATTCCAGTAACTTACTCATGACGCACAAGAGACTTATTGGCCTGTATTGAGAGGGAGATGAACGATCACCTGAATTCTTAAATACAGGGCATACTGATGAGATTTTCCAGGGTGATGGGAAGCAATTTTCCTTAAGACAACGTTTAAACAGTTTTGTAAGTATGGGTGCTAGTTCTGGTTGAAGTTTTTTGAGTACTATAATTGGAATACCGTCAGGGCCGGTTGCTTTACTGGAATCAAGGTTTTTGATTAGCTTGGCAATATCACATACAGATATTTGTATATCACATAGTGTGTTTTCTGATACAGAAATATTGGGGGTTGGCGGCCTTGGTCGTAAAGGGTAGAATTGGCTGCAAAGTTCTTGGCAGAGAGTTTGGCTTTGTCTGATGCTGACGAGATTAACCCAGGTCCATTGATGATAGTTGGGATAGAGCACACGCTTCTGTTCTGGATTCTGTTTGCAATTTGCCAAAACTGGTGGGAACCAAGCCGCTGCTCAGCTACTTTGGACTTGACAGACTGAGCATACAACTCTCTTGCGCTCTTTATTACTTTCTTACAATGGTTGCTGGCAGTCCTGAAAGCGGCTTTAGTTTCCATACATCTATTACGTTGGAAGCAGTGGAAAAAGTGATTTCTGTGCGCAATAGCAGCAGCACATTCTGGAGAAAACCATGGCTGGCTGTTAGTTTAGGGTATGAAATTGTCTATACCTACAATTAACCATTCTGTCAGGTCTGATACTATAGACGACACATCCTTTTTAAACATGGAACGCAGAGGAAGATCCGATATAAATTTACGGAAACTATCCCAGTCAGCCATAGTGTATCGATATACTGTACGATGGAGAAGTACGTCTGAGGACTTATTACATTTCATTTTTATCTTAATTGATACAACTGAGTGGTCGGAAGATCCAAGAGGAGAAAGAACGGAAACTGAACATAGTTCAGGGCAAGTTGTGAGAAAAAGGTCTAGGAGACTCGCATACTGGCCGTCATTGTCGGGCACACGGGTGGGTTCGTGAACAATCTGAGTGAGGTCATAAGCAATGGAGAAATCATGACAGAATCTCCCCTCATCATCGGTCTTGTTTGAGTGGGTCAACCATTCCACATTGTGAACATTGAAGTCTCCACATACGTGAACGTTAGCTGAAGGATATTCTGATAGAACTTGGTCAATTTTCTCAGATATGCTTTTAAAGATAGTAACTCCGCTGTTATGGGGGCGAAAGAGAGTAAATATAAACGCAGTAGTGTGAGCTAGTGCTACTCGGAAGCACATATAGGGTAAGTTAGGATCTTCTCTCGAGATGTCCCTACCACATGGAAAGCCATCTTTTATATAGGCACATATTCCATGCCCATGGCGATCTTGGGGGTCAGATTTGGAAGTTAGGTTAGAGTATCCTTTAATTACGAACTCATTTAGGGAAATAGTCTGTCCAATTCCAGTTTCGCTTAAAAATAAAAGGTCTGGTTTAGTCTCCTGTAATAGGGCTTCAACCTCTGGAAGGTTAGAACGTAGACCCCTGATGTTGGAGAAAGAGACATGGTAGTGGGGGTCTACGTTGGAAGTTTCAGATCCGGGTTTAATCGTGTATTTTTTATTGAAACTTGTCATGATGGAATTTTGGAGTTTGTGGACTAGGTCGCCAGACTTGCTTAGAGCAGGACAGAGAGGGGAAACAAAGAGAGAAAAGTAACGAAGATTTTTTTTTGTAGCACATGATAAGGTAAAGCCGTAACAATTACCCACTAGTATGGCATCGAGAGGCCCCACCAGAGACTACTGCATGGTCCAGAATCCATTCACCAAATGGCAATACAGCAGCCCCAGTACTTTGCGCCTGCTAATAGGACAGCCTCCTTAGTGGTTAATCCAAGGTTCGGGTCCCTGACTATCAGGCGGATAACGTCAGCCCAAATAAAACGTTTACCTCCAGCACCCTTACTAGTGACATGGCTACAAGGATAGACATAGAACAGAAAATTTCCGCCATCTCTGTCGACTGTTCACGCAAAATACTGCCAACCTAGAATACAGCTTTTTCTTCTCCCTTTGTCAGAAAAATCACTCATTAAAAAAATGAGGACTGAGTGACAAATAAAGAGAAGCGAGAGTAACGGGAGCTGCCGACAACGCTTCAACAAAACGTTCTCTACTCTCCTTAAAAAAAAAATCTCTTAAGTATTGTACTTAATAAAAGTCCAACTGGCGAGTTTTTTAAAGGGAACGTATGGTGATAGATTCACCTCTCACGAATTAACAATGAATACAATTTCCTAATCTGTTCATGCAATCAACATGGTAGATATAATAAACATTTATGACGAGAAAACGCTATCATTAAATAAAACAATCAGGAGATAAAAATATAAATTAAGTACTGAAATAGAATGTAGTTATTAATATTAGAAATTAAACATAAAAATTAAAATACACTTATCTCGAACACGCATTCGTCTCCAGAGTGCAAACTGATTTGAGAAGACTTTTAGCTTTAATATCAGCGTCCCAAAATACTTTTTTTTTTTAATTAACCGTTAAAACAAAAACGTGATTGCTTTCTGAATTTTTGCGAGTGACGTTTAAGAAATTGCGATATAAGAGAACAGCGAGGGGGGGTCTCCTGAAATTCAACTAGTGCCGTTATAAGTAAATTCAACATAAAATGAAAAAAAAAAAACCGGAAATTGAGGGGGGGGGGGTCTGAACCCTTGTTTAACCTGTGCACTCCGCAGCTACACAGAGGCTTAGACGTTTCAATTGAAGATTCTTAACCTGCAAAAGTGTCTATTTTTACATGTAGTTTAAATGTAGACGGGAAAAGTGTTGCCGATATTTAATGTTAGTAAGGAAAATAAATTCAAGATATTTGCCAACTTCGGTATCTTTTTGCATATTATTTTTTTACCTCCCTCCCGCAGCTATCATATTGGAAAGCTCGTCTTCAAAATAAAGACTTTATTTTCGATTAAAAGTCAGTGCGACTTTTTAGAGGGTGGAAGTCTGATAATATTAATGTCCTTCTCCCCAGAGTGTTAGAAAGTGATTCATAAAAAAGAGGAAAAATGTGTCGGAAGTAAAATCCAAGCTATAAAAATGATAGGAAGTGGTTCGTTAGCAAAGCTAAAGTATAGGAAGTAAGATTAGTGAAAAAGACGATGGGGGGGGGCGTCAAATTTTTTTGAACTGCTTGAAGAGAAATATGCTTTGCTATGTTATGAGCTTACCGGAAAATACCGGTTAGCCCTTCTTATAGTTCATTATGATGATTATTGTTGTTTAGATAAAAAAAATGTTATCGATGTGAAAGGTTATCTTTAAGACGATTATTTACATTTAATAGTTTCCAGGAATGTAACTTGATGGATAAAATGTCATTCTGATAATTATGTTTTCACTAAGAATGTTATGATATAATGTTATGATATAAACAAAAATACGTGAAAAAAACCCGGCAAGGATCTTTAGTCTGCTTGTAGTGATGACGAATGAATTTTAGATTTACTCGCAGGGAGTTAGTGAAGTCAGTCGGTAACGAGTTGGCAATCGGAGTTCAAAAGAAATGGTCAACGAATTGTGATAGCCTCAAACAGATGGTGTCGAGAATTAAGATGCAGAACTGAAGACCAGCGTGCCTTTTTCAATGGAGAAGCATTGGAAAATAAAGGCTGTATATACAAGCAAGACTTTTGTTGTAAGAATCTTCATATTGCAGTTTTTCCAAGGATCCGTCAACGCAAGATCAACCAGATGAAAGGCATGTCTCCCTATTCTCCGATGTACACCCCAAAGAATTGTATCCGTCCTGTTATTGTTGTTATATGTGAACACGCATGCGCATACACACACAAAAAGATTGTTATAAGTTGAAACATAACATATAACTAGAGACGATCACAAACAGATGACACGTCAACAGTAAATAGAGACTCATTTATACACGCGTTATATACACGATTCACTCTCCCATTCTATATACATCCCACAACATAACAGCTTCATGGTCGATGGTCAATTAACGAATAATCAGCAACGCCTGGCTGATGAGGCAATGGTGAAAATAATCAGTTTCTATTAATCAAGTTTAGCGGGTTTTTTTTTGATGACCAAGACAAAATACCGAACTCAAAGGTCAACATATTTAGAGTTTATTTTGAACAGATTTTTTTTTTTACTTTGCAACAGTTGACAGTTTCTAGTTTAGGACAGTTGACGACAGATGTGGTTTGAAACTGTTGCACTAATCCTAATGTATGTTTAATCGTCTTCCTCCAAAAGAAGGAAGTTTAAAGGGAGTATTAAATTCACTAGCTGCCTCCATTTGCATTCCCTAAGGAGAAATAACGACGTTAGACTTTTGCCACTCTTGCATGGAGGTGTCGAGCCCCCCCCCTACAAACAGCGCCTGGTATTCTCAAATTGGCCACCCATCTGGTATTCCTAAATAGGTCACCCATTTGGTACTAACCAGGCTCAACGTTACTAAACTTCGCTGATCTAGCGAGAACCAGTATGTAAACGTGATTATGCTTTATCAGGTTGTGACTTGGAACAGATCGAGAGAGTTTTGCCCACCCATAGTGATGGCCTTGACAGACAATTAACATGTGGACGTTAGCGTTTGAAGGATCGTTTTCCGCGATGGACTCATTCACTAAGCCGGAGTAAAACTAATCTACGCGGTGTATCGATATTATGTTTTCTTTTGTGAGTTTGCGTTGCTCTATTTTTATACTTATAAGTCAGTGCTCGCGCCCTCGACAATCGCCAATGCAAGAAACAACAGAACGAGAAGAAATAAAGAGAGATAAAAACCCCGGCATACAACAGGGTTTGGGACAGTATTTGCCAAAAGGGTGACTCACATGGTTCATCAGAGAATATTCGTGTAAAGTTAGATTTGCGACTATGAATGTTGGAAATAATGTTATTTTTGAGCTTACGAAGTTTGAACTGTTTTCTACGGTTGCGCATTATTGATAGCATATGTTTTAGCCGATCTCCTTGATCAACACAATGATGAAACGGTGCCTCAGAATCTTCTAGATTGTTCTTGAACATTCAGAGTCAATTGATTTCCTGTCACTTCCGAGTTGGGATGGGGTGGGGTGAGGTGTGGCATTTATCTTCTGTTTCATCTTTTATTTCCTTGACCATTGCTACTTTTCACACCTCAATGCCATTGATCAGCCGACCTCAACCATCTTCGGTCATTTTTTTAACATCAAAGTGTGACTTTTTAAGACAGGGAGGGAGGCAATTTTCCCGCCTATTCTGCCACGAACTTTTCCAACCAAATAGAACCTATCGAGTTTAACATCGCTGCTCGGATTCTAGGGAAGAAAAAATAACACGCGACTGCATTGATATTTTTATGTATGCGTATGAACGTATCTTATTAGTTATTACACCCCTACTGCCTGTGGCCGTACTAGCAAGTTAGACTTTTGTTCATCACAAACTATTAATGTTTACGTTATGAATGCGTGGGTATGTCGACTACAGCAACTAAGATTTTTCAGCGCAATTTTTTAAATGTAAAATACTTTCCTGGGATTAATTTTGTCCGCTTCACGCGTCTTATCAGACATAAATATATAAATATATAAATTTCTCTGTATTATTATTCCAATCCTCATCTACAAAATTGAGAAACGTAATATATTTCTCCATTTAATTTATTTTTTCACATTTCTTTTTGGTCTTCTAATCATTTTACTACTTATGATGAACATACGGTGAATGAAAAAAATGGCTTAATTTCTAAAAGTACTCAGGCTCACAACATGGTTTGGAACAAATACATTGATATAACATGAATTGAGACAAATACATTAAGACAACATGAATTGAGACAAATATATTAAGACAACATGAATTGAAACAAATATATTAAGACAACATGAATTGAGACAAATATATTAAGACAACATGAATTGAGACAAATATATTAAGACAACATGAATTGAAACAAATATATTAAGACAACATGAATTGAAACAAATATATTAATAAAACATGAATTGAAACAAATATATTAATAACACATGAATTGAAACAAATATATTAATAACACATGAATTGAAACAAATATATTAAGACAACATGAATTGAAACAAATATATTAATAACACATGAATTGAAACAAATATATTAATAACACATGAATTGAAACAAATATATTAATAACACATGAATTGAAACAAATATATTAATAAAACATGAATTGGAAAAATATATTAAGACAACATGAATTGAGACAAATATATTAAGACAACATGAATTGAGACAAATATATTAAGACAACATGAATTGAAACAAATATATTAAGACAACATGAATTGAGACAAATATATTAATAAAACATGAATTGGAAAAATATATTAAGACAACATGAATTGAAACAAATATATTAATAACACATGAATTGGAAAAATATATTAAGACAACATGAATTGAGACAAATATATTAAGACAACATGAATTGAGACAAATATATTAAGACAACATGAATTGGAAAAATATATTAAGACAACATGAATTGAGACAAATATATTAAGACAACATGAATTGAGACAAATATATTAAGACAACATGAATTGGAAAAATATATTAAGACAACATGAATTGAGACAAATATATTAATAAAACATGAATTGGAAAAATATATTAAGACAACATGAATTGGAACAAATATATTAAAACAACATGAATTGGAAAAATATATTAAGACAACATGAATTGGAACAAATATATTAAAACAGCATATATTGGAACATTAAAGCAACATGAATTGGAACAAATACATAAGAAAATATGAATTAGAACAAAAACATTAAAGTAACATTAATTGGAACTTATACTTTAATGCACTATGAATTGGAAATAATAAGACAAGATGAATCGGAACAAATACTTTGAGATATCATAAATTCGAACAAATTCCTTAAAGCAACATGAATTGGAACAAATACATTAAGACAACATGAATAGGAATAAGTACATAAAAACAACATTAATTGGAAGAAATATATTAAGACAACATAAATTGTGACAAATATATTAAGGCAACATGAATTCGAACAAATACTAAAATAGATAAATTAAGAGCCCTAGCCGAAGCCAATCAACGTACAACTATCAACATATAACTTTTTTCTTAATTAGACATATACGATCATTTACAAGCAGTTGAGAAAGATTAGAAAGACAAAAACACTTGATAAATGGGCGCCTACCTCACCAATTGAACGACAATAAAAGGAAAATGTCGTTATTAAGTGTCATCTTCCCTTTTTTACGCCACAAGAACGACTTGTTTCTCGATCGGCTTGTTACTTATGATAAAAGTGGGTTCTTTACGACAACTATTTACGCTCAGCTGAGTTATTAGGCGCCGACTAAGCTCCACGAGACTTTCCGAAACCAGAGTTGCACCAAAAAAGTTCATGCTGACTGTATGGTAGTCTGTAAACGGTCTCATCTATTACAGTTTTTTGAATGAGGCAAAACCATTTCGGCGATGAAGCGCTGATAACAAATGGATAAAATGCATCAGAAACTTCGACAACAACACTCAGCATTAGTCAACATAAAAGGCCCAATTCTCCTCTACAACAATGCCCGATCGTACGTTGCAAAACCGACCTCGCAGAAGTTAAACGAATTGGGCTACGAGACTCTGCCCCATTTGCCATACTCTCCAGACCTCTCATCTACCGACTACCACTTTGTCCAGCATCTCGACAACTGTTTGCGAGAGAAATGCTTCAAAAAGCAAAGCGATAAAAAAAAAAAACGCTACAGAATGAAAGATTTTTACGTTACTCGCATAAGTACTCTTGTTTTGCGTTGGCAAAAGTGTGTTATTTCTGATTGTGCTCATTTCGATCAATAATATACAAGAACCCAGGTTTGCCCAGCTTGGCAAACTTAAGCCCTTGTACCGGAAAAATATCCAGTAAATAAAACGTTGTTTAGTAAATCGTTATTTTTTATTTTTATTTATTTATTTATTTTTTTTTTTTTGCATCTTCATACACCAAACGGATATAAATATCACTAAAACATCCGCTGGGTCATCATAAGCTTCATTTCGAACCGAGTCTCTCTCTCTCTCTCTCTCTCTCTCTCTCTCTCTCTCTCTCTCTCTCACACACACACACACACACACACACACACACACAGTAAATCGAATTAACTAAGGGAGATAATAACTTCCGGTGAATACCGGAAAAGTATCCAGTAAATAAAACGTTGTTCAGTAAATCATTATTTTTTTTGCATTTTTGCATTTCTTTTGCATTTCCATATATAAAACATGGACATAAATATCACTAAAACATTCGCTGGATCATAAGCTTCATTTTGGTACCTAACTTGCCTGAGTGGATTGCTTGTAGGCCGAGAAAAACCGCATCGCACACAGAGACAGACAGACAGACAGTACGAAAATTTATAATAGGATATGTTCATCTGACTTGAAAAGTTAAAAACCGAAAGAACTTTCTTGTCAACCTTATATATAACAACGCTTGTATATATACATATAAGTGTGTGCGTGTGTATGTGTGTGTATGCGTGTGTGTAATCAGTATTTCAGTAATGAACATTCCAAAACTAAATATATACTTTTATATTTTTCTTTCAAAATATTTTATTTTATCTTATACGTATTTCGTTGAATAGCGTTTATATGTTCCTCGGACAAAAAAAACAATTCTAGATTTTTTTTCGGATTAAGGAGAAAATGAATGGAAATTGTTAAAAGCCATAAAAATTATAATTATTACATATATATTGGGATGTTACAGGAGGGAAGGCTGAATTATTTTTATACTCACAAAAATCAGTAATGCTTAAGGTGCCATATATATATATATATATACATATATATATATACTTTTAATTTGCTTTTACATAAGCATTAATGTGTTGCTACACCGTCATCAGCATGTTTCGGTCTTCTAGCATTTAGTAACTAGAGACCTCTTCAGGCAATCATGATTACATTGGAAGAAATCAGTAGTGAATCTTCACTGGTTACCTTACCTCTGGAAAATAACAACCCCAAATTATATATATATATATATATATATATATATATATATATATATATACTTGTTTATTGTTATATAAACATGCTCACATCCCGCTGCAACCTCGTTGAATTCATTAGTCCATTACTTTTGAATATAAAAAAACCCGAATGAATATATATATATATATATATATATATATATATATATATATATATATATATATATATATATATATATATATATATATATATATATATATATATATATATATATATATATATATATATATATATATATATATATATATATATAAAATTATCACAATAATATTTTAATACTAATAATAATTAATTTCGGAAATCGTCAGTGCAGGGTGACACGATTGCTACCGGTCGGGAGATTCGATCCCGGTCACGAAACCATCTCTGATTCCATTAGCAAGGAACAAACTCCACGACAAATCTTAACCGCGAGAAATATCGTTGAAATCTTAACATTTATTATAGTGATCTAATGACTATGGTAATCTAATGATTATATATGTATATGTATATAGTGATCTCATGATTATATATATATATATATATATATATATATATATATATATATATATAGTGATCTAATGATTATATGTGTGTATGTTTATAATCTCTCTTTCTCTCTCTCTCTCTTTTCCTCATTTTCTTTATTTCTCGTCACAAAGATTTTCTTCTTTTATGCCTTGCTTTCTCTCTGTTTCCAACCTCTTCGAGGGTAGAGATGTTTCTATGACAACAATTTACCTGGCAAACTGACACGCCCCTGTCAGAGTCATCAATAATTTACCCGGCACAACAGCAAACTGTAAATTACCACTGCCCGTTCTTCTGTCAGCAGCCCCACAACAATAACAACAAATGTATACGTTTAAGTTGCAGGAAATGGATAACTACCCCCTCCCACATTGACTATTAACCCCCCTTCCCTCGTCCAACAATTAAATAAATACTTCATTGAGGGCAAACGAGGTTTATTCTTGCGAATGTTACACCTGGTCAAGTTCGCCATTTTGTTTTGGTTTTTGATCCAGTATGAGCGTAATTATTAACAAATAAGTGTTGTTGGACCGTTATTGTTAGATAATCAATTAAGTTTGGTTTAATTAACTTTTACTTTAATAATAAATGTCGACGAAACAGTTTCTGTGAATAGCTACACACAAACACACTCATATATATATATATATATATATATATATATATATATATATATATATATATATATATATATATATATATATACTGTGTATTTAGGCAGAATGTTATCATTCAGACAAGTATTGTAAATAACACGGACTGTTCTTGCTTAATAGTCGTTCTTTATAGTTTTTCAATCTTTCAAATTGTCTTTCTTATATCTCGGTTGAATCTGTGTAAAAAGTTCCATAGTTGTCTTGGTCCATCTGTTTTTTTCGTTGTTCTTTGCAAGTACTTTCGACTGAGTTTCCAACAGCTGTCTTCAGGTAGTTTTGATTATTGTTCTTTTAAAATCTGGGTGCTTTTCAGTTAAAATTATATTTAAATGTCGGCGTCTAAAACCAATGTATCTTCTTAAGCAAGTGAATAAATCCAGTAGTTATACTTTTGATTCGTTTGGGCTACCCCTACCTTGTTGAGAATTGTACGAATGAAATCTGTAACAGATTTGTGAAAACTTACCGGAGGTCTATTTTGCGCGAATAGGCATTTTTTTTTGTTGCAAGTTTTTTTCATAATTATATTTTGTAATTAAAGTAAAGGAAGCCAGTTTAATAGTATGTTATGTAACAAATGTAGCGGAGCGATATTTTGGCTGCAAGATTTAAATCCCGCTGGCGAGAATCAACGAGAGTTTCTACCTACAAGAAGAGAGAGAGAGAGAGAGAGAGAGGGGGGGGGGGAGGGGGAGGAAAGTCATTGGCTGGATGCAGACTCACAAGTATACTCTCAAGGCTACAACTTGCAAACACACTCAACTCGACGACGCGCAAAGAGACACAATGGACAACTACAACCTTATTACACTTACATAAAATACATCTTGCTGAGTAGGTTTTAAAAAGAAAAATTAACTAGATCTTTTTTTATATAGGAATCACTACTTATCAGGTCCCTCAAGCCACTCGAGGATAAGGGTTATTAAGTGTACAGTAATCAATGGTATAATATCGTATTAATAATTATTAATGGACATTTGGTAGATTGGATTACTTAAGGAGGCGGTTCATCAAGAATTTGTTTATATTGGACTTGAAGACAACCAAGTTGTAGTCAGTTGGAAAGCAGGCAAATGAAAGAGAGCTCCACAGGTGTGCAGTTCTAAGAAAGAAGCATTGTTCATAGAATCTACGTTTTGATTTAGGCATAGTTAAAGAGTGAGGAAAGTTATTGACAGTGGTTACAACTAGACGGGTGTTTTTCGAGAAAGATTGGCGAGGGGAGACCAGAGATTGGAGCTCAGACGAACACTTGCCGTGGAACTAGTAATATGGTATGCACTGAATTATGAGAACTATTCATATGGATATCTAATTTTAAAATGGTAAGTGTTTATCTGATATCCGAAACTGTACACATATTATTAAACGTAGTAAATTCTTTCTATTAATTTCTCAAGCGTCTAGTTCTGTTTTTAGGCCAAAAATGAAAAATGTACCAAGTCTAACAAACTTCCTAACCGAAATTTAAGCGAAATAAATTATAGTCGGGTCAATAAAATTCGTAAAACAAGGAAGCCTAGTCCGAATGAAATATATACGAAGGACAATCCAAAAGTAATGCCTCCTAATACTTCCGCCTGAATGGATCAGAGGAATTAATAACAAGAAGAATGGAGCAGATAGACTATAACTGACAAGATTGCATCAGAGGAAATAATAATAAGAGGAATCGATCAGAGGGAATAATAATAAGAAATATGGATCCGAGGGAATGAAATATGAATCAGATGAAAAAATAATAAAAAGAATGGACCAGAGAGAATAATAATAAGAATGGATCAGAGAAAATAATAAGAAAAATGGATCAGAGAGAATAATAAGAAAAATGGATCAGAAAGAATAATAATAAGAATTGATCAGAGAAAATAATAAGAAAAATTGATCAGAAAGAATAATAATAAGAATGGATCAGAGAAAATAATAAGAAAAATGGATCAGAAAGAATAATAACAAGAATAGATCAGAGGGAATAGTAATAAGAAAAATTGATCAGAGAGAATAAGAAGATAAATGGATTAGAAGAAATAGTAATAAGAAGAATTCACCAGAGGAAATAATAGGAAGAATAGATCAGTGGGAATCATAAAAATAAGACTGAATCAGAGAGAATAATAATAAGTAGAATGGATCATTGGGAAAAATAATATTAAGAATGGATTAGAGGGAGTAATAATAAGAAGAATGGATAAGAGGGAATATTAATAAGAATGGATCAGTGTGAATAATAATAAGAAGAATGGATTAGAGGGAATAATTATAATAAGAATGGATCAGAGGAAATAATAAGAAGAATGGATCAAAGGAAATAATGATAATAAGAATGGATCAGTGGGAATCATAATAAGAAGAATGGATCAGTAGGAAAATGGATCAGAGAAAATAATAATAAGAAGAATGGATCAATGGAAATAATAAGAAGAATGGATCAGAGGGGAAAATAATAAGAGATATGGATCAGAGGGAAGAATAAAAATAAGAATGGATTAGAGAAAATAATAATAAGAATAATATATCAGAGGAAATAATAATAATAATAATAATAATAATAAGAAGAAGAAGAAGAAGAAGAAGAAGAAGAAGAATAGATCAGAGGGAATAATAATATAAGAATGGATCAGAGGGAATAATAATAGGAAGAATGGATCAGAGGGAATAATAATAAGAAGAACGAGTCAGAGGGAATAATAAGAAGAACAATGGATCAGAGGGAAGAATAATAATAAGAATGGATCAGAGGGAATAATAAAGAGAAGAATGCATCGGAGGAAATAATAATAATAATAATAATAATAATAATAATAATAATAATAACAATAATAATAATAATAATAATAATAATAATAATAATAATAATAATTAGAAGAAGAATGGATTAGAGGGAATTATAATAAGAGGAATTGATTAGATGTAATTATAATAAGAATGGATCAAAGGAAAAAATAAGAAGAATGGATCAGAGGGAATAATAAAAAGAAGAATGGAGCAAAGGAAATAATAATAATAATAATAATAATAATAATAATAATAATAATAATAATAATAATAATAATGTATTAGAAGAAATAATAACAAGAAAAATGGATCAGTGGGAATAATAATAATAAGAAGGGACCAGTGGGAATAATAAGAAGAATAGATCAGAGGGAATAATAATAAGAAGAATGGATCAGAATGGATCAGTGGGAATAATAATAATAATTAGAATGGATCAGAGGCAATAATTATAAGAAGAATGGATTAGAGGGATTCATAATAAGAATGGTTCCAAGGAAATAATAAGAAGAATGGATCAAAGGAAATAATAAGAAAAATGGATCAGAGGAAATAATAATAAGAAGAATGGATCAAAGGAAATAATAATAATAATAATAATAATAATAATAATAATAATAATAATAATAATAATAATAATAATAATAATAATAATAATAAGTATGGATCAGAGTAATAATAATAAGAAGAATGGATTAGAGGGAATAATGTTAAAAATGGATCAAAGGAAATTATAAGAAGAATGGATCAGTGGGAATAATAATAAGAAGAATGGATTAGAGGAAATAATAATAATAAAAAGAATGGATCAGAGGGGAAAATAATAATAAGGAGAATCGATCAGAGGAAATTTCCCCGTATGCGCCTGTGATTCTGAAAATTCTCTCAGGCCTGAGTCTCATGATTGCGAGATTAACTCTGTGATCTCTCGGTCTGGTACTGTACTCAGAGGCCAAACAACCCTGAGTCAACCCTCATTGGCAATGAAAAAGAAATTATATTTCGTTATGTCTCTCAAAGTGACATCCAGTTGTCATTTTTCACCAAACAATAGAATTTATCTTCTTTCAGCAGGGTTAGATGCTGTTGCCCGGGCATATAACAATACTTAACAAATAAAACAATCATATTCTCCAGTGTATCGGGAGCCTCAGCCTCCTACCCCCAATGGAGAGCCCAGTCGCTCCATAGGACGGTCACGTCACAATATAGATTTGCAATGCTTTGTCATGGCGTTGTTTATAATCTTTTTGAACAAGTGTAGAACACACACTATACTGTTCCAATAGTCACACCACACAGCATGAACTAATCAGAACAGTTCTGAAAAGTTGTATATGACATTACATTTTCTAAGTATGTAGATGTGTGGCATAATGGGTATGACAAACAATAGCGGTTATAGCGAGTCTTCTTGGAAAATGCTTCTCTGTATTCTTATTTCAGTCAAGTGTTGTCCTCCAGCTGTCACTTACAGTCTCCATGCTTCCGTTGCTTTCTTAATAATATTAACTAGCGGGACCTGTGGAAATTCCACAAGGGACTCTTTCATATATATTATATATATTGATGTTTGCATTCTGTGGCTGTTCAGCGTAAATGATGACACCCTCATATTATTGTAGCTCTTTGTTAAAACTGCAAAAGTTAAGTTAGCAGGGACACCCGGCATATGCCGATCGTAAAATACACTTGAATATGATATCTTCATTTATGCAGACTCCGTATATATTATTATAGCATCAATGTTTTTTTTATTGATTCTTATATATTATAAAGTTGTAATTCCAAAAATAAAATATATATATACATATGACTTAGGCGCATCAGCTTGATTCGAAACCAGAACCAAAACTTATAAAGAAAAAATATATATGTATCTATATATAACTTGAGTATCATCAAAGCCGAAACCAAAACTTATGAAGAATTCTTGGTAAAATTATTTATAAAAAATAGATGACTTGAGTGCCATCAGCTATAATCGAAACCGAAACCAAAACTTATGAAGAATTTTTGGTAAAATTATTTATAAAAGATAGATGACTTGAGTGCCATCAGCTATAATCGAAACCGAAACCAAAACTTATGAAGAATTTTTGGTAAAATTATTTATTACAAGTAATGGAAAGCCATAACAATTAAATGCCGGTCACTCGGAAGAAATAGATGTAAGCGTAGCACACAAAATAAAGCACACGCGATCGTATTAATCTATCTATATATCTATAAAAGTGGAAATGTGTGTGTGTGTGTGTGTGTGTGTGTGTGTGTGTGTGTACATGTGTGTACATTTCCCTACAGAAATAACTCTGTCAATTTTCAGTCTAGAGACTCGAGATTAAACATAAGGAGTATTAAGATTCGGAAAATCTTTTTAATCGGTTTCGGCCAGAAATTTGGCTGTCAGTGGGGCAAAGTTCAACGATTTGACCTTTGAAAACTCTACCAAACTCCTCCACCAATTTTGGGTATAAACACTTGAAATTTTAGATGTTTGTTACTTGGACATGCATCAAACTTTTTAATTTAATTGGAACCCCAAAAAATAAATATTAAGAGGTCAGAATTGGGGTAAAAATTTAAAAAAAAAAATTACCTCTGTGGGTTCTACCAAATTACTCAGTCAATTTCTGGTCTAGAAATTTGAAATTTTACATAAAGGATATTTAGAGATAAGGCAAGCTTTTTAATCGGTTTGGATCGAAAATTTGAGCTGCCAAGGGGTCAAAGATGCGGTATCAAGCAAACTACTCAGCCAATTTTGGGTATAAAAATTGAAATGTATACATGACGTGTATTCAGACATGCGGCAGCATTTTAATCAGTTTTACGGCGAAAATTTGGCTGTCAAAAGATCAAAGTTGAAAGAGTTGACCTTTGCAGATTCTACCAAATTCCTCTGCCAATTTTGGGTCTAAAGACTTGAAGTGTTAGGTTTAGGTAACTTGGACATGGCTAAAACTTTGTATTTGGATTTGAGACCAAAATAATAAATATTAAGGGGTCAAAATTGGGGTCAAAGTTAAAAAAATTGACCTCTGCGGTCTCTACGAAATTACCCAGACAAATTTTGGTCTAAACATTTGAAATCTTACATAAAGTGCATGCACACATAGCTCAAGTTATGAGCAGTTCATAGGACCTGAGCAAAGCCGGGCAGAACTGCTAGTATGCCTATGAATGTGAAATTGTCTCTGTGTGTGTGTGTACATTTCCCTTCCAAACTACTCTTTCAATTTTCAGTCTACAGATTCGAGATTTGACATAATAGATATCGAGATTTGGGAAAATCTTTTTAATTGGTTTTCGGCCAGAAATTTGGCTGTCAGTAGGTCAAAGTTTAACGATTTGACTTTTGAAAACTCTACCAAACTCCTCCGCCAATTTTAGGTCTAAGCACTTGAAATTTTATATGTGGGTTACTTGGACATGGATCCAACTTTTTAATTTGATTTGAGCCTTAAAACGATAAATGTTAAGGGGAAAAAATTGAGGCCAAATTAAAAAAAAATTAAGCTCTGCAGTCTCTACCAAATAACTCAGCCAATTTTGGGTCTAAACATTTGACATTTTACATAAAGGGTATTCAGGCATGCATCAAACTTTTAAACTAGTTTTTAGGCGAAAAGTTGGCTGCCAAGAGGTCAAAGTTGAAAGAGTTTACCTCTGCAGACTCTATCAAACTCATCCGCCAATTTTGGGTCTAAATACTTGAAATTTTAGATGTAGGTTACCTGGACATGAGTCAAACTTTTTAATATGTATATACATATGCACATAAAGTTATGAACAGCATATAGGGCCCGAGCAACGCTTGGCTGAAATGCTACTATATAGATAATCTTGGATATTTGGTACATTTTTAGACAAGAAGACAACTGTGTGAACAGATCTACTACTTCCTTAACGCTCACGGACTACTGTTCACGGAACAAAAAGGATGCCGGAAAGGAAAAAGAGTGACACACGAATTATTATATATTGACAAAAAAAAAAAAATCATGAGATAGGCACAAGAAAAAGAACATAGTCATGGCATGGATTTATTACAAGAAAGCATACAACAAAATCCCGCAAGCATGGATAATTGAATGCTTAAGAATGTACAAGATATCTGACAAGATTATTAATATTATTAAGAAAGCAATGGAAACATGGAGACTGGAACTGACGTCTAGAGGGCAGCGCCAGACTGAGATAAGAATAGCGAGAGGCATCTTCGAAGGAGACCCGTTATCATCACTACTGTTTATCATCACCGTGATGCCACTAAACTACATACTGAAAAATGTAATGTCGGGTACAAATTTACAGATGCAGAACAAAGAATTAACTATATCATGCATATGGATGACCTGAAGCTGTTTGCTAAAAGCAAAAAGGAACTGGAGAAGCTGATAGACACAGCCAGAATATTCAGCTTGTATGTTAGGATGGTATTTGAAATGGAAAAATATGCATTACTAGAAATGAAAAAAAAAAAGGAAAAACTAGAGATATCAGAAGGTAATTTTTTTTTTTTTACATTTTCACCCCAAACAAGGCACATTGCCACTCAGGTGTAGGGGGCTACTATCAGGGTCAGCAACTACTTGGCACTATGTAGGGATTTGGGCAGCATGATGTCGGTTCACGTTACATTTGAACTTCTGCATGTCAGTTACAGTTAGGGAAGCAGGATCCTGGAATGGAATTCCAGAGTCTACTGGAGTAGAAAGATCTTTTACATCTAGGGATCTCTACTGTGTGGGGGTGGGGTTTAGCTGTCTGTCGGGTTTGTCGAGGGTGTCTGCGTCGTGGGGGCACAAGTGTCTGCAGTTCGTCAGAGCATTCACCATTAAAATACTTGTAGAACAAGCAGAGGGATGCAACGTTTCGTCGATGGGACAGAGGCTGAAGCTTAGATGCCAGTTCAGGGCCTATCAGATTGGCGACTCTTTTTTTAACCTTGTCTAGGAGCGAGAGACTAGTAGTAGACGCACCAGCCCAGATGTGACAACAATACTCCATACATGGGCGAATGGTGGCCTTATAGAGATACAGGATACTTTCAGGTGTCAGTAGTTTTCTAGCACGGTGGAGAGAGCCTACCTTTTTTGCAGCGGCCCTGGCAATGTTTTCAATATAATTGTTCCAGCTCATGTTTCCTGTGAACGTTAGGCCAAGCAGTTTGAAAGATGTACTCTCAGACAGGGAGTTACTGACCATTGCTATTGGTGGCAGAGAAGGTTTCTTGTAGTTATTGAAGGAAACCAGTTTAGTCTTGGCAGCATTGAATGTGACCATCCATTTATGTCCCCATTCCACTACAGATTGGAGGTCTTCCTCTATTGTTTTTGCCATTTCTTTTAGATATGTGTTCATTTGATTTCCTGACATGCCTGTTACAGAGTGTAGTGTCATCAGCATATATACCCATCTCAGAGGCAATGTTGTCGGGGAGGTCATTAATAAATATCAGGAACAATAGAGGTCCAAGAATAGACCCCTGAGGCACTCCCGCATTTATATCACACTGTTTAGATGTTCGATCGTCGAGGACAACCTGGATTTTTTTCTTATCTTAGAAGGATTTAATTATGTTAAGTATTCTACCAGTGATACCATATGATTTAATTTTCCTGAGGAGACCCTTGTGCCATACCCTGTAAAAAGCCTTAGATATATCTAGAGCTACCGCTCTGCCCTCTCCCGCTTTGTCCAGTGAATGGTATATACGTTCAGAGATTACAGTGAGGATGTCAGCTGTGGAACGGGCTTGTCTAAATCCATATTGTTTGTCAGTCAGAAGTTTAGCATCTGTAAGGTGCCGGACTAGAGCATGGTTAATTATGGTCTCAAATATTTTGGCGAAAAGTGGGAAGAGGCTAATGGGGCGATAATTTTATGGGTCAGTTCTTTCGCCAGAACTCTTGAATATTGGTACCACAGAAGCGGTTTTCCAACAGGCCGGAAAGCATGATTCATTAAGGCATTTGTTGTAGAGTTTGGAGAGAACTGGCGCTACTTCGGCTGAGCACTTTTTTAATAGCACAGCTGGGATGAGATCAGGTCCACATGTTTTTGAAGTGTCAAGATTTCTTATGATAGCATGTACCTGAGCAGGGGCGATTTGTAGATCGTCTAGCATGGCGTCTGTCCGCAAAGGAAAGTCAGGCAGGGGGTGGTTGGAAGGGTCCAGTGTGGAGTTCGAGGCAAACCGACAAGCAAGCATATTAGCTTTGTCGGTTGCTGAGCAAACAACCTCGTGATTGTTGGTTAGTGGGGAATTGTTGATTGCCCATTATTTACTACATTGTTGTAGATTTTCCAGAAGTCACGATTTCCTAATTTTTGTGCTTCGATGCGTTTTTTAGTGGTTTCAGTAAATTCTCTCTTGGCTGTCGCTATTTCTTTCTTAACGTTATTTCTAGCTTCTATGTACTTCTGTTTGTTTGAACTGGACTTATGTCGGTTGAATCTGCGGTATGCATGCTGCCTTTGAGCAATGGCAGTTGCGCAAGTCGAAGTAAACCATTGAGGAGAGTGGGGCTTGCTATAAAATTTCCGCATGGGAACATGTGCTTCCATTGCTGTTTTGAACCATTCAGTGGTCTCATTTGCGCACTGTTTGGCAGGAAGAGAAAAAATATTTCCCCATGGGGCATCTCTAATAAGATCTCTGATGGCTTCCCAGTCAGCCTTTTTATAATATCTCGTTGTTTTGAGCACTGGTTCTTCAGTTTTGGGTCTAGAATTTGGGGCGATTTCTACCATTATCACTGCATGGTCAGCGTGCCCGAGTGGGCTGTCAGCATTTGTTGTACAATCCTCGGGAACTGTGGTCAGAAACAGATCTAGAAGTGATGCTTGTTGTTCTTGCTGGTCAGGGAAACGGGTTGGAAACGTAACCATTTGTGATAGGGAGTGAGATATAGCAAAACTATGTGTTGTACTGCCCGCTGCATCTGTGTGAGTAGAGAATCCCAGCCAGTTTTTGTGATGAACATTAAAGTCACCAAATACATGAACTTGGGCGCTAGTGTCGAGGGAGTGTGCTGTGTCTATACTGTCAGAGACTTTGTTTATTATGGTGCAGTCCTGGGTCGAGGGAGAGCGGTAGAGAAAATAAAAGTAGCTAATGTTGTGTTGTATGTTTAGTCTAAAGCACATAAAGGCTTGATCGTCCGTTTCTAGGTTTGTTTCTCTAGTCAGGGGGAGGGTATTACGAATGGGTATGGAATTGTCTAACCAAGAGAAGATGAGAGCGCTCTGTGAAAATCACACTTATAATTATATAGGGTTGCTGGAAGCAAACACCATTAAATCTATAGAAATGAAATCGACGTTTGGAAATAAATACCTGAGAAGAACGAGGAATCTATTAGAAACAAAGCTAAACAGTAGAAATTTAATTCAAGGAATAAATACCTGGGCAGTATTGCTAATAATGTACTCTGGATAGTTCATAGGCTGGACCAAAGAAGAACTTAGACATCTTTATCAAAGGATGAGAAAATTAATGACAATGTACAATGTGTTACACCCTAAAGACGATACTGACTGACTCTATGTAAAAGGGAGCGAAGGAGGAAGGGGATTGATAAACATAGAAGACTGCGTAGAAACACACACACACACACACACACACACACACACACACACACACACACACACACACACACACACACACACACACACACACCAAACTTGGAAAAATACATAAATCAGAACACAAAAAAGATTGATTATTGCAGAACAATACAGGAAACGATGAAACCAGAAAAAAAAGAAAATAAAAGTGGGAAGAGAAAGACTTATATGGACGATTTATCAGAATAATTTTAAAAAAGGAACCATGAAAGCACCTGAATGTGGCTAAGAAAATGACACATAAACAAAGAAACAGAATCCCTAGTGACAGCTGCACAGAACAACGCGGTTAGAATCAACCGCATAAAGGCTAAAATAGATAAAACACAACAAAACAGTAAATGTAGATTCTGTGGACAGAGAGACGAAACAGTGAACCACAGAATGCAGCAAACTAGTCCAAAATGAATATAAAGACAGGCACGACTACATGGAGAAATAAGTGTACTGGGAACTATGCAGACGACTACATGCTGACAAATGGTTCGAACACAAACCATAGACAGTATAAGAAAACTAAAACCACAAAATTCTTATGTTTATATAGATACAAACAGATAAATCCATCCAAGCAGAAAATAAAAATAAAAATAAAATAAAATAAATAAAAAAAAAACAAGAAGGAAAGAAATTGTCGAATTGTCGAATTTTTCCGTCTCAGCAGACCATAGGGTGAAAATCAAACAGAAAAAACGAAACAAATATGCAGAACTTGCTAGAGAACTGAACGGAACATGGAACCTGAAGCAAATCAATATAATACCAATAATTCTAGGAGCACAAGGAACAGTCCTAAAAAAACTTGGAAAAAAAACTAAGAAAGATCGGAATCGACGGGAAGACTGGGATTATGCAACGAACGTTAATGCTGAAAACAGCTAAAATCTTAAGTGCAGAAACTAGTCTAAATAAGCGACAAATACTAGCCGGGCATATAGAAACTGCAAGAGACGCAAAAAAAAAAAAAAAAAAAAAAAAAACGCAAACAAGAGAAGTGATACACTTAAATTGTAAATTGCTTACCTCTCCACAAAAAAAAAAAAAAAAAAAAAAAAAAAATTGCACTGGCACCACAAAAAAGAATCAAAGGGTCAATGATGATTGGAAAGACTAAGCAGAGAAACCACTAACCAGAACTCCACTGAATGAGTGCGAAAAGGACTGGGATCTTATGAAGGTGTATTGCCACCTAAATTATATGGTAAGCGGCAGTTGTGATAGCCAAGTTTGCAAAGATTATCGAAAGAGGTAGAGAATACCGGAAATCTGGGGAGACTTGTTGTCACTCAGACTCTAGGAAAGATGTTGGTCTCAAAGAATAATCTTTGACAATGGCCTGTGTGAGAACTTCTAGTGAGCAGCAGCAGCAGCAGCAGCAGCAACAACAACAACAAAAACAATAATAATAATCATGGAACTGAAATGATGCCGAAAACAAATGATCTTCTATGCATAGACCAACATATACTGAGATACAGTCCTGTTTCTTTGTATCACAACTCATCAGTGCCGCTAGACTAGGATCTCTCCCTAACCATGGATTGAAACTAGAACTGTCGTGTTGATAATCGGCAGTTCTCCCACTCGACCATGAAGGCGACGCCCGTAAATAACTCGTCGGAATGTCTATTTAAATGGACCCCCGCCACCACTTTTATAGTGCTCAAATCGTCTGTTTGTAAACAAACAACGAGCTTCGCATTTTCAGCCAATTAAGTAGCGGGTGAGATTATTTACGACAGTGCTCTACCCAAAGAGGGGGGCTTAAAATATATTTGTAGTCATCAACAAACAGTCCTGTTTCGTTGTATCACAACTCATCAGTACCGCTAGCATCTCTCCCTAGAACCGTCGTGTTGATAGTCGGCAGTTCTCCCACTCGACCATGAAGGCGACGCCCGTAAATAACTCGTCGGAATGTCTATTTAAATGGACCCCCGCCACCACTTTTATAGTGCTCAAATCGTCTGTTTGTAAACAAACAATGAGCTTCGCATTTTCAGCCAATTAAGTAGCGGGTGAGATTATTTACGACAGTGCTCTACTCAAAGAAGGGGGGGGCTTAATATATAACTACTTAATTTACTCACACAAAATTAATATACGAAAGTATAGATTTATGCGCAAACTAAGTATTTACTTCAAAAGTGCTCACTACGTAGGTAGAGCTAGTTAGTAATTTATAAAATATATATGGCGATTAAGCTACACTGAATATTCCGCGTTTCACCCACTCTAGGACTCTTCAGACTTATGCGCATAAGCCTGAAGAGTCCTAGAGTGGATGAAACGCGGAATATTCAGTGTAGCTTAATCGCCATATATATTTTATAAATTACTATATATATATATATATATATATATATATATATATATATATATATAACTACTTCATTTACTCACACAAATTTAATATACGAAAGTATAGATTTATGCGTAAACTTTACGTATTTACTTCAAAAGTGCTCAATACGTAGGTAGAGCTAGTTAGTAATTTATAAAATATATATGGCGATTAAGCTACACTGAATATTCTGCGTTTCGACGAATCCTACAGTGGATGAAACGCAGAATATTCAGTGTAGCTTAATCGCCATATATATTTTATAAATTACTATATATATATATATATATATATATATATATATATATATATATATATATATATATATATATTAGATAAGATTTTTCCAAAGGTTTAATATATTAAAATCTATTAGCCAACCAATGGCAATGTGCATATATCAATAAGAATTTAAGCCATGTAAATTGACTCAAATATTATGCAACATGATTAACATTTCTGTAATCGAGCAGTCATATATACTTACAAAAACCAGAACAACAAGGAGAAAGATTACATTATTTTTGTATTTTTCGAATATTATAATCGTTTCGATATCAACCAGACAATTTAAAATTTTATGTCATTTACAACTTTTCGTGGTAAACATCTCATTAGATAAGTTGCAAAAAAAAAAATGCAGGGTTAATATGTATCTGAACACACTTTCATTCTGCTATGCACTGTATTAAGCAGTGTATACGGTCTCATCGTGTTTTAATGAATTCACAACCGGTGTTGAAGAAATTTTTTATGGGCCCCTATTTTCGTTTATCTGTTCTAAAATTACGGCGAAAATTGCAAAAATCTGGACTATTTTGAAACCGGACAAGATTCTGAATTAATAAGATTTATTGCTTATTAATTTAATTTATTATTTTTTTGTCTTATTTGTTGTTCAATTTCAAGTAATTCGGTTGGATTTTAACGTTCAATCTAAATTTAAAATCAGATATGGAAAGTAGCATATTTTGTGTTTTTTCGGTGTTACACATCCATTTTAATTTTGACCTGCGAGTTACTGAAATGTGAATGCTTTCCGTATATTAAAATAAATAAAATGAGTTTTTTTTTACACAGTGGTCACCACTTATCAAGGCCCGGAAGCCACTCAGGGATAAGGGTTATTGCAAGTACATTAGGAATTTGTTAACGTTGGACTTGAACACATCCAAGTTGTAGTCAGGTGGGAAGCAGGCAGACGGAACAGAGTTCCTTAGGCGCGCAGTTCTAAGAAAGAAGCTTTGTTCATGGAATCCACGTTTTAATTTAGGCACAGATAAAGAGTGGGGGAAATTTTTCACAGTAGATTAGACTAGACGGGTGTTTTTCGTGAAAGATTGGCGAGGGGGGACCAGAGATTCGAGTTCAGACGAGCACCTGCCATGGAAATAACGATAAAACAAGGATAGGCTCGCAACATCTCTTCTGTGGGAGAGAGGTTGCAAGGTAGAGAAAATGGCATCCCCCACTAAGCCACGAAGTCTATTTTGTACTCTGTCAAGGCAGGATAGGCTGTTTTTAGCAGCTCCTGCCCAGATATGGCAACAGTATTCCATCCTTGGACTTGGCTTTTATATAGATAGAGAATTGCATCAGTAGTGAGATATCTTCTGGAGCGGTAGAAGGATCCCACCATCTTTCCAGCGACCTTGGCAACAGACTTGATGTACGTGTTCCATTTCAGATCCTGAGTAAAGGTCAAACCCAGAAGCTTGTCAAAACACGGGGCCTCTCCCAGACGAGAGCCATCCATCCCAATTGATGCCAGATGGGGATCAGAGCGTTGATGATGTAAGGATAGGAGTTTGGTTTTAGATGCATTAAAGGTAACCAGCCACGTCTTCCCCCACTGAACCACGCGCTCAAGATCAGAGGAGAGAGAATCAGAGAGAACTTTGTCGATGTGAGATAAGATAAAATAAACTAAAATAACTATATATTCCCTATTAAGATCTTAGGATGCTAACTAATAGTATTTATTATTGTAAAACTTTTAATTTACACTTCGACAAAATAATTTATAAAAGACTTTTCAAGGGGGATAACTCTTAATTGTTAATTTAATTCATTCAAATAAAAATTGACGTATTAATTATTTTAATCCCAAAGATTTGCACTTAAATGTATTAAATGTTATCCCGAGTTGCTAATTTTCTCAAATGGTTTTATATTTTACTTAATTGTGACTATTAGGCGGATTCTACAGACTCTAAATTAACTAGTTTTTATTACTTATCATGCGATGTTTCGTTTGTATTTTCCTTAAAATTCTATTTCCTTGGTGCTGGGTCGTTACTTAGAATTTATTTCGAAGGATTATTTTGACTACGATGATTGAAAACTTATTTTCATACTAGTTACATCAAGAATTAGGAATTTTATAGTGTACTTATCGTTTTCAGTGTTTATCTCCGAGACCCTAATTGAGTAAACCCAGTAAAGGGTAGGTAACTATTAATTTTTAGTTTTTCCTGTTTCTTTGACTTTAGAGGTTTTATGCTCTTTCTTTATTATGTTTGTCTGCACTTATTTTTTTCGTAATCATCATTGGGTTTTACGGGACCAATAAATGATAAAACCATATCTACTCTATGGCCCCATAATTAAATAATAACTATTCCCCCCCCCCACACTTAATTGTTGATATTACCAGGGTTTGAGCTAGGTTTCCAAAACTATTATTCCGGTTTCAGTAATTACTATTCCTCCTATTTATGTACAATCGTACACCCTTCTTTTTTCAATGTAAAATATATGTGTGCGCCCTATATTTTACAGAGGACGTCTAGTGATGATACCTATTTTGAGTTTATTCTACTCAGGTTTAAGTCTCGAGAGTAGAGATTTATTTCTGTGAAAACAACTTTGTATGGCATCCAATTTTTTATTTAACATTTCATCTTTGGAATTAACTATGTAGTAAGCTTCAAGCAAGCATAGGTTGCATCTTTTGGACTTACTAGGTCGGCATTTTGTCCACTATTGACCATTTTATTTCGAATTCTTTATTGTTTCTACGTAATTCTCTGGTCCAATCCCTTCACACAGTTGTGTTCTGTTTGTTTTTAATAATTATTTTAGTTCTATTCTCATATACATTATTGTTTATATCATTCACAGATCCGGTTTTAAATGATGCTATGTGGTTTCTTTTACTTTACCCCCCAAATATTACTGTTATCAACCATAACCTCACATTTGTCTACCACTTCAAAAATCAAGCAATTATCCCCAAATGGGCATTTATTCGGTACCCTACAATTACATTTTCTCCCTGAATCCATTCCAACTGCTTCATTTCTATTTCTATTTAGTATTGTGTTGATATTACTATTGTTAGAGCCTATTATAGTGCTGTCGAGGTTTGCCGCGGTCGAGAATGATAACTTGACCGCGTTCCTGTTTATTATTTTACTTAGTCTGTTTTCAGATGGAAAGCTTTTCTCGATTATTTTATAGAATTCCCTAGGGATATTATTTAGAATATGTTCACTGTACGGGGGATTGAACCAGACTTGTTTCTTTTGTCTATTCCTCTTAACTTTTAACCTTATTGCTGATCCTATGTCTTTCCGCATTGTTACTGACTTCTTTCTTTTTGTCTTTATTACTATTTATAAGCTTCTTTTCCCTTCTTAGCGTTACTTCTATTCTTCATTGTCATGCTATATGAATTGTTTGGTTTATTATTTTTACAATTAACCTCCTCTATGAATTTTATTTTCCCATTGTAACGAGATCCCATTAGGGCATCATTGTAGTAGTTTTTATTTTGTTTTGTAATTTTTGTTCAGATTTTCATTTTGGGATAACCCGGATATTCTTTTAGATATACTAGGGATTATCACATTTTTCATACATTTAGGATGGTCGGAATTATAATAAATGTAAAATAATGTTTGGGTTTAGTTTGTGGTATGTTTCGTAAGTGTTATCATTAAGATTTAGGGTTATATCTAAGAAATCCACCTTTTTACAGCTACTATCTATAGTTATTTCTAAATTATGTTCGTTAAAGAATGCTTTGATATTTTCCTCATTTTTTTCTGTAATCCTATCGCTAAACTAGGAATAAAGCATCATCCCTATATAAGCCCCATTTAAACCCGGTGTCTTCTTATTAATTTCCTTCAATAAATATAGCCCTACAAGGTCAGTCACCTACGTAGAGTCCGGAGCCCCCCCCCCTCATCGTTACATCAAAATGGTTCTCTTTATCAGTTCTTGTCCATAATTCATTCATATATCGTATTAGGGTTTTCCTAGCTAGTTTAATGATCTCAATTTCTAGTTTTGATATGTCCGTTTTCTTTTCTGCTAGTTTTAGTGCTTTATCAAATAGTTCAGGAGTTATTGAAGGGTAATACGAGTCGATATCGAACATAATGAATTTACTGCTCTTGTTTTTATGGGCTTTTTGGAACCACTCTATTACCTCCCCAGATGAAATTCATAATTTATGTTTGATCCTAGTATTTTCTTGCTTATATTACCTAAATCTGAAACGCATAGTGCTATTAGTCTAATGCTCGTTTTAAAGTCCGGGTATATATATATATATATATATATATATATATATATATATATATATATATATATATATATATATATATATATATATACCCAAAACTTTTTGGAAATAGGGTACGATTATGAATATCTCCAGTATCAAATACTCCTTATACACGGAGAAATTTACTTTATGTATGAAAACAAAAGAGATGATATATAAGATATGAGAAATATTTGGAATCAAGTCTCCCCTTGCTGTTATTTCAGATCATTTGAAACCATAGCAGCGAATTTTAGTCTGTATCACAGCTCACCAGTGCGGCTTGACTAGCGCCTCTTCCTAGCCAGAGGTTGAAGCTACAACCATTCAGTTCATCGTCAGCAGTTTTAACATTCGGCCCATGGGATCGTCATCAAATGTCCATTTATATAGATACTCGTACATCGTTTTTACAGTGCTCGACCTGCTTGTTTATTTATAAACAGAGAGCGCCTCGCATTAACACTAATTAAGCAGCAGGTGAAATCCTTTTAAGAGAGTGCTCTACCCAAGGAGAAGAACAAAGTTAAAGATTGTAAAGTATAATTTACACGAATTTATTATTCGATAGGGAACTCAGAAAGCAACATTAAGAATTTCTTAATTCGCCGAGTTTCGAAGAATGCATTTATTTCATCATAGAAATGCTTTTTAGCAAACTGGATCAATACTCATGTGAATATTGTCTCGTTGTTTGACCAATTTGTTTCTGGATCGAACTGACCGCTACACATCCTTTTACCTTTATTTTTCATTTCTCTTCTGCGTTTAATAAACTAACTTTAATGCATCGATGATTAATTTTATATTGTGCAGTTTCAATTTATGTAGCATCAGCAAAATTATAGCTTCGCTATAACAATTACTTAGATAAAAAAAAAAAATCCGTCTGATGAAATGAACCCGTTCTTTGAAAGTCCGCGGATTAAGGAATTCTTAATGTTGCTTTTTGAGTTTCTTGTCGAACACTGAATTATTGTAAATTATAATCTAGTTTTTAACTTTGTTCTTTTATAATAAGCTTTATTTTCTACATTGGTTGACCTCTATTATGACCCCTTAATATTTGTAGTTTTGGGCTCAAATCAAGTTATTAAGTTAGATCCATGTCCAAGGAACCTATATCTAAAATGTCAAGTGTTTGACCCAAAATTGTCGGAGGAGTTTGGTAGAGTTCTCAAATGTCAAATCGTTGAACTTTGACCCCTTAACAGCGAAATATCTGACCGAAACCCAATCACATCGATTTTCGCAAATCTCAGTACCTTGTATATCAAACTTCGAGTCTGTAGACCAAAAATTGACATTGCGTAGGGAAATGTACACAGACACACACACAGACACACACACATACAGACAAGTTCACTTTTATGCATATATATATGTGTGTGTGTGTGTGTGTGTGTGTGTGTGTGTGTGTGTGTGGGTGTGTGTGTGTGTGAGAGAGAGAGAGAGTGTATATAGTGGGCTTTTCACTTTGAATTAGAAAAACAAAACACGCCATTTTAATTTATTTTTAATTTAATACTTGATCTGTTTTGTTTATTTTCGCGTTGCTAACGGTTCCTGCTTCCCTGTTTTTATTTTTCAACGGAACGTCTGAACAGTTCACTACAATTTATCGTACACGCTATACAAGCACAAGTGTCAAGGCCGGTTTTTTGAGTCGCATGTAAAAAAAAAAGTAAACAAAGAGTACAATGAAGAGGAAGAGAGACTAAAATAAGAATAGGCCAGATTAACAACAACAACAACAACAACAACAATTATAATAACAGCAATAACAACAATAACAATAATAACAACAATAACAATAATAATAATAATAACAATAATAATAATAATAACAGAAACAACATTAATAATACTAAAACAACAACAACAACAACAACAGTAATAATAATAATAATAAGAAGAAGAAGAAGAAGAAGAAGAAAAAAACAAAAAAATAAAAAAAAACAACGAAAAGACAAAAAATAGCGCAGACATAACAACCAAAAATCATAGAAGGCAATATATGCAAAGAAAAAAAGAAGAAAAAAAAGAAAAGAAAACATTTATAATTAAAAAAGAAAAAAGAAAAGAAAGGAAAGGATGAGAATAAAAATGGATTAAGAAATATATATATATATATATTGTGTAAATATAAAAACAAACAAATAAACAGTAACAACAAAAAACAAGCAAAGTAGTACAACAACAGTCGCATTTATTAATATATTATTGCATATTGTCCGCATAAACAGCTTTGGATGCATGAATTAATAATGCTGGCCCTCGAGCTGACCCTTTATTCTAAAGGGCACATGTCTTATTTAAAAGACCTGCTGGAAAAGAAACTACCTTTACCTGAACTAACGGAAAGCACAGAGGACTTACCTGGAAATAAAGGTGTCAAATCACGTGTGCATTAACAGGTGGGTACACTCACACGCGCGCGCACACACACATGTACATGTGCGCACAAAGAAACGCACGGACAGGAGCACAAATAAACATACACGCACATAGAACTGCACATGGCTAAACACGCATGCACCCCCCCCACACGCACACACACATGCACACGCACACCCGTGTTTGCACATACTCATACAAATATGCACACACAACACGCACACATACCCACATGCAAACACACACATACACGCATGCACACATACACACACGCACATATACAAACACGTAAGTATAGTAAGAGTACCTATTTACTATGCCTCCCCACGGGACAGAGTTAGACACCAGGGTCGTTTTTTAACGTGGAGAAAAGGTACAAAAATAAAGATTGTCTCAGTCGTGAAGGATTTCTCCTCCACCGAAAGAGAACAAGAAATAGAAGTGCAGCATCTGAAGTACAAGAGTAACTATATTAAAAGATGTTTCATTTGTTTAAAATACGAGTCATAGCAAAAAAATAAGCTGATATACAAAGTGGAGATTTATTATGTTTAAAATCTTTGCCAAACTAACGTTTATTACTTTCATCTATCTATCTATCTATCTATCTATCTATCTATCTATCTATCTATCTATCTATCTATCTATCTCATATTTACCTACTTACCCTCTCTCCTTCTCTCTCTCTATCTTTCTCTTTCTCTCTCTCTCTCTCTCTCTCTATATATATATATATATATATGTATTAATATATATGTATTTGTGTGTGTGTGTGTGTGTGGCCACATTGATGACGATGAAATTATATACATCTCTCTCTCTCTCTCTCTCTCTATATATATATATATATATCTATATATATATATATATATATATAGATAAATATATATCGTCGATGAATCGTGTTTATAGATAAATATACATTGACTAGTTGATAGTTAACTGATTTATTTTTTTTATATTTACTTATATTTTCAAATTTATGAAAACTAGTGCTGCATTTTTACTAATGTTTATCCCCTGACGACGAAGAGTGCCTTTCTTTGAAAATTCACGGATTAAGGATTTTTTACTTTATAGTAATTCCTCATTTGAATTTAAGAGGGATTAATAAATAATGTAATGCATTCAATTTTTATTTTCATCATTTATTTTCTTTTTTTTTTTCTTTAATTGCTTTCTATTTTCTTGATCGGGTATAATTTAATGATAATATTTTGATCATTATATATATATATATATATATATATATATATATATATATATATATATATATATATAAAGCCATTTTGGAATACTAGGCGCTGTATGTATTGCACTGTGACGTATAAATTTTCAGGTTAGTACCTGGGGGCGCGTTTAAAACCATTGTGAGAGCAACCCCTCATTCTTTATTAAGACATGAGGAGAAGGAAATCTCTAATGTAAAATTTGAAGTCTACTCTCTGCTTTGTCATGTGGATATTATTTGCACTGACTGAAATTAGCAGTGGTTCTAAAATGTGTGGATGGTCCTACACAAAACCTTTTCATCCTCGACCCCAACAATCAAAAGAGAGCATTCCTGTAATGATCCGGTCCCTGTTGATTTTGTGGTGCAAAGTTTAGTTCTGTGAAGTTCTAGGAAGTTCACCCTCCAAGGCCTTGCCTTCTTTCATTGAGTTATTTTAGTTTATTTTATTGCTAATTGTCTGAGACGCCCTCACCGGTGAATGCCGACGGGGCTGCGCAGAAACTTTTTACAGATCATTGTGCCCCTCCTCTTAGGCGCTGATTTCTTAACCCCACTTTCCGACCCTGTTGTCTAGGTTCGGTTCTTGCAGTAGGAGAGAACTAACAACCCCTACATAAAACCTTCACCACTATAAACAAATCATCTGTGTGGATTTGGGACGACTCATATATATTATGTATATATATATATGCATAAGTATATATATAAGTATATATTTAAGTATATATATATATATATATATATATATATATGCATAAGTATATATTTAAGTATATATATATATGTATAAGTATATATATAAGTATATATATATGTATAAGCATATATATATAGGTATATATATATGTATAAGTATATATATATAAGTATACATATATATATATATATATATATATATATATATATATATCTATATATATATATATATAACTATCCATTCACGTGAAATCACCTTTTACTTCACCCTATTCCCTCTGCTTCACTTTTTGTTATCAAGTAAGATCTTTGACTTACTTGCAGTTTCATCAAATATTTTTGTATGCAAAATCCGATCCCGCATTTTGCTAATTCCTGCAGTCGTATGAGAAGGAAATTATATCTTCTAAACTCCACGGATTAAGGACTATCCACTTATTAAGTGTTTCGTTTTTCTGATTAAATGTTTTTAACTCGTTTTCAAAGTGTTTTTTAATATATTTTATTAACTACTTGCTCTTATATATATATATATATATATATATATATATATATATATATATATATATATATATATATATATATATATATAATTTTAATTTTTAGAGAGTTTAATATTTATTATAGCAAACCTAAGCAAAAATAAAAATAAGAAACAAACATTGAAAACAATATCACCCGAGTAACAAACGTGAATGACAAAAACCATTACAAAAATCACACCAACAGCTCAGATGTATTTAAGTGTCCAGGTAATATTGTTAATATGCGTTTTTGTTTCTATCCATATCTTAGGTTGAAAACGTAGTCAGCCCTGCCCACTTCTTCTGCTTACCTGGAGTGTTTATTGAGGGGGGAGTGTCATAGGGTGGAAGGGTAGAGATCTTTTATAACGGGACACCGGGCGGACACTCCCACTCTTTTCCATTGATATTCTCTACCTTTCGCCCCCATTACCCCTACTAAATCCATTTGTTTCAATGCCCCCACACTTCCCACCCCAAATCAATCATGATGATGATGATCATCATTATCATCATTACAATAATGCACAGCAGCATCACGGCCACCAAAACTTCATCACAATATTAAAAGGGCTTAAAAACACAGGTGTATACAGGTGTGGTGTTGTTGTACTGTTCGGATGAAAACAAAAGGTAAGTAGTTATTGCTTTTTATTATTTAACCCGGATTAATAATGGGTATAGTAGTAGTAGTAGTAATATATTAATTAATAAACTATTACTACTACTACTGAATATTTAACCTTTTCAAATCTTACCACCTTTGCAGATTTACCTTATTTTCCCAACGTTATGTTTTATTATTATTATTATTATAGCTCTATCCCCAACTTACATCGCTCTCTCCCTCTCCCCCTTCTCTCTCTCTATCTCTCTCTCTCTCTCTCTCTCTCTCTCTCTCTCTCTCTCTCTCTATATATATATATATATATATATATATGTGTGTGTGTGTGTGTGTGTGTGTGTATGAAAAAATAGTTCATGGAATAATAAATAAGCAGGGTAACGTGCTAGTAGGAACATTTCGGCCGATTTGTTCGATCATATACATTTGATAAACACACGCATACGCGCGCATTACCCACACACACGCATAGGTGCGTGCACCCACACACACGTGCGTATATTAATTTATGTCTTTACTAAATAAATATGGTCGAATGAATCAACCGAAATATCTTGGTTTAATGATTTGGTTGTGTTCTTATTTTTTCTTAATTTTTTTTTTTACATAGGAGTCATCACTTATCAAGGCCCTGAGGCCACTCGAGCATAAGGGTTATTGAGTGTACAGTAATTAATGATATAATATCTTAGTAGTCGTTATTAATGGACATTTGGTAGATTGAACTACTTAAGGGGACGGTTTATCAAGAATTTGTTTATGTTTGACTTGAAGACAACCAAGTTGTAGTAAGCTGGGAAACAGGCAAACGGTAGAGAGTTCCACAGGCGTGCAGTTCTAAGAAAGGAGCTTTGTTCATGGAATTTATGTTTTGATTTCGTCACAGTTAAAGAATTATTGACAGTGGTTTCAACTAGACGGGTGTTTTTCGAGAACGATTGGCGAGGGGGGCAGAGATTGGAGCTCAGACGAGCACTTGCCATGTAGATAAGGATAAAACAAAGGCTCGCGACGTCTCTCCTGTGGGAGAGAGGTTGCAGGGAAGAGAAAAGGGCATCCCCCACTAAGTTACGAAGTCTGTTTTGTGCTCTGTCAAGGCAGGATAATCTGCTTCTAGCAGCTCCAGCCCAGATGTGGCAACAGTACTCCATCCTTGGACTTACTTGGCTTTTATATAGATAGAAAATTGCATCAGCAGTGAGATATTAATTTTACTAGCATATTACATTGCTTATCCACATTTCTACAAACTAATTTTTTATTTTGCTTGAAATTTTTTAGATTTTTATTTCATATTTACTCCCCCGTACACACACATACACACACACACACACACACACACACACACACACACACACACACACACACACACACACCTTGTAATATAAAGCTGAATATGTGTGTGTGTGTGTGTGGTCATGAATAGGCTTCTACATTGTTGACTATTTTAAAAAAACTGATTACATATAATGATAGAAGATGTATCGAGACACAGGAATGGGTATGTTTGATCTGGTAGAACGGTGATTCATTAAAATTGTGGGGTCTGCGTTCGCGCATGGTCCACAAATATGGAAATAAAAAAATTAAAAATTAAAAAAAAACGTTTACAAGTGTTTTTGATATAGATGTACATAAGAATACTTTGATAAGTATGTTTTAACTTAAATAGGGATGGTATCATAAAATTGTGGGGTCTGCGCCTGGCCTCCACGGAATGGAAATGGGCACAAACTTTAATAAAGACTTTTCATATCTAGCTGCTTAAGTATACTTTGAGAATTATTTTTCAGTTTGAAGAAATATGGTATAATAAAATTATGGGGTGTTCGTTCGCACCTGACCTCCATAGAATGGAAATATGTCACAAAGTTTAACAAGGTTTTTTTAATATAGATCCACAGAATATTGTGATAAGTGTTTTAGTGTGAACAGGTATGGTATAATAAATTATGGGGTTTATCTATTTTATTTTTACTTTCATCATATTTTGCTTTGGTTTTGATACCCCAAAATTCGAAGCTACCTCTTTACAACCCTTCCTTTTCATAAGCTATCATACTTTCATAAATCAGAGTCCATTTTCTGTAGGCTGTTTTTGAACCCAGTCAACGACAGGTACTTTTGCTAGTATATATATATATATATATATATATATATATATATATATATATATATATATATATATATATATATCATTTGCTTTACACAAGCATTAATATGTAGCTCCACATTCATGTGCATATTTCGGTCTGCCAGTTACAGGTAACTCGAGACCTCTTAGTCAATGAAGAAGTCTTTCTAAATCGTGGCAATTTTTATTTTTGTAACAATTCAGAGCGCTCCCTCTTTTTTGTGGCTTTATTTTCACCTACATTAAAAGCAAAACTTTCTTTTACTAAAAATTCACTGCTTATTACGGCCCAAAGACTACTCGAGGATAATGTTTAATAACTTCATCCAATAGACGGTGAGACAACACTATAAGGATTGGTAGCGAAGATGATTGAAATTGATTATTTTGGAGACTGGCTCAACAAGAATTTGTTTACATTAGACTTGAAAACGACTGGGAAGCAGACCTGCGGTATTATGTTGACGGAAGAATAGTTTTAAAAAATAAGACAAAACAACCCTGCTTATGTAGATAGAGGAAAATAGGGAAATTATAGTGGTTGTTGCTAGACGAGATTTGTTATGAATATTTTTACAAGTGGGGGGCATCTTGTGTCGCATTTGAACCCCGCCATGAGTCAAGAAAATATGGAAACACATATTGCATCATATAGACGCAAATTTTCATGTCAAGAGTTGAAGAGCCTTGATCCAACAATCTCCCTTTTTCTCTCAATTTGCATCTCCCCCAAGAGATGTTTCGTTTTCCGCGTGGTATGCATAATGTTTTAACTTCATCCGTGAATATGTTTGGGCGTGCTCCCTGGCTTTGGCAGAGCTATTTTTGAACAACAACAACAACAACAACAACAACAACAACAACAACAACAACAACGACGACGTCTTTGCGGATTGCTAAATAAAACAAAACTAAAGAACAAAACAAAAAAAAAAAAAACAACAACAACAACAAAAATATTAGAAGGGTCACTAATAGGAAAGTGCTAAAACACAGAGTTTTTGTAACTGCAAAAATTTAGAAAAAAAAAACGAAAGTTTATATCAAAGGAAACAATAATTATATTTCCAATTTTATCTTAATAATTATAAAACTCCGTGAACCGACCGAGCTTCCTTGCTTGCTTGTTTGAATCTTGTCTTCGACGATCCGTCGATTACATCTTTTAAAAATGAAATTATATATATATATATATATATATATATATATATATATATATATATATATATATATATATATATTAATATATATTAAGATATAATTATTCACTGACACGTGTTCCGTCGTCTAGGAATCGACAGAGTGGCTGAATCTAGCGAGGTTCGAAATGGGGGGGGACCCCATGATAAGAAGCCTAAATCTTTACCACTGGACTATCTCGCACGACTGCTAGACGTATAACGTTTTATGTAGATGTTATTTGTTTTTGTTTGTGATACTTTTTGAATGAATTCGATTATTTACACGAAAGTGAATTTTTTACCTAAATGCGAGCTGGGAATAATTTTCCCCTTGATATATATATATATATATATATATATATATATATATATATATATATATATATATATATATATAGTAAGTTATAAAATGTATATGGCGATTAAGCTACACTGAATATTCCGCGTTTCATCCACTAGGATTCTTCAGGCTTATGCGCAAATTCTGTGGTTGTTTGTCGTTTTTATATGTGCATCTTATATTGAGATTTTAGTTAGCCAATCAGCTTTCTTGTATCCACCGCGCCCTTCCTATCAGCCAATGAGCATGCATTTATCGGACAAAAGCCTATTTGACCTCTGGTTGATCTGTTCCGTTTTGTGTGCTCTATTTAGCCTGGATATTTACTTTCTTGATCTGTTTTAAATCTAGGTTATTTTTTTTTTTATTAAAAAATTTTTTTTTATTTTATTTTTTTTTTTTTTATTCATGTTAGTTTATATATAAACTAACATAGATAAAAAAAATAAATAAAAAATAAAAAAACACTAACCTAGATTTAAAACAGATCAAGAAACTAAATAAGATGTGTATATATATGTGTGTGTGTGTGTATATATATATATATATATATATATATCGAATTGTATGTTTCGGTTTCGATTTTAACTGATTGCACTCAAGTCATACATTAATATTTTTTTTAGTTTTGATCTCTAGGTTCAATATAATAATCGATAGAGTATTGTCTCTATCATAATATATGCATAAATTAAATATATTTAAGCGTACCTTAAGACCGGGCGGCACCGGACGGCCTGCTAGTAAATATATAAAAGTTATTTTCAATAAGTGAATGTTCATTTATGCAAATTCGTGTTTCGTAAATAAAGTCGAGTTAGAAGTCACAAGTCATAGACATGTGTATCTCAATATGTTCATAGTGTTAATAATATGCGTATGTGAGCGTTTGGCATTGTGGCATTGTTATGTAAATGCGTTTGTTAACCTTATTCTTGTTATGTGGACGAATTGATGATAGCTTGTGTGTGAGTCATTGAAATTTTTTTTTCAACTTGAGATTTGTTCAGCGTACCATGTTGGAGTCCTGGTCAAAGGCTTGAGAATTCTGTCAAACCTTTGACTGTTATTTCATCAGAGTTTCACGCCAGTTTATTACTTTTACATAGATTTGTTACTTTTGAGTTTTGAAACGATTTTCATTGATTGAAAAATACCTTCAGTTAACACGTTCCCGTGAAAACTTACTTGCTTTTGAAACTAATAAAGAAAGTTAATCTAAACGGAGCTTAGAAAGAAATAAAGAGGGTAACAATTAGCGAGTATTTGCTTTCAAGTGTTCGTCTGAATCTCTCTACAGGTCCACGTCTCTTATTGTCTCTGTGGCTAATTTAAGCATTATTTTAAGTACCCATCTACAAAGTCCACCATCGGTATATATGTTTCGCAATGAGATAAAGGGATCGGGTCATGTATAGCATCTTCTCAGAGGTGACAAGACAACAGTGTCTGGAAGTATAAAAATAATTGTTAATATTTATTTACTACATACACACTTACTATTATTTACTACTACATATATTTTAATATTTCACGTGCATAAAAGTGATTCATAGACACGTGTTTCTAGCTACCAGTCGTCATCAGCGTGGCTAGAATTTATTTGGCAATGATCGAACCCATGCCTGCACAATTAGCAGATTATATATATATATATATATATATATAGATAGATAGATAATTCATCCATTGAAATTTTAGCAATTGGCATATACATGCATGTTATAACCCATATCAAGTTTCCCTCAAACTTTTTAATGATGTTTACTTTTAACAGAAATATTCGACAAAATAAAAATTATCTGTGTGTGTTGTGTTGATTTCGTTGCCTCAACTTTTATACAATCGAAATGCTATCACTTTTAATACGACTTAACACAAAACAAATAAAACAGAATTAATAATCAGCAAAAACTTAAACTTTAGTTTTAACTTTTCGTTCTTATTGAAATCAATAGCTTTCTCTACTATATTTAAGCAATGATAACCATAACTTTTGAATCGCCAACTCTAAAATCTGGCTAGTTTCAACCTATCTTAACCACCAAGTATATTATAAATTTAAACAGTAAATAATATGCACCGTTATATAACATAGACTTAAAGACTAAATCTGAAATATTTTTATTTGAATCTACTCCAAATGAATAAAAACATATGTGTGGACACACACACACACACACACACAAACACACACACACACACACACATATATATATATGCGTGGATACCTTCAGATCAATTATCTAGACTTATTTAATATCTTGACTTATTTTATCTTTTGCCGTTTACATCTTATCTTCTATTTTTTTAAATCCATTATTCTTTACATTTTGATTTTTTAATTTTACTTTAAACATTTTCTTCCCACTATTGTTTCCATTATTAATCAATATAATAATTACTAAAAATTATCATTTTCAATTATTATAAATATCGCAGCCACCAACATGTTTATCTCCCATTAGATTGTATTTTTCATCACAACTAGATTAGATGATTATATCTAAGCATAGAGATAAATTAATTATGTATATTCTTAGACTTTATTATTATTATTATTATTATTATTATTATTATTATTATTATTATTGCTATACAGCTTTTAAAGCTTCGAATTGTAAATAAGTAAAACAGCTTTGGTGAAAGATGGAAGATAGGGTGGGGGAGTAGACGGGGATGAGGGACGAGTAGGAAGGAGAAAGAATTGCCTTAGAATCACCACTGATAAATTCTTTACGATTTCCTCTTTTCATTCTTCCTCTTTCACTTCTTTCTTTCTTCTTTTTTATTTTATTCTTTTCTCCCATGCGGCTTTACCCTTTTTCTCTCATCTCTTAACCTAGTCACTGACGTGTGTAGGGATAATGGTGATGAGGGCAAAGTAAGTCGTACATTTTCATAAAATGAAAATTCTAGTCAAATTAAAAGAACTTTTATAACTGAATAACCCCGATTAAATCTAAAACCCCTTTTACCATAGATATATCAAATTCAGATTACCCTACTGATTGAACCTATACACACTAGTATGTTCTAGATGTAGGACGATCACACGCGCATATGAATACTATTCTTTTTAGTCTTCCATTACCTCTATTTCGATGTTTAACCCCCACGCTTTTCCGTTCATTCCTATATATCAACACACACTCAAATCCGCACCCCTATTGGGTCTTATTTACATACAACCTAATTTTATTTTTCACAACATTTGACGAAACCTCCTAATATTAACTCCCTGTGACAAAGTAGAACTGATATTTTCATTGCAAACTTTGCTTTCATATAAGCTGTATCGCCTGAAAAGGTCTCTAGTGACTGGTAACTAGCTGGCCGAAGCATACTCATGACTGTGTAGCAACATATTACTGTTTATGTAAAAATAAATAAAGAGTATATATATATGTGTGTGTGTCTATGAGTATATATATGTATGTATATGTGTGTATGAGAGTGTGAGAGTATATATATGTATGTATACATATGTGTGAGAGTATATATGTGTGTGTGTGTGTTTGTGAGTATATATGTGTGTATGTGAGCGTATATATATATATATATATATATATATATATATATATATATATATATATCTTCGTCGATAGCGATCAATCAGACATGCTTGATGATTACAGTTACAGGACATTTTCCTGCCGTCGCCAATCATCGGATTTATTGTTGCATAAAAAAGATCATTCACTATTAGTGACAATTACATTGACTAACGGGATCCATGGAAATTCCACGGTGCTTTCTACGCCAATGTTTATTGTTAATAACAATATTCTTTTAAAAATAATGAGTATCTATCATGTTCAATAAAATTGAATCAACGAACTTCTTCTTCCATAAAAATAATTGTGATTATCGGCTAAATATTTTTTTTAAATAAATAAAACGAATATGCCTCTTCTTTATTTATTTCAAATTTCTCATTTTCGGCTTGTACAAAAGCCTTCACCAAGAAGGTTTAGACAATACTTTTTTCTTATTAGCCATGATGGTGTTTAACTTAGTAGAGACCCTACTGCGTTAAACACCAATATTGAATATTTACGTGGATAACAACCAAACAATGACCAACAACAAACACAAAGCCTTCGAACAAATGTGATTCATTTAAGTAACAAAGGAAAGAACTAATGGCATAATGTCTACGGTTAAATGTTATTTCATTTTTAAAGTTTACTACATGTTTACAACTTCAAACATTACAATTTCTAGTTCCTTACTCAGACATAGTCTATAGGAATCGTTTAAAAATGTACAGATCTTAGCATTTCTACGTGACTACATCCCCCCATAATAGTTAGATAATGATGTAAATTAAACACAGGAATTAAATGTAATGTTTTTCTAGTTCTTTTTACGAGTGTAGAAAAAGCACATAACACACACGTATGTATATATTAAACATATTTGTTTATTAAATAAAATGTATTAATCACCGATAAGTTTAGTTCTTTTTGGGAAAATTTAATGGAAAATTAAAAGTTAGCCACGTTGATAGGTTCTCTCCCTTTTTTAAGATCGGAAACTTCTTAGAATCTCATAACTTGTTGTTACATGAAACTTCTTTGAATCTCATAACTTGTTGTTACATTTGAAATACAAGGTGCATTTCTTTTGCACTTCAAAGGTTTAGTACCAAGATAGTAATATTATTTCTGTGGCTGGGAGGGGGGAGAGAGACTGTGACTAATTTTGTATTTTTATTTAAGTTTACAAATTCACCTTTTCCTTAATCCATTATATATATATATATATATATATATATATATATATATATATATATATATATATATATATATATATATATATAAACTACTTCATTTACTCACATAAAATTAATATACGAAAGTATAGATTTATGCGTAAACTTTAAGTATTTACTTCAAAAGTGCTCAATACGTAGGTAGAGCTAGTTAGTTATATATATATATATACACTAGAAAAAATGGATTAAGGAAAAGGGGAATTTGTAAGCTTAAATAAAAATACAATATATATATATATCCTAGTGTACACTAGAAAAATTGGATTAAGGAAAAGGGGAATTTGTAAACTTAAATAAAAAGACAAAATTAGTCACACACACATATCTATATCGGGAGGGAGAGAGAAAGAGGGAAGGAGAAACATAACACGAAACATATATTTATGAGTATTAAAATATTTATTAAATAATAATTATTAATCATCGATAAAGTAAATCCTTTGAGAGAAATTAAATTTAAGATTCAAAGTCAACTAAGTTATCCCTTTAGGATATAGAAAGCCATTAATAATATGTTGTATTTAAGGCTTAAGTTTAAGGAGTCTCAAAGAGAAATTGAAATTTAGGAATCCTGTTTAATTAATACAGTTACAATATATGAATGAACTGATAATAACTCTACACCTTAGGCTTGAACAAAAACGAAAATCTATCTGTTATTCAAGGAAATAAAAATAATGAAAACGTGAAAGAATTAAACAAAATACATTCGTGTAGAAATTCTACGTGCGATTATGATATAAAATGACCTAACATGAATATACAATGCGTTAAAAGCAAACAACCAGCATTTATATTGTGAGCTTAAGGAGCTGAAAAGAAATAAGATAACAAGGAGGTAGTTCATAAGAGAATGTATTTACAGAAAGTACAGCGGTAATGGTTTGCCAAAGATTGTTTTGGTTTGGATTGCTTCTTGTGACCCTCTCCGTTACAACTATTATTACTGTTCCTAGTGTTGGGGAGAGTCCATGTAGTGATGCAATAGGGAAGGTTGCTATAACAATTTCGTAAGACAAGATCAGATATTACGGTTCTGACTTTTTGAGATGATGGTCTAGTTATTTATATCATTTGTATTTATCGGCTTGCTGTTCTCATTTTAAGTGTCATTTTCACAATGCTTCTGTCAGTGTAACCTCCAACTTTCTTCAGGCGTATTTTATTCGACTCGGTAATGTTTCTGTCGAACTCGGGAATTTGGACGGAAGTTAGATCAAAACCTTTTATTTACGTCACGTGGTGTAGTGATTAGAGTATTTGGAAAGATCATTTGTGAAAGTGATATTCTCCTGAAAGTTGAAGGTTCAATTTTCAGTGTTGACGACCGAAAAATACAATTGCGAATTACTTAGGACCTCTATTAAGTCATAGATGACGGAACGAGAGCATGCTACCCCGTGAAATAAATAAAGGGGGTTGTTTGAAATTTCGTCCAAATTTCCGAGTTCGACAAAAGCATTTGCTAGTTAGGCAAGATACACCCGAGAAGGTTGGAGGTTACATCGACCGAAACGTTGTAAAAATGACACTCAAGATGAGAACAGTAGTCCGATGAATCCAAATAGGACAAAATCAGATGTTTCGTAATATTATTTTGTAATAGTGTTATGATACTAAATTTGAGTTAAACATTTATTTCCTTATAGACTTGAATAAGACAAAATGCATGTTAATTCTTATTTATGGAGTTAAATCAGGATTGAAAAAAATTCGGGTGCTTAAGTTTTTTGAGATACATGATGTGCTCTTCAGAATATCGGGGAAAGTTCATGTAATAATGAAATAAGTTAGAACAACATTCCGCTTCCTTTTTTTGTCTTTCCGCCACAATATTTTTTCTAATGATAATTTATCACAGTTAAATCTACGACATGTTTAACTTTATGTTTTAAAGCCGCTTATAGTGACGTTGTATCCGACATGTCCGGATTCTCGTCGCCAGTGTTGTGATCTTAAAAGGACGAGATAAATAGGACAAGACGATAGAGTTTACAAGATTATGCATTTAGAGAAAGTACAGGAGTAATAGGTTGTCAGAGATTCCATGTAGTAACACAATAGATCACCATAACAATATATATATATATATATATATATATATATATATATATATATATATATATATATATATATATATATATATATTCGCTGGCAAACATTTAACACACATTCTTGTTTGAACAATTAAAAATTATTCTTATTCAACAATTATATGAATAATAAATCGAGCAGTACGCACATTACATAACATCTATAGCTTGTATTATTTGGATTCTTCAGACTACTGCTCCCATATTGAGTGCTATTTCCACAATATTTCGATTTAACCTCCGACCTTTTTCGAGTGTAACTTGTTGAACTCAGGAATTTACACGGAATTTCGAATTGTCAAAACAAGATCTTGAAGCCGAATAAATTATTTCTTTCTTTCTTTTACTGAATAAAGCAATTTATTCACGGAGGTAGTATGCTCTCGTTCCATCAGCCATGACAGAGTAGAAGTCCTAAGTAATTCGCAATTATATTTTGAATATCGCCTGCACTGAAGATTGAGCCTTCAACCTCGAGAAGAGTGTAACTTTACAACTAAATTTACCAAGTATTTTATTCACTACATCAAGGGTTCCTCAGGCACGAACTTTTCAGATTCCGACACTCTAAAATGTTCCAATTGTTTCGATTCCCGATTCCGATTCCGATTAATCATCCCAACAGTAATGCTCATAATAAATAAATAATCTACTTAGAACGCAATTAGAAATGTGCTTTCTTTTCTTTTTTTTTAATAATAACAGGCCTAATATATAATGTGAATAATAATAAAAACAGATCACCTCAAAAGCGTGCGATACCGAACTAACAAGTTTTTGAAAGACATAATATCGTCAAAACAAGATCTTACTTTCTTT